>NC_139344.1:464946030-465476030 GCF_055883805.1 Amblyomma maculatum | reverse complement strand
ATATTCTCAGAACACGCTGAAGAGAACACGCAGTGTAGCGCTAAAAAAATGATAATGCCAGCAGTGCGACGATTGCGCCCTCCGAGATTCGCAATTTTTATACCGCTTACACATGAACGCTAAGAAAAAGACTCTACAGTCCTCCACGAATGTATCAAGGATTAATAATTATTTTTTGATTATCTAAATAACAGCGAACACGAAGAGCGATGAAGAAACACCGACACAGGCGCTGTCTAAGACACTATACTTGGGCACCGGCATCGAATACTTCGAAAAGGCGGGGTTGACGACCAATCTTTTCTATCCCGTCAAATAAAGCTGGCCCTTCCTTGCTTATGTACCACAGAACCGGCCGTACTAGAAAGAGTAAAACTCGTCACTGGGCACAAGATAAACCATAAAGGTAGAGCTTTTTTTTTTGTTCTCCTTGAAACAACATTCGCAATTCCTCTAAATCTGTCATTGCATAGCTATTCGCCTCTGTATTTCATTATGTTAATACCCTTCCAACGTCTACGATGTTTGCGCTCCCTGCAATAGATTTAGTATGCATTTTATGGTCGTAACTACGACTGATCGTGATGATAAACGCGGTGAAGTAAGCTATGGTGGAATGGCCGCTTATTTCGGCTATCCGAGATGATTCAGGTGCTGTGCTCGCAGCTTTCTACGCATGTATTTTCCTGTATCCGTCTTCGGAATGTGGTCGACAAAGAAGACTCCTCCATGTAAGTGCTTGTGGCTGGCGGCTTGCTCTGCGCAGAGGGAAATGGAAACACACTTGCATCGACGACAATGTCCTCCTACCCCCTTCGTTTGGGAGAGTACTGGCATTAATTTCTTATATAACATTCCGACAACATATAAACACTGTTTTGAAAACAAAAATATTTTTCGTCAAAATATTATGTCAGACATATTGTATATTCCGTCAAGATACTGGTGGCATAATCAGTTATCGTTTTGGGGCCAATCATTTCATTCATATATATCCTACTCACACTACAACGCAAGGGTATAGCAATAGCTGCGGCGCGTTTCACGTGCACAGCAGTTTGACCTTCTGCCAACCTTCAGCCGCGTGTTTAGCGGCGTCGACCTGCTCGCCGCCCGCTTCTTCGCACAAGTGGTGCACGGAGCGGGCGCCCCCCCCCCCCCCCCCCCTCCCTTCTTCTGCATCTGATTTGCTAATCCTACATCGCCCAACTTGTTCTTTACACATTTTTCAAACTTCACTTGTACATTACATATCGCTGGTCTCCTCAGAACACCGCGCATGACGTCATCAGTCAGCTATGCGCCTCATTGCGCATGTGCGGTGCTCTTCAGCTGCTGCGTCGCTCTGGGGATAGAAGCTGTGGAGCAGCCGCTCGTTTTCAAACGCTTATATATACGCTGAGAATTGCGGCGCGTCTGTAGTGCTATACCATGCATAAGGCAACGACGCTTAATGCGAGCTATCGCCATGCTAGGCTATGAGCCGAATCTACTCATCCCTCCGGCATCGCTGGCCGTGAAGAAGCGGCACACGTAGGAAAGATATTGCTTAGAGTGCTGAACGAGCAATGAAACTTCCTGAAGATGGTTGGTTTGTTTTAAGGTTTAACGTCCCAATGCGACTCAGGCTATGAGAAATGCCGCAGCGGAGGGCTTCGGAAATTGCTACGAGCGAAAAGAGAAACTTGCAAAGAGATGACCCAAGGCGGCCGACAAGAAGACGCACAAAGAAACACAACAGAGAAACCATTCCTTCTCATCCACGATTACTACTGCTCTCGCTTTTTGTATCCTGGCTTAGGTAGGTTAGGTCACTACAATTATTTGTCTAAAGTTCATTAGAGCTCATGAACGGAATATCAGGTAGATGGCACCTGAAAGTGGTCACTCATGATCCTTTTTTTTCTTTTCTGTCATAAATTTGCCCTCCATGTACTAAATATTTTACCTCCTTCTTGCATACAGATCCCTATTAACGAGGTCTAACTTGGTAATGTGCGCATTTTCGAGTACTTGTTATACTCCTGCAAATCTACGTCCAATTCCAATAGCGATTACTCCACGAGAGAAAAGAAAAACGTACAGTCTGTTCAGGGTGTGAAAGGTTAGGAACAAAGAGATTTCGAAATAAACTCTAAGCTTTCTATACACTTAAATAGGTAATTTCTCGAAAATGTAAGCATATTCTCTCCGCCCGGTAGTGGGATTATAACGCCCCGGGAACCGGAAAACATCGGTCTTATTTCAGAGGCATACGAGTAACAGCGTTTCGACCAACATCACCTGGCAAGGAATACTGCATCGTGATGTTACTGCGACAAGGCGGGCGCAGTGCTCAAGGAAGCAATCTACGCAAACCGCACTGCGTCCCTACAGGCCTTCTGATGTGTAAACAAATCAATTCTTCTGCACGTGCTAACAAACACTGTTTCTTCAGATGTTTCACAAATAAAAAAGGCCAATTTAGTGTTTTAAATTCCTTACACATGCGAGGTTGGGTTTTCGTTTTTTTTTTTTCAATTTTCCCAAACCCAATTTCAAGATATCACCATTACTCCACATGTAGAATGTGTAATGTAAAGGAACGATGATTTGTTCAATTAACCAAATAATGTTTTGACTCGTTAGAGTATGAAGTTGTGTTTTTTGACGTTTCACTTCAATGAACTAGGCGCAAAACGGGGCACAGCAGGCATTGAGAACGACAGCGAAAGTGCACTAAACGAGTTAAGTGCGTGGCGACTCACCCGCTACCAGTATCTTGAGTTCCTCTTCCGTCACATCTCCCTGAGCTGAAGTTTCTACGACCACGAAAGCAGTGGGCGCTTCGCCGTAGGCCGGGTGCTCAATGCCTACCACAGCTGCCTCCATGACAAGAGGGTGCTCGGCTAGCAGCGACTCTATCTCGGCTGGCGCTACCTGCTGGTCGAGGCACTTGATCATGTCTTTCAGTCGCTCAACCACGTACAACTGCCCGTGGTTATCGTAGTAACCAGCGTCGCCTGCAGTAATCAGTGGCACCTTAACGCAGCTGCCGGCATACATGTTCGCCGAGATATCTGGCATGTGCGGAAATTTGCAGAAAATAAGTTTAATCTGGTTAGTTTGAACAAAAAATTCAGAATCAGTTTGCTCTAGTTAGTTTCAGCAACAAAATGGTTAAAAATGGCCACCTTCTGCGCTCAGGTGCAGTAATTATCAGCTATTGATAATTTATATATTTATGTATGTACAACACTGCTAGTCTCAATACGAGACCGTAGCAGGTGGGCAATCAATGCAATGGAAAGTTAAAGATAATATAAAATCTAGTTTCAGATTTTTGAATAAAATTACAACTTTAGGTGCAAACACAGGAGCTGCGGCTAGTTGCATCGAAAATATCAAATCTCTGAAATTGTATTCGTCATGGCTAACCGACATTTGCCATCGTGTACTCAAGACTTTATCTCTAGCATTAAAAGAAGTACTGTATCGGATAGTGTGAGGACATCCCTTGACTGATGGGAAATGAGTCGGCGTGTAGGTCTCCAAATTTAAATCAATCAGAAAGGTGGAGGGCAAATGATAATATAAATGGTGTCTAGCGCTCAAAACTATAAAAAGGTTCTAGCACAACCCGTTCCTAATGCCGCAACAGGCAGCACGAAGTTTCCTGGTAGCCTTTAAATAAACAGTTCTTCTGAAAACCATCATCCGCAAAGCGCTGTTGAAAGGAAGCGGCTACTGCGCAAATAATTGTAGTACAAGAAGGATGCGAAGACTTAGTGAAAGTTATTATGGGCACCAACAAACTCCTCTAGATAATATGTAAACCAATTTAGTATTAAAACTTATTACTGAGTAAATGGGACAACGCAATACTTTTACCGGGAGTGTACCAAAATTTATAGTTTCGTGAGTACACTGCGTGACTCGGTAGCCCATTTAAATGTGGCAGTCTATTCCATTTTGCTACGGTAAGTTTCTATTCAGCCTTCACCTGCATTATACATTATAGCTTCTTTATTTTTCTTCTTCTTCTTGCATGTCCTTTAAGACACTATTTACCCCGGCTGTACTCCTATGATGTCTTTTGCAACCCCCTTAGAAGGCTATCAAATGTTTTGAAGACCTTTAACAGAAAACCTTGCGTGAATAGCAGCTTCCAGAGCGCTAATTAAATGTCATTGGAACGCAATCGAATTTCACACCATTGTCGAAGCAGTAACTATGCCATAAATTCAATGAGCGTGTATCCAAGAAAATGGTACAGTGGGGCTGATTTTTTTCATGTTGGAAGCGAACGACGGGAACAGCGCTTACAGACGGGACAGTAGAAAAGGGTCATACGCATGCGTTTCATCATTTTCTGCTATCCCGTTTGCAAGAGCTGTTTCTGCCGTTTCCTCACATCGATGAGGGTGCACTGAAAGCATGCCAGCTGCCATTCCCAGTCCAACATGTGTAACACGAATGCGAGGTCTTTAAAGAAAGAAAACGTGCAGAACTACTAACAAAATCTAAATTCTGAAAAGGCACGCGGAATTCTTTACTAACGACAGATTTCAAAAACGTCCATTTTAGGCGATTTTATTGGAACACACTCAACGGCCTCAGACCTTTTAAAAAACAAGGTGAAAGTTTGGTACAAAGAACCACAGCCGTGTTTCCTAAAACATGGCGCGAAGACAATTAACAAAATTAGGGCTTAGAGGAAAATGTTCATATGCTATTCCTGCAATGCACACCATAATCATAATTTAGTTATGTGTGATGAGCCTGCGGCTTCTATTGGTATTGAAACCCGGCACCAATGTGAGTAATTATGGGACCGAATGGTTGCAGTAATGGTGAGCGTTATTCTTACATCAATGTGAATATGTTGATCTGTTATTCAGTTGTTAATAAAAATTCAACTAAGCCTATTCTAAAACTGATTGGTAATGGTATCGTGTTTAATGAAATCCGCAGTTTTCCCATTACTTCCACATACAACGAATGGCATGGCTCCCAATAAAACAGCCGGAAGCGGTTTTTAGCTGCCCTAAATAAATATGAAATTACAAGATGGACAGTTCTTCAGCACGGCAAATATAGAACTCACCGCTGCTAAACCATCGATCCTCGTCGATAGCCTCGGCCGTTGCTTCCGGCCTGTTGTGATACCCTCTCATCAGTGAAGGCGCTCGGAAGGTAATCTCGCCCACTTCGCCAGGTCCAAGGGGGGCGCCATTATCTGTTATCTGCGAATCATTTAAATTAGAAAATTTATTATGGTGCGTTTGAAAAGCATTTGGAGTACGGTTGAGCATATGCGAGTTTGTATATGCAGGAGCGATTGCAGGAATACCAGCTCAGAAACACCTGCAGCAAGATAGTAGCGAATGTTCAACCACTGGTCTTTAGCAGCAAGCTTTTTGTTTTCTTCTCCTGTGTCAGCCCTCTTAACAATCACCGGAGAAGCTGAGATGTGCCACGAAAAAAAAATCATGTTTTTGTTTTTTCCACAGTCAGAGCGAAACTTGAAGGATCGCTCGTGCGTAATGAAGGGCACGGGCTAACACTGTTTATATAGGCAGCAGTATTAAACCTTGCAGGAAAAATACACCGGTCTTCCAAAAAAATTGCGGTATTATACACCATATGCAAACAGCCGCCCACTGCAATCAATTTAACAAGAAAAATGATTTTAAATTTAATTATATAATAGCCAGCTGTCATGGATGATAGCTCACAAAACGAAGAAAACCTCCCTCAGGAACATGAAGTTTCTAGGAGTGTTGCAGATAAAAAATCTGTTATTATCTGGATGTCGCAGTAAGTTCGATCCGCTACACCCAAGAAGTATTCAAAATAGAAAAAGCAACAACAAACAACAACAAAAAGGTAGAGCGCGCAGGACCGCTTGCGTGTCGGAATGCGAAATCATTACCCCTGAGGCCGGAGTGTGTGTGAAAATGTGTTTCAAACGTATAGCCGCGGAACCTTCAAAACTGTGTTTGTTGTTTTTTGACAGCCGCCGGCATGCGGCCTTGTCACTCTGATTCTGGATCGCGTATCAGGTTTGTATCCTGTGTTTGTTCATGCTCGTTGTCGCGAAACGACGCGTTATCATTTTATGTGTCGCGAACGATGCCCCGAGATCTGTATCGAAGATTCCAACCAATTCCGTATGTTTCTACAGTGTTATAGGTTGTACTAGTAGCAGTTTGCGACGTTATCTCGATTGTTCTGAGCAGCCTTTAAATTAAGCGTTGACGAGTGTGATGGGCATTCTTTGTTCGACGATCGACGAGCACGTTTGTTTCTATCGCCGCCGCAGAGTTGCTTAGTTTTTTTGCGGGCGCAAGTCAGCCTAATAATAAAGTGTCCAATAAAAAGTTAAGTTCAATACCATCAAGCCTGTGTCTTCTTTTTGGTGTCAACGGCCTTGTCACCACTACGTGACATCTGGTGGAGGTGTTGCCTTTGATCCTTCAAACGAAGACCCCAGCCTTGTTCCTCTTAATCTGGAGGACCAGCCAAGGAGGGCCACCGAACCAGTCGCCGGCTTCAAGGGCTCCAAATTGAACACGGTCTGCTGCCGGACCCCATTCGATCTCGGAAGGCATCGACGCTGACAATGGCCCAGCCTACAGCACCGGTTTTTTTTCATCCAACCCCGTGAGCCCACTTGCTTCCATGGACGACCGGACGAAGATACGGAAGACTGCATGGACTTTTTCGACCGTGTGGCAGAATTCAACGGCTGGAACGACGCTGCGAAACTCAGGCAAGTCTACTTTATTCTTCAAGGACGTGCCCTAGTTTGGTTCTAAAATCACGAGACTTCTTTAAAGGATTGGGAGATATTCAAAGCAGAGTTTTTGATGGGCTTTGCAAGTTCTGTCTGAAAGGAAAGAGCTCAGGCCCTCCTCCAATCAAGACTTCAACTCCAAAACAAGCCCGTCTGGTATGCGTAGGGGAGGTGAAGCGCCTGTTCCGCTGCGCCGACTCTAACATGACCGAAGGTGAGAGAGTGAAATTGTTAATGCGAGGCGTTAAAGAGTAGCTTTTCGCCGGACTTGTCCGGAACCCGCCGAAAACTGTGGACGAAATTGGAAGGGAAGCATCGACCATCGAGAAGACGCTGGACACCCGGATGCGCCACTACGAGCGAACACTTCAGCCGGACTATTCAAGCCACTACCATAGCGCATCTGCAAGCGGAGAGAACCTTCGGGACCTCATCCGGGAGATCGTGCGAGAGGAGCTCCACCGATTGCTGCCATTATGCTTCTACTGCGGTGAGGCCGGCCACATTCTGCGCCACTGCCCGCTCCGACGAATCGGTCTCCTCGGATTTGCAGTCGATGCGCCACGACCCCGCCCAGGTGAACTACCGCAAGAAATCGACAACTATCTACGCAGCGGTGAGATTACGCCACCAAGCCGTCGGATCAGGTCCCCATCGCCGTACAGGGCCCGCTTTGCGTCGCCAGGCCATAACTATGATGAGAGTGTACGCGGAAGGACCCCAATGCCCCCGTAGGGGAAACTAAAGGCAGCAACCTTTGGAGGTGAGGTTGCTCAACGGCGAAAGGATGAAGATCCTCCGCCGCCGACGACCACTAACCACGACGCAGCCATTTCACCTCCGCTCCACACGATGACATCGACGACAACACGACCACAGTACAAGCCGACACCGCCGTCCAGCGAAGTAACAAAGATATGCCTCGGTCATGACCTGAAGAAACGATGGAGCCGAGATCAGACACCAAAGCCCACGTGCAATGCGAGGACGCGAACAAGTGACCTTGAAGCTCACGTCCACGGTCGCAGAGTCACTGCCCTAGTAGACACTGGAGCTGACTATTCAGTCATCAGTGGACCGTTAGCCTCCTAGCTCAGGAACTTTACCACCGCTTGAGATGGCCCGCTGATTCGCACCGCAGGTGGCAACCTGATTACTCCATCGGGACGATGAACTGCAAGATATCCGTAAATGGGCGTACTTACACCACCAGCTTTGTGGTCTTGCAGCAGTGCTCCCGCGACGTGATTTTAGGCATGGACTTTCAAAATGAACATTTGATTATCATCTACCTGTGATCTAAGCTCATCAAGCTCGCTGCAGACAAAGCCATTCCTGCTACGACGACTTCGACGTAACACATCCCACTAAACGTATCTCGCTCTAAAACGCTCAAAGATGTATTCACCCTCCACGACCAAACCCTGGAAGACGCACCGGACCAATGCCGTTAGCGCACATTTGACATCAACCCGGTATTCACCCACAGCAGGAATTCCCAGATTCTGTCTTCTTCGAAGCTACAGGGAGTGCTTCTCGTCATCTTTGAAGGTACGACAAACACCACTGGCCAAGCACCGCATTATAACGGACGAACAAGCCCGACCTCTGCGCCAAAGCCCTTATCGTGTATCGCCGCGAGAACGGCGGGCCATTCGCGATCAAGTTGAGGAAATGTTGCGTGATGACGTAATCCAGCCATCGAACAGCCCCTGGGCGCCACCAGTCGTTTTGGTAAAGAAGACGGCACAGTTCGCTTCTGAGTTGACTACCACCGCTTGAATAGCATAACTAAGAAGGATGTCTACACGCTTCCCCGCATCGACGAGGCTCTCGACCGGCTCTGGAATGCAAGGTACTTCTCATCGATGGACCTGAAAAGCGGATGTTGGCAAATTGAGGTCGTGGAAAGAGATCGCGACAGGCCCGCATTCATCACACCGGACGGCCTTTTTGAGTTCAAGGTGATGCCATTTGACGTGTGCTCCACGCCAGCCACATTTCAACAAGTAATGGACACAGTCCTGGCAGGCTTGAAGTGGTAAATTTGTTTGGTATATTTGGACGACGTTGTCTTCTTGTCAAACTTTGAAGACCACCTAAAACTACTGCAGATAGTGCTGGAAGCCATCAAGTCATCAGGACTAACGCTAAAGGCAAGGAAGTGTCACTTCACCTACAAAGAACTGCGGTTCCTTGGTCACATCGTTAGCAAGGATGGTATACGCCCAGACCTGGAGAAAACAGCTGAAATCACACAATTCCCACCGCCTGCCGACAAGAAAGCTGTGCGCCAATTCCTTGGGCGGTGCGCTTATTATCGACGATTTGTCAGAAACTGTGCGCGCATAGCCGTACCGTTGACGCAGCTTACAAAGGCTGACGTACCTTTTAAATGCGAAGCGCTTGAACGAGAAGCCTTTGACGAACTCAAGCGTCGCCTACAGTGCCCTCCTGTACTTGGCCACTTTGATGAAAACGCCGAGACCGATATTCACACCGACGCGAGCAATGTAGCCCTAGGAGCCGTTTTCGTCTAGAAGAGTGCCGGACAGGAGAACATAATCGCTTACGCCAGCAGGTCCCTCACAAAAGCCGAAGTAAATTACTCGACGGCCGAGAAGGAGTGCCTCGCGATCATCTGCTGGCTGGCTAATTTGAAAGATCCCTCCAGCCGCCTTGCCAGATGGAGCCTACGACTTCAAGAATTCGACTTGACTGCAGTCTATAAATCGGGCCGGAAGCATTTCGACACAGAATGTTTATCACGCACTCCAGTCGAGGCTCCCCCGAAGGACGATGACGACGACGCCTTTTTGGGACCGGTAAGCGCCAGAAGTTTCGCAGAACAACAGCGATCAGACCGTGAGTTGAAAGCGCTAGCCGATTACTTAGAAGGAAAGACCGCTTCCCCTCCTAGTGTGTTCAGGCGACATTTATCTTCGTTCGCGTTTAGCAATGGCCTCCTCGTGAAGACTTCGCACCCAACAGGACTGCGCAACTTCTTGTAGTGCCTAAAAACCTCCGGCAGGAAAGTCTGCAGGCGATCCATGATGAGCCCACAGCAGGACATCTCGGATTTACACGCACGTTGCGTCGAATCCAGGAGAAGTGCTACTGGCCGCGACTGCCTGCCTAAATTGCCACTACGTGAAGACATGTCGTGAGAGCCAACGACGCAAGACACCTCCTATCAGACCAGCAGGACTACTAAACCCGATTCCGCCCCCAGACCTGCCCTTTCAACAAATTGGGATGGTTCTTCTCGGCCCCTTTCTAGCTTCGTCTATGGGTAACAAGTGGATCACCGTGGTCACTGACTACCTTACCCGTTAAGCCGAAGCAAAAGCACTACCAAATGTTACCGCGGCAGAAGTCGCCAAATTTTTTGTCGAACAAATTCTTTTGCGACACGGTGCCCCATAAGCGCTGCTCATCACGGACAGGGAAACTGCGTTTACGGCAGAGCTGACGCAAACCATCCTGGAATATAGCCATACAAGCCATCGACGAACAACTGCGTACCATCCGCAGACCAATGGCCTTATGGAGCGCCTGAAAAAAACGATCGCGGACATGATCGCCATGTACGTCGACGCTGAACACAAGACCTGGGACGCCATCTTGCCGTACGTGATCTTCGCGTATAACACGGCAGTCCAGGAGACGACCAGAGCGACCCCGTTCAAGCTTGTGTACGGCAGGGAGCCCACGACGACGCTCGACGCAATGCTGCCGCACGTAACCAACGAGGACAACCTCGAAGTCGCCGCCTACCTGCAGCGTGCAGAGGAATCCCGGCGAGTCGCACGGCTGCGTATTAAAGACCAACAGCGCACCGACAGCCGACGATACAACTTACGACGACGCCACGCAGAGTAAAATCCAGGAGACCAAGCGTGGTTTTGGACACCAATTCGCCGTCGAGGACTAAGTGAAAAGTTGTTGCGTCGATACTTTGGGCCGTACAAAATCATTCGCCGCGTCGGACCGCTGGACTATGAAGTCATTCCCGACGGAACGTCGTCATCACAACGGCGACGCGAACGCCCAAAAATTGTACATGTTGTACGACTGAAGCCATATTACGCGCGTTAAAGCATCTGTGGTGTTTAAATTTTGCATTGTTTATGTTTAAGTTGCTTTGTTTTGGAACATCGAGGCGATGTTTTTTTAAAGGGGGAGTAATGCCGCGAAACCTTCAAAACTGTGTTTGTTGTTTTTTGATAGTAACCGGCATGCATGCGGCTTTGTCACTCTGATTCTGGATTGCGTATCAGTTCTGTATCCCGTGTTTGTTCATGACCGTTGTCGCGATACGGCACGTTCACATTTTATGTGTCGCGAACGATGCGCCGAGATCTGTATTGATGACTCCGATCACTTTCGTATGTTTCTACAATGATTCAGGTTGTACTAGTTGCAGTTTGCGACGTTATCTCGATTGTTCTGAGCAGCCTTTAAATAGAGCGTTGACGAGTGTGACGGACATTCTTTGTTCGACGATCGACGAGCACGTTTGTTGCTATCGCCGCCGTCGAGTTGCTTAGTTCTTTTGCGGGCGCAAGTGAGCCCAATAAAGAGTTGAGTTCAGTACCATCAAGCCTGTGTCTTCTTTTGGTGTCAACGGCCTTGTCACCAGTACGTGACACATTTGACCGTACTCCTTGCCCAGCGCTGCTTTTAGCGCGTTACCCTCTCTACGCGTCCAGCATGTCGAGCACGCCGCTCGATCGGAAATGAGACCTCATTGCGCTGCTCTTGCTCTCCTCGATGCTGTTTGTGTGGCCCTTCAAAGCCGAAGAAATTGCGAAGCCTGCCTATAGTGCTCTAGAAGATTGGGCAGTGTGATGACCGGCGACGGAGAGCGGGCCGTTTGTGCGATGGCAGCCACCGACTTCCGCGAGGTGGTGCGACCTGCAACAAGGGTGCCACGTTCGCCGCGGGGATAGCGGGGGTGCAGAGGAGCGGCGCGGTTCTCTTTGGAGTTCTTTTCATACGCTACATAATTGATGCAATATTTGAAGTAATTCAAGGTTTGACGGAACGCCGTCTGGTCAGGTAGTAGCATGGTTAAAAAATTTAGGGGCACTGACCACTTGTCAAAAATCGTTAGTTCACGTTTCGGAACCCCTACGCGTTCCTTGTTTGCCATGAAGGACCGGCAGATTTGAGGAATCGGCCAAGCAACCCGTAGGGGTTCCTAAACGTCAACTAACTATTTTTGACAAGTGGTCAGTGACCATAGACTTTTTTCACTGATGCAATATTTATAAAGAAGCTACTTATTCCGGGTGCTTAAACTAATCCCTGCAATAGATCGCTCCCCGTTTGTAAATAATGTGACGTTAGGGAGGCACGTGATGATGGGCGCGCGCCGGGCTTGGTGGGCAAAAGCGATCCTTTCAACCGGGTCTCCCTGCTGCAAGGAGTGGCGGGAAGCTCAACTCTGCTGTGCAATGTTTGCTTGAAATCTTGCGATAGCTATATTCGCATCCGGCACAATATGCGGCACTCCTTAGTACACGCACCTATTAGCAATTTTTGCCTTGAGAAAGATGACAGTCTCGGCAAGCATGCAGGCAATTATTTTTGTTCAATGAACTGGCACGGCCGCTTGCGGACGACCTGAAGTCCTACCAAACGCTTGAAACTCATAGGACGTAAGCGTGCTGGAAAACGGGTCAATGGAGGCATATTACAAGCATCATTTTTTTTTTATCTTGACAAAATTGACTGTGAGCCCCATGAAGCGTATGCAGTTATGAGCGAAAACAGCAGCGCATGCGCGAACTTCGTGCTTGGCTGGATGATTTCTATCCCAAGTACAGACATTTCTAGCTTTTTCTATGTTCGGCCAAGCAAAGAAAAAAAATTATTTCCGCCTAGTCGTATAGTTTTTTCACATAAACTGTGTTAAAAAGAAGCTAGCCTTAACTCTGGAGACGCCGTGCGCGCTTGTGACCCAGCTTCGAGCCTGTGGCGCACCTTTGCTTCGTTGTGAGAAACCGTGTGCCGGCCTCACACTCTCTGTTTCGCAGCATGTTAAAAGCTTCATATCCCGCCATATAGTAAACTAAACATTTTGATGTTATAATGATGATCTAGTGGAAGCGAATTAGCGCTTACTGTATACCCTCTGCGTTCGCTATCTTTCCGTTGTTCTTTTTTTTCTTTCAAAGCTATTACTTTTCTTCATTTTTTTATGTCTATCAGAACAGGAGTATAGAGCTATTTTCTGGGGCCAATAATGACTAGCATATTACCGGTTGCTTCAGCACATAGAATTAAAACTACCTAGAATGAAAACATTCTCTGGAACAATTATGTTGTAACGTATTGAGATTAAATGTCTTAAGCAGGCGCGCGCAACTCTTGGTATTTAAAGCTACCCGTTACAAGAAATTCTTGCTTACTGAAAGAAACAAAAAAGGTTTGTTCTTAGATTAGTGGGCATGCTCAAAAAGTTGTTGACTCCTAAATTTCGACTTATATCTTTATACATGTTCGATTGTACGCCCGCTTGTAGCCTGTTTCTGCACTGCTCTCTTCTCAGGCCTTCCTTAGGTTCTCAAGCTCGGTTGCTTCAGTTTTTTTATTGCCTGCCATATATCTCAATTTTTCTTTTATTTATCTATTTACTTATTCAGCCATATGGCCCAAGGGCATTACAGAAGGAAGTGGGAGTGAAACAAAAGAAAGCAAAAGACTACAATAAAGCATAAAGATAACACAAAACTAAATGGTCATTATAAAAAAAGTTAACGACTACGCAACAAGATATAAAAATACAGAATCAGCAGCAACACAACTAAGAAGTAGTTAATAAAATCCAAAAGCACTGAAAAAAAAGACAAAGATATGCTAAACCTTACAGAAAAAAATGGTTAGTAACAGCTGTACAAAAAGCAATGACATCTGTAATTTCAGCAACAGCATGAAGAAGGCGAATCCAACTATTAGAAATCCTTAGAATGAAGGAGGCAAGGCAGTATTTGGTGTGACATAAGGGAATTCCCACCTTGTGCCAGTGACCAATGTTTGATGAAGTGTAGGACGGTTGTGTTAGAAATTTCTGTCTGAGATATGTATTATAGCGAAAACTCTTATGAAACAATAATAGCCGAAATATTTTCTGCGTCAGAAGAGGCAATGACAGGAAGCTTTCATGGCAGTCAGGCTAGAAATGCGATTATAGTTAGACAATATAAAGCGAGATGCGCGATTCTGTAAACTTTTCAGTTCATCACTGATTGAAACGACGCCTGGGCCCCAGACAGAAGCTGCATATTCAAATTTTGGGCGAGCCAAAGTTTTATAAAGGGGACGTTTCTCTGCGCTAGGACTATGTGAAGTTTCTTCTGAGGCAGCCAAAGGTTTGCTTAGCGTTATTAACTACTTGATGAACCTACAATTTCCATGACAAGTTATTAGTTATCAGTTTAGTTCAGTCGTTGAGTCATGTCCGACTCTTCGTGACCCTATGGACCATGTCACGCCACGCTTTCCGGTCTCTATCTTCCTAACATCACATAACTTCATCTGCAGTGCCTCGAGGATGCCATCTAACCATCGCGTTCGCTGCCTACCCCTTCTCCGGTGACCCTCAATCTTTCCCAACATCAAATCTTTCTCCAGCGACTCCTCTTTTCTCATCAGATGACCAAAGTAGCTGAGCTTTAACTTTAAAATTTGACCCTCCAATGAGCAGCCAGGGTTTATGGTCGACAATATCGACTCATTTGATCTTCTGGCCGTCCAAGGAATACCTATATATGTGTATGAAGAGACAGATTCAAGAAGGGCAATGTTTAGGTAATGCGAAGAAGCTGTTTTACTGACGCGAGTGACACGTAATGTTTACACTTATTGATATTGAGCTTCGTACTCCAACGCTGGCACCATTCAGATATGGTGGTAATATCGAATTGTGATATAGAAACGCCACAGTAATTGTTAATTCTATGATAGATACCACAATCATCCGCAAAGAGACAAATTGATGAAGTAAAGTTTGCCGGCAAGTTATTTATTTATATAAGGAAAAGCAGGGGTACTAAGGCTGGAGCTTGGAGCACACCGGAATCAACTGGGGAAACGTTAGAGTCAGTATTATTTGCTGTTACGAATTGAGATCGATTACTGATAAAAGAGTACAGCCATGAAGGCACGGTAGGATCTAAGTTCAATCTGCTAAGTTCAAAGAGAAGTTAATCATGTGAAACTTTATCAAAAGCTTTACAAAAGTTCAGGAATATGCAGTCTGCCAACGACACATCGTCAACAATGCAATGGAGGTCATTAGTGAAATATAATAGCTGGGTCTCACTAGAGAATGTTTTTCGAAACGCATGCTGACATTTACTGAAGGAAGCATTTTTAAAACTGTAGCAAGATGAGAGAACGTGACGTGTTCTGCGATCTCACATGGAATCCTGGTGAGCCGTACGGTACGATAGTTACTGGGAAAGTGTTGATCGCCAGACTTATGCATAGGAATTACTTTTCCAACCTTCCAGTAATCGGGTATGCAGCCTGTGACACGCAACTGCTCAAAACGTTTAGACAGGATGATGGACGAGCACGCCTATGTATTTAACAAAAATTCGAATTTATATTATCTGTTCCACACGATGAGGAAACATTAAACCTTTCAATTATACGTATTATTCCTATTGTGAGAAAAATGATGGGGTCCATCAAAGAAAAGTATATGGCGGGGATAATCAAGTAAAATGGCAGCGATTTGACTCACCGAAAAAGCCAATGAAGATATAGAATTTAATGCAGAGCACATTTATCCGCAGGAGGAGCTGCGCCGTCTATAGATCTAAGGAGGAGAGACGAAGCATCTTTACTGTGCACTAAGTTCCAAAATTGTTTTAAATTAGTCCTCAGTAATGAGAGTAGAGTTGGATTAAAAAATAAGTCCTTAGCATTTTTTAAAGTCTGTTTGGTATACTGCCGCTGCCATAAAATAGGCCTCCCATCTATGATGTAAATTGGATCGCTTAGCGGAATGAAATAGACGCTTTTTCTTCTCAGCAAGTCTTTTTATTGACTGAGTAAATCAAGGTGATTGCTTATTTGTCGTCAGGGTTTTTATAGGCACGAACCCGTTAGTGAGGAAAGCAACCTTTTCTTTAAAGAGATTCCAGTTCGCATTGACCGAGCGTTCGGTAAACACTGGTAAAAACTTATCTAACAAAAAGAGTAACTCTTAGTTAATTGTGACAAAATAAGCTTTTTCATATTCCCTGATCCGTTTAATTGGCTTATCTCGAGTTGAATAGAAGTATTTAGTTCAAACTGAAGTAAATAATGATCGCTTAAATCGGGAAGGTAAGAAACGGAAGTGACGAGATCAGGAGATTTGGTTAACACTAGATCTAACACACTGGATGGTGATGACACAGTGCGGGATGGTTCAGTAATAAGTTGTGATATAATAAAATTTGCCCGCATGTGAAGAACGCTGCTGCATTCGGTCGAGAAAGGGCTAGGATAAGCAGGTGAGTTTGACCGCACGATGGGTGGATAGTTTGAATAGCCAACTAAAATGATAGGAATGCCAGGAAAGCGTACACAACAATCATATTGATAGCATCATGTAGTTCATCTACAAAAGAACTGCCACACGATGGTGGCCGGTAGCAAACGCCCAAAATCCGCTTCTTAAAAGAGACACGAAGTTCAACCTATATCATTTCCAAATCGGTCACAATATCTACGATTGACGAAACAAGGTGGTCAACAACTGCAATCATAATACCTCCGCCACGTTACCCTCAATCAAATCGGTATATAATAAATCTTATGTTTTTTTTTTTTTTTTTTTCAAATCAAATGTTCACTTTTATCGACCTTTGACGAAAGCCACGTTTCTGTTAATAACAGTATATCACCGTCAGCTGAATCAACATTTCGTATGTTCAGGTAACATATTTCGTATGTTGGTTTTCCGTAAAAAAAATATTTTGTAAGTTTGTGTAAAGAACTGAAATGGGATACGCAGCCACAGACTCCAATCCACTGCCCCTCACACGGCCTTATGGGGTGACACCTTCTGGCCTCGTAGCCTGACCAGTGGAAGATGGATGTTCAAATGATCGTCGGTAGGGACTATAGCATATTCAACGACACATATGCTGGCAGATTATTAGACGTAGCACTTTTTCTCAACTTACAGTCTGTTGTACCGAAGCTTGAACTTAGCATCATGTGCCTTGGGAAATTCGATTAATCTTTTCCCCGCCTGGCGTGTTACCAAATAATAATATTAGCTAGCAGAGATGCCGCTGCCTTTAAAACTTTGGGCATGGGAGTAAAATTTGTTGCTGTGTCTTCAAAGAAGAAACATCACAATGACTGGCCTATATTTGTCATTCGAAAGAAAACGCCGATTCTGTACGCGCGCTCGAATGAATCACTTGTAATGTCAAAACTCAAGGAAGATGAGACAGCATTTAGCACCTTTTTTTCTGTATAGACCCATTTCTCCTTAGAACTGTCAAGCAAAAAGCCAAATATAAGATTCTCACGACGTCGCCTATCCTCCAACTGTGCCTGCTTTGCACGTAAGGCTGAAGTTTCTGCCATCACTCGAGCTGCATGCTCACGGAGGTTCGGGATTTCTTGATCTTCGACATCAGTACCAAATGTTTTAGTTTCCACGGCACACAGAGTCTTCTCAATATCTGCGATGTTAGTCTGTATTGCCTCCACACTTTTCCTAATATAATTACGAGAGCTGATCAGTTGAGACTGTTCCATTTTCCATCTTTTTAGTTCGCGAACTGACGCCTTCTAACAGCGAAAACATTTCATTGAGCTTCGTTTGCAAGGCGCTACTGGCAGCATCCGGTTCATGAACCCACGTATTCAAAGGACCGAGATTAACCTCGACATCCCCGCACAGCAGAAGCAAATGACTAACAACGTCAAAGCACTGAGGGAACGACGACAACAGCACTCTCGGGAGTGAAAAAAGCAATAAGCACACGTTGTTTAATATTTTTGTGTCCAAAGTTTGAACGTTACTGACCTGGACGATCAACGAATGTTGTTAGCGAGCCGTACAACGATGCTGCACCCACGCCCACATTTTTAGCCTCCCGCTTCCTTCTTCGTCGTACGTCGATTGCCGTGCCGCACGAAAATTTCAACCCTTTGTTCACCTTCGCGGTCGCTCTTTCGCCGTATGCCTCCCAACTACCCCTTTCGCTCTCCCTGGTAGGCGACACGTTTTTTTTCTGGGCACTCTTTACCTCCTGCTTCTACCACCTTTCCTGGCCCACTGTTTTCTGTTATTCACTAGCCAGTTTACCTGGCCTGTCGTTCGTTTTTCATGTGCTTACAATTTCTACCTCCAGCGGGATGGTCCATATTTAATTCATTCGAACGTTGAATACCGAGTTTTTTCTTGTGGCTTTAGGTGACACAGTGTAGTCGGCATGGTTTGCGTGTGAAACAAAGGAACATACCATTTTGGAGTGTTTTCATAATGTTACTGATGACCAACTTTAGTCAGCGCTCGAACGTACGCATTGCACGTTTGAATTCTTCATACATCTTAATTTCACACTGTCCTCTTTTCAAAGCGAGTACATTGCAAAACGAAAATTAGGTGCTGTATGAATGCTAAAGCCAACTGTACGGCAAGAGAAGCGTGATGTGCGAGTCTGAATGGGTATGCTCCTCTACAAGCTGTTTTCTTCTGAGCCGAACTCCTCCCATATTGCTTCGCCGAGGTGTTGCCGACTGCCAAAATAGAAAAATTAAGATGATTGCTGTAACTGTACTGAGCCCCGTTAACCGGTATAATTCTAAAAAGTCGCTAACAGCTCGAGCTGACGCACAAGCAAACAAGAACGTACAGTGCACGCGGCATCCGCCCCAACGCACCGAGCGCATATGCGGGCGCTCGCACTGCTGACACACCAGTTGCTGGTGGCGCCCTGTGCGCTGCGGCGTCCTCACTATCGCAAAAGCGGTCCTCCGCTCACATCCATATAGCGGCGCGGTCGACCCACTTCTCTATCTTCTCGAGTATTATAGCCTGCTCCGTGGAGCATTGCTTGCAGATAGTTAACGATCCATCGGGTACACAAATCTGTAAACGACTGACATGCAGAGGACTGTGACATCCGTCTGAAAACCTCGTTTCGCCTGCGCCATACACGCCTTGCGGCGCACCAGCGCGAAACCATTTTGCCACCCTTCCTCAGCCATCCAGCATCATTTCGCAAAGACCTGTCACCAGCAATCACTCCGCTGTACTCCTTCCCCACCCTCCTTCCCCCCTGCTGTGGCGGCCACCTGTGCGAAGGCGAGAGCTTTTAGCCTACCGTGGAGTGTGGAGTGTTCACAGCGACATTAGACTTTTCGCATAATAGGAATAATGAAATTTAGGCGTTAAGAAAATTTAGCAGAGATAATGGGACGCCTATCCTCACAAATACGAAAGCTCACTCACACAGTGCGATTCCGTGGCACCCATGCCCCATGCTAGATGGATTGATTTATGCAATACAGAGCGTCCCTTTGTAACCGGGAGGTGGCAATTTCCATGATGCGGCACTTCTAATTTTCTTTTTTTTCCAGTGGGGGAGCGAAGCTCTACTTTTCTCATGCAGAGTTGAAGGTGTAATTAGATTCAGAAATGACGTAGAACCACAGGCACAACTCCACCACAGCTGTGCTCTTCGCAGTCACGTCCGGCGCTGTGCCGTCCTTCGTATCACACGCTCCCTCTGTTGGGAGGGGCGATCTTAGTGGTCGAGCCAGTCTCGAACATCTTCAAATGGTTCACCATTGAATGATCTTATAAAGCGTGGCCAAGAATTACGAACGAGGAGCCTAGTTTTAGTGGCTGTTGTGAGGGGCATTCTGTCAGTGGGGGATCTATGTGCGCAGCCGATTCGGGATGAAGGCCTTGCAGGCAGCGGCTTGCTCGAAGGCCAGTCGGCGCTGTAATGCCGTTACTATGCTGGCCGCCTCTGTCGGGGAAAAAGGGCATATATCTATTCAGCAATTGCGCCAAATGTTCCGGGTGAAAATATAACCGCAAAAGTCTTTTCGGCAGCCTCCGAACACCAGCGCACTTCTATCTATCCGTCTTCAATCAAGGGGCCACAGCAGTTCCACAATACCTGTGGCAATAGGAAAGCTCCAAGACGGCGGATACTTGTTGTTCCTCTGGAATGATAGACCAAAGCCTTGTACTTCGTTTCCTAGAAGGTCCATCACTTGGATGCTTAGAAGTGCTAGATACCATCGAGTTCCCGCTGCAAGGACTTCGTAGCTGATACAACCTGCCTCTGTGGAGCCCTATTCCAGAGGGAAACACCATTCTTGTAGATGAAGGAGGAGACATTGTGGCATCTGTCGAGCTGAATAGATTTCGGTCGGCAGGCAAGAACAAGGTAGAATAGCCTTGGCCTGAGGACCGATCGCAGTGTCCGTCACTGCTAGGCTGACTAAGAGGGTTCTACTTAAGTTGGGGACAACACAGAGGGTTTTGGAACGAAATATGGTGTGGGTAACGTTAAGAGATAGGAAGCATGCAGAGTGGTTGTGAAAAATAATTCATGATAAAGGCATTCTAGTGGAAAACAAGACGAAACGGGCATGGGCAAGACAAGCAGTGCGATGAGAGGGTAACTGATGGTTGCTTAAGGTAACAAACTGGACTCCAAGGGAAGGAAAGTGTAGCAGCGGGTGACAGAATGTTAGGTTAGGTACATGAGGCTGAGAAGTTCGCAGGAGTCATGTGGATGCAGCCAGCAAAGGACCAGGTTAATTGGAGGAATTTGGAAGAGGCCTTCCATCAACAGTGGGTATCAGGCTGATGATGACGGCTCGTTCAATAGAGTTCCTTGGTTAGCTGACCGATGATATCTTGGGTACAAAAATACTACTCTAGCTCAAATTTGTGAAACAATGTATGAGCCAGGTTGTTTAAAATTTCCCACGTGGTCATATGGGCAGCTCAAATATACCATGCCTGCGTCGGTGTCAGCCGCGCATCTACATGCAGAGTGCATAATGCACACAGATGTACCAAACGGAGCCCTACGTGCAGTTACTGCTGGTTACAGTCCATGTCATCCTCATGTTAAATACATCGCAATACATAGCTCAAGCACGTTCATCCCTAGCCCTTGGAGATCCAATCGATTCACAACGCAGCTTCTTTCGTTCCGCTGGTACACAAATACTACAGTTAACATTTAAATTGATTTCCTTCCCACACTCTAACTGCTCAAGGCTGTTTGGCGCACGTCCCGCCTTGCAAAATCCATTATTCACCTCGGCACAACGTACATTTGGGCTGCACACACACTTGATTCGCGGTACTGCTCACGATTTGCTTAGGGTGGTGGAGAAAGAAAATTACATGATCGCACAAAGCTTGTCATGCGCTTCCTTTGGGTAGGAAGACTGTCACAATTAAGTATTATTTTTCAAGAGAGGCGCAGAAAATATTTTAGCATATTTTAAACTTTCCGGGAATGCTCGCTGTCATACTGTGGACCCATCGTTAGCGTATTGACTGTGACCTAGATTCCGTGAAGAAAATATACTTAGTTATTTGTGAAGTCATTGCAAAGTTTTCTGGCATGGAGAAGAAAGATGCGTTGACATTTGTCGGCGCTTTCAATATATATTTCCATCCTCCCAAGCAATCGAGCTGTTGTTGGCAGGCTTTTTCGGCTCTTGCAAAGCGTGACAGCGTTATCTGACCTAACGTACAGGCGACATGATGGCCCACTGAGCAAGCTGCCGCCGACGGCTCGGTTACTGCCGGGCGGCCCTTCTGAACGGTCATCGCTGTAATAAATAAAGATTCCGCTCTACTAGCAGGCCCACTGATAATGAATTAGGCTCGATAACACGTGTGTTTGGCGACAGTCCTCAATAGGCTATAATTTGCTCTCCCGCGTCCTGTGATGTAAGCAATGTAAGAAAGATGCCTGACCAGTGAAAAAGCAGAAAGAAGAGGAAAACGGAGGCGTAGCGCACCGAAGACGTTGAAGTTGTGAAGACGACAAAGCGGACGAACCTCGAGCTGTAGCTGTGAACGCTGGCCTTCGTAGTTGCCACGATAAGATACATATATTGCGGTGAAAACTATCTAAACCGTTTCATTACATGTGGTGGAGGTGCTGGGTAGGCGGCAGAGATGCGTCGACAGAATGGTCTAAAATGTCATATGTGGTCGAGTCGGTGACTCCAATAGGACGAGTGACGGCGGTAAAGAAGGTTTTCACGGATAAAAAAATGATGGGCTTGACGTCGGAGAGCGTGAGAAGGGAGGCAATCTGATTGGTTGGCCAGAAAATTCACGAGTGAAACAATCCGGGGATCTTTGCTCTGCTCAGATGCAATATTCATGGTTTCAAGAGAGAAAAGACTGAGGCCGGCGATAGCATGTGGTTCAGGGTTAGAGGTCATAGGGAAGCGTGAAAGGCCGCCTGCGTCGGAGTGCTTGCGACCAGAGCGATAAAGGACACGATTGTCACAGCCTTGTAAACGGAGAGTTCAGCGGGCGAGGCTGCTGGAAGTATTTACGAAGGACGACAGCCAGCCCAGAGCATGGTGATCGGTGTGACATCCCTAGTGATAAATCCCGTATCGCGACAAATGGGTTTGAATCGGTCCTGTATTATCCCGTGTAAATTTCATAGTGCTGTGACCAGTCCTGTATGAAGCTTAAAGGGATTTATATCGGACAGGTCATGTCCGGTAGGAATCTCAATCGGACGGTCCAGTCCGGTATAGAGTTAATACAGGGCAGACCATTTCCAGTATGCAGCTTATACATGACATCCCAGTCCGGTATGGATAAGAAATAGGGCGGACCAGTCCTGTATGAAGCTTAAATGGGTTTACATCGGATAGGTCATGTCCGGTATGAATCTCAATCCGGACGGTCCTGTCGGGTATCGAGTTAATACAGGGCAGACCATTTCCAGTATGCATCTTATACATGACATCCCAATCCGGTATGGATATCAAAACAGGGCGGACCAGTTCCGTATTGAGCTCATATGCAGGACAGGTCATGTCCGGTTTAACAGAAACCGGACAAACCCGATATGAATGAAACTGATACGGGACAGAGTATTTCCGCTTCTGAGTACAATTCGGGCGAATCGTGAAGCTCAACCAGGATGACTACGTCGGAACATGCCTTCGCGCTAAATACGCATGAAACCATGCGTATTAAATGCTATAACGTTTCTGTATATGCGGAGTACGCGTTGTTTTGCAAATACCTAGAAGATATGAAACCGTGGATGTGTGCGCTAGTAAGTACATATACGCATCGCGTTTTGCTTTTGCGTGTGCAACAGTCGCTGCAGCTTGTATGATCTTGCGGTGCATCTTCATATCTGCGACTGAAGATCTGCCACCTTCAACGCGAAAGTGCCAGAAAGAACGTAGCATTTAGTTAGCGAGGATAAAATACGCTCGAGAATAAATGAAACATATCGCTGACCATCGCAATATGCACAGGTCAGCCGAACATCGGGAGTCGCTTCCTCGAGTGTTTACGTATGCAAAACACTTGGTCAGAAGTAAATTCATTGACGTCGCGGCTCCGCTGGCAGCAGGTGAAGCTAAAACAAGCAGTATTACAAGTGTTGGTGCACCGCATATATCTATATGTAGCAACAATTGCATGCGTTCAAAGAAGATGAAAAAACACATCAGCACTAGGAAATTGTGACATTCTGAGGTTTGTCTGCAAGAAAGCGATACATTGTAAAGATGCGGGACACGGATAACCCTTCGTGATAGCCAGGAAAAAGATTCAGCGTGTTTAAAGGGCGATCGTTCAATTACGACCACAAATTCTACACCCTACAAAATACACAAACTACAAAAGAGCAATGTCGACTTCATAAGCAGAAACATAACAGCTTGAGCAGCCGATATCCGTGAAAGAAATTGAGGATGCAATAGATGCCCTGCCAGCAGTCAAAGCCCCTGCCTGTGACGGACTGGGTGCAGCTTTCTACAAAGTGCTCAAACCGGCAATAGCCCAGGCTCTGCTGAAGGTTGTTGACGAAAGCTATGAGAAAAAACGTGTTCCGCTGTCTTTCACAACATCCCACATAGTGCTAATTCCTAAAACCGATGACCCTGATAAGCGCCTGTTGGTGGGGTCTTATCGCCCGATAAGCCTCACCAACGTCGACTACAAAAATTTTAATGAATGTGCTAGCGAAAAGATTGCAGGGTGTTATAACAACGCTCGTAGGCACGCACCAAACATGCGGCATAAAAGGGCGAAGTATCGCTACTAACATACACGTGGCACGATCCATACTGGAATGCTGTGACTCATTTGATGACCGAGTGGCGATGATACAACTAGACCTGGGAAAAGCCTTTTGCCGCGTTTCTCACGATGTTCTGTTTGCCGTATTAGATCATGCAAATGTCGGCCGAATAATATTAGAGGGCGTTAGAATGGCATACAAAAGCTGTACCACATGGATTGTTGTGAATGGAGAACTCACTGAAAGCCTCCAAGTGCGATCTTCTGTGAGGCAGGGTTGTCCACTGTCGCCATTGTTATTCGCAGCCTACCTTGAACCGCTTTGCTTGGCTATCCGGAATAATGAATGCATAACGGGATTCACGCTACAATCAGTGCATGTGAAAATCCTGGCTTATGCCGACGACATCGCTGTCTTTTGTGCAAATAGAAAAAGTATTAGTGAGGTGACGAATGTAGTACAGAAATTTTGCAGCTGCACAGGTGCCCAGATAAACTCCGAAAAAAGTTGCGGCTTCTGGCATGGTAGCTGGGAGGTCACACCCGAACACTATCCTCGGATGCGCTGGTCAACCACTCCAGCATTGTATCTAGGAGTGCCACTTGATTCTTACCGGGACCCAGATCCGTACTGGCATGACCAAGCATCGAGGGCCAAGGAAAAAAGTGATGCGTGGCAAGGAAGGCAGTTGTCCATGCTCTCGCGTGCCACTATATGTAATCTGTTCCTTACTGCTAAAGTGTGGTACGTGATGAATGTGATCAGTGCTTCGAGGACAAACATACAAAAACTTCACCGTGTTTTTGCCGTTTTCATTTGGGCGTCGACCTGGGAAAGGACGAGCCGAACAAATTTGTTTCTTTCCGTACAAAAAGGAGGGCTTGGTCTGGCGCATTTATTTTTGAGACAAGTTGTCTCACGTTTCATGTACCTTCGTGACCAAAATGATGTCTTCCTCAGAACAGTAATCCAAGTTCGGCTTGGTCGACTCCTCCCTAAATTTCTTGCCAGTTCGTGTCTCAGTGTAGGTGGTACAGTAAGAGGGTACTTGCGAGAAGTGGTGCTCGCGTACAGATTGCTGCATGTGCGCTTTTCCATGGAGTATTTGTGCAATGTTAAGCGGAAAAAATTGTATGCGGACTTAGTGGACACAATGCTTCCTGTACCGATATACCGTTTGTCGAACTGTCCAGGCCCAGGAGATGATGTACTCAAGAGAGTTAAGAAGATGCCAATATCACCACCAGTCAAATCATTTTTCTTTAAACTCCACACTAGCACATTATCAGTCAAAACATGGATGCACGCTAAAGGCCTGTTCGTCCCTTCGTCAACCAACTGTTTCCTGTGCAAAAGACCAGAGACGATAGAACACGTGTTTTTGGACTGTTGGGATGCCATTTTTTCTGGGATGTGCTTCAGAGAACTTTAAAAAAAGAGCTACCTCTAGATGCATATGGCATACGATTTTTACCTTTTCCTAATACAGAGGAGTTTCCCTTTGATACAATAATGCTCCTGGGCCTCCACAGCTTGTGGAAAACCAGAATGCAGTTTAACAATGCAGATATACAAGTCAATCCTGTACGAGAACATTTCATACACAGTGTTGTGCGGTTCAGGGAAGCGCATATGACACTCCCCGAGCAGCCACAATGCATTCATGTGCTTGACAGTTTGGTAAAACTGAAAAAGTTTTAACCTGCCGTGTCACGCGAAAGTGTGCTGGCACGTTTTATTGTTCATCGTCTTGTTTTGAATGTCCAAGTCGGCAATAACGAAAAAAAAACTGCCATGGTGTAGGGGTAAAGTGCGTGCTTGCTGACTGAAAAGACTGAAGTTCGAATAACATGTATTTTTTTTTCTTTTCGTTACTTTTTCTTTCCTTCTTTTCTTTCTCTTTCTTTTTCTTTTTCAAATGTAGTGGTGTTATTTTATAGCTCTGCATGCTTTTTCCAGCCTGGCATCCAATTGTTTTCTGAAACAAGGGCTACGGACCATACAGGAATTTCCGGAATGTGGTCTACGCGCGGTTTCATTTCGATTCAGCCTGTATCAAATAACCAGAAACCGGACGAACGCGTCATTTCTGGAACTGATACCGGGCACAGTATTCCGCTTCTGAACAGAAGCCGGGCCTATCGACGAAGCTCAACCAGAATGACCATGTCGGACACGCCAGCGCACTAAATAAGCATGATATCAAACATATTATACAACTATTCTGTATGTAAAGGGCACGCTTCGTTTCCCAAATACCTCGAAAATGCGAAGCCGTCGAAATGTGCGCTAGCAAGCATAAAGGCGCGTCGCGTCGCTTTTGCGTGTACAACAGTCGCTGCAGGTCGTACGATCTTGCGGTGCGTCTTCATATCTGCGACTGAAGATCTGCCGCCTTCCACGTGAAAGTGGAAGCACGAACGTATCGTTTCGCTAGCGATGACAAAAAACTGTTCGAGAAAAAATAAACAAACATCGCTGACCATCGAAAGATGCGCAGATAGCCGCACACCGCGCAACGCGTTCTCGAATGTTTACATATTGAAACCGCTCAGTCGGAAGTGTATTCATTGACATCGATGCTCCGCTGGTAGCACGTGAAGCTAAAACGCCCAGTATACAAATATTAGTGCACCGGATATCTCTGTATGTAAGAAAACTTACAAGCGTTCGTAGACGATGAAAAACACATCAGCACTAGTACATTATGATATCTTGAGGTTTGCCTTCAAAAAGCGACGCATTATAAAGATACGGCACATTTGTGAACCCTCGTGATAGCCTGCAAAGATATTCAGCGTGTTTAAAGGGCGATCGGTGAATTACGGCCGCAAATTCTACAGCCAAGGAAAATATACAACGTACGAAAGAGAAAAAGTAGCTACATATACTGAATAATAACAAATATAACCATAACCCACCGTGGAGTAGTGTTAAGGTGTCCGGCTGAACACCATGAGGACCGAGGTTCGATTCCACACTTGGTAGTGCATTTTTTGTTATTTTCTTTATTTGATTTATTATTTTAAATGTAGTCGTTTTATTTTATATTGTTGCATGCTCTTTCCACCCTGGCGACGCGTTTCTTTCCGGAAACGAGGGCCATCAACCATACAGGCCATTCCAATATCAGAGCTCCGCGCGGTTTCATTTTGGACTTTCCAGGCAATACAGGAATTTCCTGAAATAGCCCCCATTCCTGTATCCCAGATCCTGTATACAATTTCCTGTATGAATTTTATACAGGATTTTTCAGTAGGGATCGAATGGCCGACCATATGACCGCCTCAAACCGTACTATGACCCTACCATGGTGGCCTCCGCGTAATTCGCCAGACTGGCGTCTTTTCACCGGGGGGGTATTGTAAGAGAGATGCCTGTTCTGAGAAAAAGCAGAAAGAAAAGGAAAACGGAGGCGTCGCGCGCCGATGTCGATGAAGTTATGAAGACGACAAAGCGAACGAAGCTCGAGCTGTCGCTGTGAACGCTGGCCTTTGTAGCTGCTACGAGAAGATGTTGCTGTGCAGACTACCTAAACCACCTCATTACAGAAATTATTGATATTAGGTTTATGTTACCAGAAGTATACTAGATGATCATATTCATTCGCCAAATGTGAATTGTCTCTCCCCAATCACTAGATTCAGATATATGAAAGCTCCGCTCAAAGCGGTACACGCAAGCTGTGCGACTCAAAGTATAAACTCGCGAACATTTACGCACCCTCATTTATAGTCAGAGCCTCTTCTACAATTCATTTTTCTCAGACCCTAGTACAGAGTTGGCATTCGGTTGAAATTTTAGCGAAGCAAGCGGCTCTCGACATCGGCGCTGCTATCAGCAACAAGCGCTGTCGGAGAGCAATTTGGCGACAGCTGTTCGCGAGTGACAACATGTTTCCAAATAGTTCGATTTAGCACGGCACAGTGCGCTAGAATCGGCAACAAGACGAAAACAATCATGCGTGTGGACACAGGTGACCAATTATTTCCGCAGTCTGACTCCGCCGTGATAACATGAGGGAGTCACACTGCTAACAGAGCAGACGGCGCACCTCATCGGTGACGTAATGAGGTTTTTGTCCATGTGACATTTCAATGTTACGTCTTGTGCGATTTGATATCAAGTAAAACCTCGAGAACTAGAAACTTAAACCAAGCCTGCTGCATACTGATAACATGATAATAAATTATGTAATGCTATTGCGTGCTTTTAACACCCTGCTCTATGCTTAATCGCCACGCAATATTTACGACACTAAATTGCAATGAAAACATTTGGTGTTCCTACCACTTTAAACTTCAAATGCAAGAATACAACGGCGCAAGGTCACACATTAGTCAACCGGCTACCTTCCTCGTATTTTCAAAGTCACTCCTGCTCCATGTTTTGGGAAAAAAATAGGACGCCTCCGCTATGCTGAAGAGTTGGCACCATAGCGCCCGTTCGATTGCTTCATCTACTTTGTTAACTACGACAGAGTACGAGACAACGGCTTAGCAGTTTTATTCCTTCTTTTTATTAGCGCCTGTCCCGTCCGTCTTTCTGTGTGGTTCGTCTAAAGCTTAGCGCTGTATTTCCTTTGGTTTAACGCAATATCATATTATGTTTCTTCTTGTTCGAGTCTTTTCTTCATTTTCTTTATATTATTTAGTATTCATTTTATAGCCCTAATTTTTCAATAAATTACGGCTTTAGTTGTATCCTCCAAACACCCATCACACTTGCCACCCATTACCTGGCACTTATACATCCATTGCATGCCTCCATTTTTTCTGCTACGTTCCGAACACTTACGACCACACCTGATCCAAAACTAGCATACTGCGATGCCTTTTTGAGCGAACGAGTTGTGTACACGTCACGTAACAAGATCTGAACCAGCAAGCACGGGCTTGCGTTCATTTCCTCTCCCCCGTGGTCTCCCTATGGAGGAGACGGCATTAGAGTGCCGGATTGAGGCAGTAGCGCCAGTGATCCCAACTGTGCGTGGTGAGACTATCGCTTTTTGGGAGGTGAGCGTGTGGTGAGACCCCGAATGCGACTTTCCGAAGTAGAAAATAATAACCTCTTCACAGAGACCTTTTGTCCATATCTTAGCAGGGCTGGTCAATTTTAATTTTTAGACATTTCTCTACCATTTCCTCCACCAGCCTAAAAGGAAGCATGTCGAATAATTTTCGTCATCCTGATCATCATCATCACCAGTCGGATTAGGTTCACTGCAGGGCCTCTCCCATATTCTGCCAAATAACCCGGTCCTTTTCTTACTATCTGCCCCCATTTGACATGTGGGGACTTTTAACCTCATCCTCCCATTAACTTTCTGCCGCTCCCTGCCGTAATTGCCCAAATTGTGTCCCAAGAGGGATACACGTAAACAGATAACAGAAAACCTTCTTCGACACCGAGGATCAAGATTTCTTCGTGACTATCAGCATCGCCCACCAACGTACAAGCAAGCCTGGTTTTCGGCTACCATCTTCGCTACATTAGGCGCTGTCGTCGAGGGTCTCACCAGCTATAAAAGGACCACCGGAGCCTGTGCATCACTTTGGCAGCAGCGGCAGCATGGAATGAACTTCTTTTCTAAAAGCAACCGTTTTTGCTGCAGGTCAGTGGTAAATTTCTCTTACACTCCTGCACTTCTATTGTTGCTGCTGCTGCTGCCACGTGAAAAATATGGACAGCGAGCAATGTCGAACTTGTGATACTGAACTCGATGTGACCGATGCTACAGTTGAATGTGCCGAGTGTCATTGCAAATATCACACAGGAAAATGTGCAGGCATTGCGGATACAACCATCAAGACGAAAGGAGAAGATTACCGCAAAAACTGGCGCTGCTCGACATGCAGATCTTCGAAATCACGAACCTCTGCACCTGAAAAAGCTGGCAGCGAACCTGACATGGCGAACATTCAACTGTGGCTCAAAAGTATAAGCGACAAACCCAATGTGCTATTACCACTCAAAGAAACGGTTGAGAAAATTGAGAACTCACTAGACTTCAATAAAGAGCAGTATAACGAACTGCTAACACGAACCGAAAAAAATGAACAGGATATCGCTGAACTGAAATGCAGGGTGGACAAAATTGAATCCCAGGACAGGAATGTAGCTGAGCTAAGGGCTGAAGTCGACAACCTTGAATGGAGGAGCCGACGGCTCAACCTCGAGTTTCATGGAATTGGACAGACTGATGAAGAAAATCTGCTTTACAAAATCAAAGCGATTGCTAAGCAGCATAACCTGCGGCAGCTAGCCGAATGTGACGTCGTATCGATTCACCGACTACCAGCAAAAAAAGATAAAATTTCTGGTGTAATTTGTCGCTTTGTGAAGCAGTCAGACCGGGATATCTGGTGGCAATGTAGGAAAAAGTTGCGTGGCTCAAGAGACACAGTGTTCATCCTGAAAAACTTGACAAGACGGGCGCGTGCACTCTTAACAGATGCAAAAATCTGGGCCAGAAGGGATGATTTCAAGTTTGTGTGGCATAGCAACGGCCGAGTTCTTGTTCGCAAGAGGGACGGGGAGAGTGCAATAGCGATTGCCAGCGTAGGCGATCTCGATAAACTGAGATAAGTTTTTTTGTCAAACATGGAAAAAGTCATACATTTTACCGCATACTTTTGGGAACTGCTTAGGCAAACAATATGCTAATTCTTTCAGATATTTTCAGGCGAATGTACGTTCAATCAGAAACAAAGAAGGTGTTTTGAATCTTTTTTTTTTTTTAACAAGTGCAGAGATTATTTGATGTTGTAATGCTGACAGAAACATGGTCCACTAATGAAGCCGATGTCTATCGCCTACTGTCCTATAAAACAGTATATGCCAACCGGTCCACAGGGCATGGTGGAGGGATTTGCATATTAGTTAATGATGACAATCCTTATGAGCTCCTTGAAGATTACTCTGCAACAACCCAGAACTATGAATTTTTGTTAGTCAGGATACAAATAACTTTATTGGCTGTGTGGTATCGTCCCCCAAATGGTTCTGTTGTAGCTTTTCTAGAACAATTTGAATCAATATTGGTGCTCGTTAGTAAAAATCATTTAGATTTTATTTGTGGTGGAGACATCAATATCAATATGCTGCAGAATGACTCCGTAAAATATAAACCTGATATTTTATTAAAATCCTACGGCTGCTATAACGCCATTAGCCTCCCTACCAGAATAACTGAGACTTCATCGTCTCTAATTGATGTTTTTTGCACAAATATAGGTTCTGATGAAGTTAAAGCTGGCGTATTTGCATTTGATCTGAGTGATCACCTGCCAATATTTTTCTGCTCGAGCAGGTATGCCCGTCGAAAACACACTCCGGATATCCTTGTACTTCAACCTACAACATGCGGTAGCCTCTCAATTTTTCGCGAAAAGGTAATGTCCACGAGTTGGGATTTCATTTACAGAACAGCAGATGCGAACTGCGCTTATGATGCATTCATTTGCAAACTGAAGTCTATTTACGCAGCAAGCTTTCCTTTCGTACGCACCAAGCGCCACCGAAAGATACTTAAGCCTTGGATAAGCAGCGAGCTCATTAGCAGAATAAACAAGAAGAATAATTTATACACCCAGTTCATAAAGTCTAAGGATATTAATATACTCAAAGAAATTAAGACATACCGTAATAAATTAGGCAGTGATCTGAAGAAGGCAAAGCGTTCCTATATGAATAACTTATTCAACTCTGCTGTAGGAAGTACGGATGTATTCTGGAAAAGGCTTAATTCTGTGCTAAAGCGAAACGCCGGCACTGAAACAATTGAAAAAATGATAATCAATGGCTCTGAGTTGTCCGGGAAGCAGCTTGCTGATGCGTTTAACAAATATCTTATGAACGCTGTAGAGAGCAGTGTGGTATTTATTGATCTTCAGAATTTCTATATTTCTATTTCTATTTCTATTTTTCTTGATCCTGTCACAAACGAGAAAGTGATCAAATTAGTTAGAAGCATAAACAAAAGCACTAGTAAAGATATTGACGGGTTCACTGTTGTACCAATAAACCATGTTATTGATGTTCTCGCACTTTGCCTTACGCAGATTTTTAACCTGTGCCTTTCTCAGGCCGTATTTCCGTCTAAGATGCAAGTGGCACGAATAACTATGCTGTTATGGGGAATTACCGCCCCATATCAATACTTCCTGTGCTTTCCAAGGCTTTCGAGAAGGTTATTCTAAATCGATTAGTTCAGTTTGAACAGAAACATTACCTCCTAGTCGACTGTCAGTTCGGTTTCCGGAAAGGTCTTAGCACAGAATTTGCGCTGCTTGCCCAAAAGGAGTTTATATTATCTCAACTCGAAGACACCAGACTGGTCTTGGGCCTTTTCGTTGATTTCACTAAAGCGTTCGACTCCATAAATCGTCATATACTAATACGAAAATTGGAGCATTATCGCATTCGTGGACAAGCAGCATCTCTCATAGAATCTTATCTGTGTAATAGAATCCAAATTGTAGGAATTAATGGCCATTTCTCCAACCCTTTACAAGTTTGCTGTGGAGTACCACAAGGAAGCATTTTGGGACCTTTTTTGTTTAATTTATATATAAACGACATAGTAAATAGCTGTCCCGCAGCTAACTTTATTATATATGCCGATGACACCAGTGTATTTCTAACTGGACGATTGGCCGATGAACTCATTGATAATGTAAATTTAACACTTGCTGCGTTAGAAGCATGCGTTGATGCGCGACCAAACACAACGAAAACAAAATCAGTTCTGTTTCGCCCTAGAAACAAGAGCATAATAATAACGAAAACAGTATCAATGCAGACCATACCAGCAGAAATCGTACCGACATTAGAGAAGTTAGGTGTAATCTTTAATGAAACCCTTTCATGGAATGCGCATGTAGATTTCCTTACAAGTAAACTCGCGCATGTAGTGGGGCTGGCTTATCGAAATAATTTTCTGCCACGTAATATTATGACACTAATATATAACTTCCTATTTTCATCGCGGCTTAAATACTTTGGCTTAGTTTGGGGTTCAACCACTAAAGAAAACACGCAAAAACGTTAATGTGTTACAAAAGCAGTTTCTTCGGATTATTGAAAATGTCCCATGCTATTTTCATACTCATGATCTCTTTAAATATACAATATTATGCCAGTTAATAAAGCTTACGACTATCGACTATGTAAGTCACTTAAGGAGATTTCATAAATAATTCTAGATTTCTGCACTCACTAGCTGAACTGAAAACAAACGACAGAGCGTACGCTACACGCAATAATGAACAATGGAAGGTACACACATACAGAACAAACTATGGTCTCCAAACATTACACAACATACTGCCACGAACATTAAACGATCTGCATAGAAAACACAGTTCAGTTCAGGCGTTCAGTCGTGTCCGACTCTTCGTGACCCTATGGACCATGTCACGCCACGCTTTCCGGTCTCTCACTATCTTCTTAACATCACATAGCTTCATCTGCAATGCCTCGAGAATGCCATCTAACCATCGCGTTCGCTGCCTACCCCTTCTCCGGCGACCCACAACCTTTCCCAACATCAAATCTTTCTCCAGCGACTCCTCTCTTCTCATCAGATGACCAAAGTAGCTGAGCTTTAACTTTAGAATTTGACCCTCCAATGAGCAGTCAGGGTTTATGGTCGACAATATCGACTGATTTGATCTTCTGGCAGTCCAAGGAACCCTTAAGAGTCTTCGCCAGCACCACAATTCAAACGCGTCAATTCTTCGGCGGTCAGCCTTTTTCACAGTCCAACTCTCGCATCCGTACATCACAACTGGAAAGACCATAGCACGGGTTATACGGATCTTGGTTGGCAGACTAATGTCTCTGCTCTTTACTAGGCGGTCAAGGCTAACCATTGCTCTCTTTCCCAGAAGCAGGCGTCTCCTAATTTCATGGCTGCAGTCTCCTTCAGAGGTAATCTTGGCGCCCAAGAACAGAAAATCTGTCACAGCTTCCACTTCTTGTCCATTGATGCTCCAGGACTTGACAGGGCAAGACGCCATGATCTTCGTCTTTTTAATGTTCAGTTTAAGCCCAAACTTCTCACTCTCTTCTTGTACGCGCATCAGAAGTCTCTTGAGCTCCACTTCACTTTCTGCCATTAAAGTGGTATCATACGCATATCTAAGGTTGTTGATACGTTTTCCACCAATCTTCACTCCAGCTGAAGACTCGTCCAAACCGGCCTTCCTCATGATGCACTCTGCATATAGGTTAAATAGGCAGGGCGACAGTATGCAGCCTTGCCTCACCCCTTTCTCAATCGGAAACCAATCAGTAAGACCATGCCCAGTTCTGACTGTGGCCTCTTGCCCTTCATAAAGGTTCCTGAGGAGACAGATGAGGTGAATTGGAACTCCCATCTCTTGGAGAGCTTGCCACAATCTGTTGTGATCAACGCAGTCAAACGCTTTCGCATAATCAATAAAGCAGAAGTAAATGGGTTTCTGGAACTCTCTTGCTTTTTCCATGATCCAGCGAAGGTTGGCAATCTGGTCTCTAGTTCCTGTGCCCTTGCGAAACCCAGCTTGCACGTCCGGAAGCTCCCGATCCACATACTGCTGCAGCCTACCTTGCAGGATTTTTAACATCACCTTGCTAGCATGCGAAATAAGCGCGATCGTGCGGTAGTTGGAACAATCTTTGGCACTGCCTTTCTTTGGAATGGGGATGTAAACTGACCTCCTCCAATCCTGTGGCCACTGCAGGGTTGTCCAAATCTTTTGACATAATGTATGCAGTGTGTTAACAGCATCGTGGTTGAGGTTTTGAAGCAACTCAGCTGGAATACCATCAATTCCGCTAGCTTTGTTCTTAGCAAGGCTGGCTAAGGCCCATTCAACTTCACTCTTCAGGATGCCCGGCTCGAGATCAGTAATCACAACCGTCCTATGTTGGGTTTGCACATCCGGGTCCTTCTTGTACAGTTCTTCTGTGTATTCCTGCCACCTCTTCTTTATCTCTGAGGCTTCAGTGAGGTCCTTGCCTCGTTTGTCCTTTATCACGCCCAGCTTAGCACAGAAGCTTCCTTTGATATCTTTGATTGTCTTATACAGAGCTCTTGTGTTCTTTAATTGGCTGTTGTCCTCAACTGCTTGACACTGTATGTTCAGGAAGGCATTCTTATCTCTCCTTGCTATTTTCTGAAAATCCGCATTGAGAACCTTGTATCTTTTTCTTTCCCCCATACCTTTTGCCATCCTCCTTTCCTCAGCTGTTTGCAAAGCCTCATCAGATAACCAGTTTGCTTTTTTGCATTTCTTTTGCTTTGGAACTACCTTAGTAGCAACTTCTTGTATTATATCACGAACATCAGTCCACATCTCTTCGGGCTCTTTTTCTTCTAGATCTAATTCTTGAAATCGATTCCTCACTTCCACAGCATATTCTAATGGAATCTGATCTAGATCATACCTGAAAGGCCTTCTAGTTTTCTGCGTTTTCCTCAATCGAAGCTTAATTTTGGCAACAAGAAGCTGATGATCGGTGCCACAATCGGCCCCAGGCCTTGTTTTTACTGCTTGTATAGCGCTTCTCCATCTCTGCCGGCAAATAATATAATCGATCTGAGTCCGGTGAAATCCATGTGTACAGGCGCCTCTTGTGCTGTTGAAAATGAGTATTCGCTATGGTCAGGTTGTTTTCTTGACAGAACTCTACTAGCCTCTGCCCAGCTTCATTTAGCTCACCAAGACCGAACTTGCCTCTAATTCCGGATATTTCTTCACTCCTGACCTTAGCATTCCAGTCTCCTATGAGAAAAACGACGTCTGATGATGGGGTGCGGTCTAAAAGGCATTGTAGGTCCGCATAAAATCTCTCAACGTCAGCTTCTTCAGCAGCAGCGGTCGGTGCATAGACTTGGATAACTGTTATGTTGAAAGGGTGACCTTGGATCCGAAGTGAAATCATTCGGTCGTTTTTGGGGTTGTACCCTAGCACTGCTTTGCCCATTCTTCTGTTTACTATGAGAGCGACCCCATTCCTTCTCTTGGATTCCTGCCCACAATAAAAGACATAATGGTCGCCGGAGTTAAATTGTCCCTTTCCGGTCCACTTGAGCTCGCTGATACCCAAGATATCAATGTTCAATCTGTCCATTTCTCGCTTGACGATATCCAGTTTACCTTGCGTCATAGATCTTACATTCCATGTTGCTATGTGATATATCTCCTTGCAACATCGGACTTTCCGGTCGCTTCCCGGCACATCCACAACTGAGCGTCCTTTTCGCTTTAGCCCAGCCGCTTCATTCGTCCTGGAGCTACTAGGAATCGCCCTTTGTTCATCCCCAGTAACATGTGGGACGCCTTCCAACCTGGGGGGCTCATCTTCCGGCGCCATATCGATAATGGTATTTTGACTGGCCATGGGGTTTTCTTGGCAGGAAATACTGGAGTGGGTTGCCATTACCTTCTCCAGTGAATCACATTTTGTCAGAACTCTCTGCCGTGACCTGTCTATCTTGGGTGGCCCTACACAGCAGAGCTCACGACTTCATCGAGTTTCGCAAGCCCCTCCGCCACGACAAGGCAGTGATCCATGAAGGGGATAGAAAACACATTAAACTTAAACCAATCACTTATAAAGAGCTTTGAAAACATTTTTTGTCCGCCTAGAGGTGTGCCTTATTTTCCTATCCTAGAAGTCTGCACTAGTGTTGTATTAGTTTTTTTTTTCTCTCATTCTATTTTAGCCCCCCCCCCCCCCCCCCCCCCCCCGTGAAGAATGTTGTCTGTTGCAACGTTATGTTAATTTTAGCGTGTATACTTTGTGATTGTATATTTTCTGCACTGCCGATGTGAAGCTGTCATTGTTATTGTTTTGGGGGCCTGCAGCCTTGTGAAGTTGTCATTACGACAACTTTTTCTGCTGTGCTCCCTCATACTATGTACACATTGGGTGTAAATATAACATTATTATTATTATTATTATTATTATTATTATTATTATTATTATTATTATTATTATTATTATTATTATTGCGGCTGAAGAGTGCCGCAATTCACTGGAGACAGAAAATATTATACTATCTGATACATGATGAGGCTACGTTTTCAAAGAGCGCGTTCTCGAGAATGTACAGTGCGGGGAATCGACCGAAAGGCGTCCTATAAACCTTTGAGGATGATTCGTCACCGTTTCGTCCGGTCAACAGCACTGTTCAAATTGCGCTGTGCCCTGCCCTAAAGGCTGAGTGCTTACGGCACTCCCCTGTTGATAACGGGGACGCCGGTTCCGAGCCGGTTGAAATTCCTATGGTTTCGAAACGCAATGCGCCTGTGAACTGTAATATTTCACTGCATTTTAAAGAATCCCCGATGTCCGAATGTACCCTGAGCCCTCTCGTAAAGCGTAGCTCAAAGTAAATGTCTCTGTAAGGCATATGATTGGAAACATTTTCACGCGAGGCATTCTCTGGTGTCTCTACGATATGGTGCTATAAGGACGCGCAAATGAGTTAGATATTCGCGAGTTTGCTATGTAGCTAACAGCCATTCTCTACTTTCGACACACGTATTCTCTGCTTTCGACGCACCTCAAGCTCACCTTTCTAAGAAATGCTTTGAGTCACAGTGTTAGGCAGATGACATTGTGAAATTAGGTGTCTTTATGAGAGCGATGCCAAAGAGATTGGACTGCTTCCCAAATGCTCACGCAAAAACTGAGAGAAATTTAAACATTTTAGTGACTTAGAAAGGGAGGCCTTTGCTGTGTCGGGATCGGGGCGAGAATTTTCAAAATAATATCGTGCGACGGTGATTCGATCCTTCAAGTGCGGAGAAAATTATCAGCTGTTTAACCACGGTGAAACCGAGACGAGCGTTAGCTCACTTCTACAGGGCTTTTTCGGAATTCAGAGTTTGATCTCAGATACTACCCGTCGTCACTTTTTGAAATATATATAGTTTATGAGAGAGCATTATATCATGACGCCACAGCGCATGGTTAAATTTTGTTCACGGTAGATCAGTTATACAGATGAATAATTAGGACCTACAATTACTGTGTTGCAATTCCGTTCGATAAAGGCTGTCCAACGATACATGACATTAAACTGTAATGTAAAGTTTAATTTATATTCTCAAATGACTAAATAACGATACATAATTAGGACCTACTATTGAAGCAGCGCAGTTGTATATGCATAAGTAATCCAAAGATTATCTATTTCGCTCACAGCGCATTAAGAAGCGACACAATACGAAGGTAAGATACAAGAGGAATCACTCTCGTTTTGGTGGTGCGCTAGCAGAATGAACACACAGCGACTCGCCCTAGTATATGCTTTACCCGATGATATATCATTGCTGATGTAACACAAAATTTAATTTTGAATCACAGGTAACTAAAACGGCAATTATGTAGGACTTACAATTAGTGCTGCGACATTATAGTGGCCAGAAGGTATTTAACAATATACCACGTCAGCTGCTGTAAGTCTCGACCCGAGAGTTGTTATTCGGGCTTTCTTGAAGGCTGCTCGTTCGAATAGAACGGTGAGCGACTTTTGCATTGAGTGAGGCTAATGTCTAAAACCAACAAAGACACCTCAAATACCCCACACAGCCGTTGACATCATGCAAGGAAAGCCTTAACAATACATTTATCGAGTGGTTTTGAGCAGCAGGCGAATAATGGTGTTATCATGGTGTCGCGATAAGTTATCAAGAAGTGGGCGAAAGAAAAAAGAAACCACAAACTCCGAATTTCGCGAAGAAACGGGGGGGGGGGGGCACCAATTGGGCTGCCTTGGTTACTCAACCTTACACTTTCGTAGGTGTTTATTAAAGCTTTCTAGGATCAGGCTGAAAATCTGTTCCCGAAATATGTCAGCAAGATGTGTTCTCCTTGTCTGGCGTTCCTGCCGGCTCCGTAGGTTCGCAGGAGACGCGACGACGAGCGACGCCATACCGACAATCCTATAGTTGGTGGAATACTTGCAACGAACGCGCGCCAAGGAGTACCAGGTGAAAGAGTAGAAGGAGTAACGGTGTACCGCCCAATCCCTAATTTGCAAGAGCACTGCAACGAACGCGTGCCAAAGAAATGAGATTTCCACTGTGGGCGTGGCACGAGCCTGGCAACGCTAGCTAAAGCTATACAATGGGCGCGAGCTGTAGCAGCATCACTCAGCCTTGCGCATTTCTCCGGTGTAGATCCGACAATGTTCTCGGAAGTATACTGCGCGCAACCAAATATTTCGAGTGTTCGCTAGCGCTCACTCGTGTCCATGGGGGCAGAAATTACATGTGCTTGTTATTAAATCAAGTGTACCTGGCAAGCTTAGTTTGGTTTGTGAGATTCACAAACCGATTATTCGAGATTCACTGACATCGCACAGCACACGGGAGCCTTGCTTTTCTTCTCCGTCGAAAAGGCCGCAGCGGCCGGGATCCGATCCCGCATCCTTGGGCCTAAATGAAGCGGCATAACCAATGCACCCCCTTGGTGGGGCAAACACAAGGGAAGTAGTCGTATGGGGAAGATGAGTTTTTCCCATTGGATATATCACGCTATTTACAGCATCAGAATACATGAAATCAGGCCCTGTCTACCTCGTCAGCTCTCCATCTTTTTTTTTGTACACGGTATAGGAAAACTGTTTGCTCTAAGGGATGGGAACTGAAGGTTGCATTTTGTGTTCTCCTTTTCTACCTGCTACAATGCGTTTTTTACGGCCTCCTGATTCTCATGCAAACAAATCTGCCTGTTTTCACAGGAAAACCTTGAAAGCATAGATTGCAAGTGCTAGCATGGTTTTCACACCGTAAAATTATATATCCAAAGAAACTTTAGATTTTGCACAAAGGTGTGTAAAATCCATAAGGATTCTTTTGGCGGAGAACAGGTCGAAACGGCTTCCCAGTGGTCATACCTGCAACAGCGTTACTGCTCGCAGGTAGAAGATATTTTACAGCGTCCAATTGTGTGCTAGTGCCGGACAGTTTAAAACCTTAGGAGCATGGCGCCAGTACCAGAAATAAGTCGAATATATTTGTCGGCTCGACCGATGTTCCGGCACAATTTCTTGTTTGTGAACAAACTGCCGGCAGCACAGATATTTAAAAATTAGCGTATTTTTCCGCTCTGAACATGAATGCAACAGAGCGGAGAAATTTTTGAGAGGGCAAGAAATTGAATAGCAAGGCAGGGAGGTTAACTTGGCGACGCCCAGTACGCTACCCTACACGTGTGGAGGGGAACAAAAAGAGAATAAGGAAAGAAAGAGCGCAAAGGAAAGGAGTCTGTCCAATGCTCAGAGGTCTATAGTGAAAGGAGGTAGGAAGCGCGAACTTAAGGTCTTGAACTCAACCCTGCGTACTTTAAGAACTTATAGATTGCCTTCTTTCCTTTCTGGCGAAAAGGTCGTCCAAGCTCCCAGAAATTTAGCTTGTGCAAGAGGGCGAGAGTTCAAATGGCGGATTGTAGTAGCCAGGAAGGCACGCTCACGCTCAAATTGAGGGCAGTCACAAAGTATGTGCGCGATCGTTTCAACACACGCGCACTGCAAACACGTTGGAAAGTCAATCATTGCGATGAGATGAGAATAGGCGTTTGTAAACACCACTTCTAGCGACAGGCGACATGGCATTGTAGCATCACAGGAAGGGAAGCCGAATGGTATCTGCATTTGAAGCAACTGATCAATATGGTGTGAGAGAGATGTCCAGCCTCCAGGCGTAGACCATGATTATCTAGCCACGTTTCGGGCGAGCAGTCGAAGCTGCTTTGCTGCGTCGGCTCTTGTCAATGGTATCTCGACAAAGTTTGTTGTATCGTTAGCCGATAGAGCAGCATCGTCAGCAAAGTCGTTGCCAACAATTTCACTGTGGCTTGGTATCCACTAGTAGATGATTTCGTGACCCTCTTAAATTCCTGGTGGTGCAGATGTCCTACCACCGCTACAGGTTGTTCATAGTCGCTACGGCTCAAGACCGATTGAAGACTTTGTAAGGTATGTTTAAAATCACAGAACACATCCCATTTCTGAGGAGCCTGTTCAGAAATATACTTTACAGCAGCACGAAGTGCAGCCAGTATTGCTCCAAAAGAGGTATTTATGCGAAATTAGATGGTGAACGTTAGCTTGTCTCGCAGAAGTGACGACAGAGCAGGTAGAACTAGTAGAGGTTACCGAGCCACTCGTATGGACGCGAGTATGTTCCAAATACTCATTACGTAGCATGTCAGTTGCTGAAGGGAATAGCAAGGCGAACACATGGCAGCCTCAAACACCGGAAGTGGTGGCAGAGGTCGTGCTGCAGGAGGGAACTGTTTTGGAATAGATGACTGGTGCGTTGCTATGATCTTTGCAAATGCAGAATGCGGTCTCTGCAGAGGCAACTGCTCAATGTGATGCTGTGGAACTCTTAAAATATTCTGTGCGTGCATTTGCAGAGTCTTGGGCAATGTACGCCGAACATGGGTGTTCTTAAAGGGTTCCAGACACACCAAAGGTTCATTGTGCATTATTTTAGCAGAATAAACCGCAACACAATACTAAACATGAATACAAGCCCGTGAATTATTTATCGCCTGTGTAGTTTCTACTACAGTTTCAAACGCCGAACAACTTCTGTGAAGTCGCCGATGTGCTGATGGCTCGTGAGGTCCAGAAAGACAGAAGCATGGTAGCTGCTTGATTGACTGTATCAGATACAGTCATTGGTTGCATCGGATTTTTTTTCGGGTCCATCTTACGGAATGTAAGAATTATCCGCTGAGAAATACGTTTTTATGTTGGCGTAGAAGAGAAAGGAGCCCATGCCGCCCGTGCACCGGTCGAGGCGAGGTCGTCGAAACAAGGCAGTGGTGACAGCATGTATCCAGAAAGCGCCTCCTTTATGACAATCAAAGGTGCGAAAGAATTGAGTGCCAGCTTATAAGCGACAGGTGGTTGTGGGAGACCGTAGATGCTGAATACGCGCAAATACCACATATATAAAACTACGGCTACCGAATTGGTCGCTTCTCTATACTGCAGCAAGCCCGCAAAGCTGAGTTTAAATTTAGCATTGCCGTGCACCAGAGGCGTCGGGAAATTTTTTCCTGCTTCGCAATTTTTTATTTCATATTTTTCGTATTTTCCTTCAGGGTCAGATGCTTTACAATGGAGAGTGGACCAAAACATATAATAATGAACAAGAAATGCAGTAAAACATATCGAACGAAACTAGCACCTCCTGACTATACAATCCAAACTAAACATTACTTAATCCTGCAATGCATCAAGTCGTTATAAAAATAAGGTCTTCCTATTCATATAACGTTGCAATTTAGCCATATTATTTTAGGGGTTTCTACTTTTCTTCTGCCTGAGTCCGCTTTCTTTGTCGTTAACCAGGTTACAGAGATCAGGGTGAGCGGTCATGTTCGGGCGAACCTTTAGACCAACTTTTTTATCCTAACACGCAGGCAGCTAGCGCGCTCCTACCCTCGACCATGCGCTATCTGTTGGGTGCGCGGCCAGATCCCTCCCTCCAATCCCTAAAAACAGGCACCCTGAGCGAGACCAGGGCCGCAGAATAGCCAGGGCTCATGCCCTTCACAGACAATATAGCGAGGACCCAGAGGTGGTCTACGTGGACGCAGCAGAATGTACGTAAGGCTCCCGTATGGTCCTGTCTGTAGCCGACAATCAAGCAAAGCTGCTTACTTCCAGCTCTATAATCACCAATTCTACCACAGAGGCAGAGGAGGCAGCCATTGCGCCTGCTCTCATCCCTACATCTGCCGCAAACATTATATCTGACTCCAAATCTGTGGTTCTAAATTATGCAAATGGCTATATATACCGCACCGCTGCTCGCATATTATGCTTCTGGCAGCCCTGGTACCCCATAAGCCTCACCTGGACGCCAGCACATGCCGGCCTCCCTGGCAACAAGGAGGTTAATTCCCTAGACCGATGTATTACTTTCTGGCTAGAGGAATGGAGCATATCTACAGGCCGAGGAGCGCCTGCTCTCCTTCCGTGATATCCTCTTGTACTAACGGGACAAACGAAGGGAATATACACCCCCAGCCCCTCTCTCACCATAGCGCAGGTTGTGCACTGGCGAAGTTTGCAGACTCGAATGGCTCCCCAGGTAGCACATGCGACCGGCCCGATATTGGAAATTATTGGCGACATCTGGTCCACCAGTGGCCCAGCATTGCCAATGCTCCACCAATAATGGTACAGCCATGCAATAACATTGACCACTCTTAGACCAGTGATTTACATGTTCCCCCCATTATTGGTATTCATGGGCTATCAACGGGCAATAATGACCTTGCGTATAGGATTGCTTGCCAACATTGTATACACAATGATATATTAATGGCCAATATTACCCAGCCATCATTGCGAATCATGGCATACATTGGTCAATATTTTCCTGCCAGTATATACGGCTTGTCGATATTGAATATAGATTGGCATTCATTGGTCAATATCATACCGCCAGTAATACTGGCTTGCCAACATTGTATGCATTTTGAGTTCCAGTGGCCGATATTGGCCGAGTGGTGGCCACTAACCTATACTGAACATATCATGGCATGCATTGGTAAATATTGTCCAGCCAGTATTGACGGCTTGTTAACATCGAATATAACTTGGCATACATTGGTCAATATCCCCCTGCCAATCCTGACGGCTTCGCAACATTGTGTATATCTGCAGATAAAATGGTCGAAAATGGCATAAAATGGTAAATATTGTCCTGTCAGTATAGCTTGTTTGTCGACATTGAATATATCTTGGCATATATATGGGTAATGTTATCCCATCGGTGTTGGTGGCTTCTCAACAATGTATACTTTTTGGTTTTAGTGCCCAATATTGACCAATGAGCTTAGACGACTTGCTAGCATTGCATTTATCATGGCATATATTGGTGAATATTGCAATGCCATATTGATTGCTTGTCAGCATCGAATGTATGTTGGCATACACTGGTCAATATCCTCCCGCCCTTCATCTTGGGTTCCCAGCATTGTATATCTGCATTTACAGCGGTCGATGTTGCCTGACGAAGTGTAATGGCTTGCCAAAATACCCTACATCTTTACATAGGTTAATCAACATTCTGTTGTCATCATTGATGACTTGTCAACTCGAAATATTTACTGCCATACGATCGTCCTTATTTTACTACTAGTTGAGAGGGTTTCCCGATATTGTATCCATCATGGGTTATTTATTTATTTATTTATTTGAAAATACTGCAGCCCCTCAAGGGGCTATAGCAGGAGTGGGTACAAAAATGTGGAACAATTCCACGCATTCAAAAGTACATACAAGCATTACAAATATAAACGCTAGAAAAACAACATACAATGCTACGACTCAATTGCCGACGCAAAATCAGAGATTGATAGTGCACGAAAGTTGCCATCCAAAGAATTCCAACACTCCACAGTGCGCGGAAAAAAACTGTATTTGAAAACGTTAGTGCGGGCAAAAAAAGTTTGGATATCAAGATCGTGATGGCTCCTGGTAGCAGATGGTTTTGAAAACGAGATATGCTTACCCTCTGAAAGGCAATTAGCAGAATGAACTATGGAGTGAAGAAGTTTTAAGGACTCAGTTTTTCGGCGGGATGCAAGCGGGCTTATGTTTAGGGAAGACATCGCAGATGAGGGTGAAAAATGAAAGTCGTAGCGGCGAAAAATAAATCTTACAGCTTTACGTTGCACAGATTCTATTTGATCGATTTCACATTGCTTGTATGGATTCCAGACATTAGAAGCGTATTCAAGAATAGGGCGAATTAGAGTTTTGTACATGAGCAATTTTGCTTCTTTAGGAGCATCCCGTACTGTGTGTTGTAAGTCACCTACCTTTTTAAGAGCTTTAGCTGTGATGTAATCAGTGTGTTTTGACCATTGCATATTGTGAGAAAAAGCGACGCCAAGATATTTATATTCATGAACCCTTTGCAGTGATGCATAGTCGTAAATAGAAGGTGATAGGCGGTTGGTGAAAGACATGACAACTGTTTTGCTGAAATTGATGTTCATCTGCCACGTATTGCACCAGTCACGGAACATACCAAAAGACTCATTCAGAAGGAGGTGATCATTAACAGAGTTGATAGTGTGGTACAGTACGCAATCATCGGCGTATAGACGGATCTTAGAGGTTATACTGTCAGGTAAATCATTAATATAGAGCGAAAATAGCAAAAGGCCAAGGACAGAGCCTTGGGGAACACCTGAGGTAACATCGGCTAAAGAAGAATCGACGCAATTGAAGCGAACAGACTGGGAGCGGTGTGAGAGGAAATCGGCAATCCAATCAGCGAGTTGCGAGTTATTGAGAATTACTTTTAGTTTGCATAACAATTTAGAGTGAAGGACCGTGTCGAAAGCTTTTGAGAAATCAATGAATATAGCATCGATTTGGTCACCGGCGTCTATGCTGAGAAGAATGTCATGTGCAAATTCGGTTAACTGAGTCACTGTACTACACCCCTTACGAAACCCGTGTTGAGCTCTGGACAGAAGATTATTTGCTTCAAGAAATTCTATAATGTGTTTATAAATAATGTGCTCTAGGATCTTACATGAATGTGCAGTTAAAGAGATCGGCCTATAGTTAGAAAGCAGTTGTTTGTTGCCGGATTTATAGAGAGGGAGTACATTGGCGAGTTTCCATGAGGAAGGGACAATGCCAGTGGAAAGAGATTTTTGAAATATAATTGAGAGATATCGAGATGACCAGGGGGAATAACGTGATAGGAAGGTATTTGGGATACAGTCCGGTCCAGCGCATTTTTTTGTGTCAAGGCACAAGATAAGATTTAAAATCCCCGGAGTGCTAAACATGATATCTGAAATAGAATGATCATGATTAGGAAGACTGAAAGGTGGAATCATGTTATTATCGCGTGCAAAGACGGAATAAAAGTAGGCATTAAATGCATCAGATATTTGAACAGGGTCAGTCACAATTTCTTCATTAATAACAAATGAGGTGGAGGAAGTGTTTGAGGGTAGAACAGAGCGCCAAAATTTACGAGGGTTATCTCTTAGCAGCCCTTGGAGCTCAACGCGGAAATAGAAATCTTTAGCAGAGTGCATTTTAATTCGAAGTTCATTTTTTGCAGCTTGAAATCGAGCAACAACATCAGGGTTATTGTTACGTGCCATGCGTCTCAGCCGGGCTACACGACGTGACATCTGTAAAACATCGCGATTAATCCAAGGAAGAGTAGGATTTCTTTTCTTTGTTTTGACGGGAACAAACTGTTTAATGCACAGTCTAAGAATTTTTTCGAAATATTCAACAAGGTCATTAACGTCGCCGTCACGGCTGAGCGCGCAGAAGGCGTCGAAGCAGTCGGCTAATTTGTCGATTACGGAGTTGTCGTCTGCGTGATGGAAATGCGGAAATGACGTGAAGGAGTACTGTGGGTAACTAGAGAAGCGGGACAGGGTAAGGAGAACTGCTTCATGGTCAGAAATACCATCGACAACCGTACACTGAAACCCGGTGTCTATTAGGTTGGGGCTTAGAAAGATTAAGTCTAGCAATGAATTCAGCCTGGTGGGAAGCGTAACTATTTGAGTGAGTCCAAGAGAGAGTGAGAGATCCATCAACTCTTTTGCTAAAGAAGCGTCACGGCCAGAATAACACATCGATGGCCAGTGAATACCAGGCACGTTGAAATCACCCATGAAGATGGTGTTTGATACTGAAAGGCTATGTATGAACTGACCTGCAAAACATCAGCAGAGGTTCCGGGGGGTCGGTAAAAAGCGCCAATAATAACAGTCTGTTTTTCTAAATAAAGCTTGCACCAAATTGACTCGGTGTTGCATGGAGCAGGAAGTATAGAAAATCTAAGATAAGAACGCAGAAGTAAAGCAACACCACCTCCTTTGCCCTCATGCCTGTCAGCACGGATAGCAAGGTAACCAGGTAGGGTAAATTCAGAGTCATATATGTCAGGGTGAAGCCAGGTTTCAGTGATGCCAATAATGTGAGGGTCATGGGAGGACACAAGCGCGAGAAGATCAGGGAGTTTGTTAGAGATGCTTCTAGCATTAAGATTTAAGACAACGAGACTTGGTGGCGAGCTAGGTGAACGTCAACAGGGTAACGGAGGAAGCTCGCTAGATTCGGTAGCTTCATGACAGGGTAACGCATGAAGCTCAGAAGATTCGGTCGCATCGTGATGGGGGTCCCGTTTCAAGCTACTCGAAGCTTCATCCCATGTGTACCTGACACCATCAATGAAAGCGTGATTGTACCGAAGCTTCACTTTTGAACCACCGTCACGAAGCGAGGAAGATGCATTCCATATTTTCTTACGAAGGGCACGGACGCTCGCAGAGAAATCCTCAGTGATGTAAAAATCTTCCCCTTTGAGTTTCGATACGTTTTTCATGACAACAATCTTCTCACTGAAGTCGAGGATCCTTAGAATGACAGGTCGTGTACGTCCATCACTGGGTCTGCCGATGCGATGACAACGCTCAATGCGCGGACATTCTATGCGAAGATTTTCGGTAAATATTTTGCGGATTTTGAACAATAAACTGGTGCCATCTTCTTCAGGACTCTCATGTAGACCGTGCACAACAAGATTGTTCCGCCTTGACCGGTTTTCTAAGTCTTCATTCTTTACAACCAAGTTGAATATTGTTTTTTTTAATGAGGTAATGTCCGAACGGAGGTTAGCGCTCAAAGACTCAGAGGCTCAAGGAGTTGCAGGTGATTCCAGTGATGAAACACGAGCTTCGAGGACATCAAGACGAGCGGAAAAAGTTTTCTTAATATCTATAATGTCACTAGCGATTCGTTCTTGACCAGCAATCAGTTGCGAGAGCTTAGAAAGGACGTCTGCGACCCCTGGAGTGGAGGACAAGTCAGTATTGGAACGCGTTGCCCGCTTCCCACTAAGATGTTTAGACGAGTTAGCTGAGACTGATCGTTTACGGGGGCCTGGGTTTTGTTCAACGTCCCCGCTTTGTAGAAGGAGAGAAAAGCAAAATACAGCATTTGAACAGAAGGTAACAAAACTGTGTGGGCAGGAAAACAGCAGTAAATAACGATCATCAGATCGAACGCAGTGAGCGTTCTTTAGGTAACATACCTGCACGAAGAACATGCAACGATTAGGCATCTTGTAAAGGCTGCTGCCGTCCTGCCCACTGAAGCGGTACGCCGGTGCGGTCCGATCTATAGTCCGAGGAAGAGCTGACGTAGACCAAGGGCCGATGGTGATTGGACGGTGTAGACATGCACGTGGGAAGCCGTCAGGTGCCCAGGGGAGCACGCCAGGTATATCACCAACAAGGGTGACATGGCAGTCCGTAGCGAAGCTGATGGTCCCATCCACGTGCCGCAAGCTTGATGGTTGCGCAGGCGCTCTTGAGTCGAAGTCGCAAAAAAGCGAAACAGCAACAGCCGCGAGGATCTGCACGAAGAACATGCAACGATTAGGCATCTTGTAAAGGCTGCTGCCGTCCTGCCCACTGAAGCGGTACGCCGGTGCGGTCCGATTTATAGTCCGAGGAAGAGCTGACGTAGACCAAGGGCCGATGGTGATTGGACGGTGTAGACATGCACGTGGGAAGCCGTCAGGTGCCCAGGGGAGCACGCCAGGTATATCACCAACAAGGGTGACATGGCAGTCCGTAGCGAAGCTGATGGTCCCATCCACGTGCCGCAAGCTTGATGGTTGCGCAGGCGCTCTTGAGTCGAAGTCGCAAAAAAGCGAAACAGCAACAGCCGCGAGGATCTGCACGAAGAACATGCAACGATTAGGCATCTTGTAAAGGCTGCTGCCGTCCTGCCCACTCCAACCCATGCCCATAGTGATCGATATTTTATGGACAGCTGGGATGGCGCGCCAACATTGCACGCATCATTGTATGCATTAATTGACATGATCCTGTTATAGCTGGCTTATCTACATCGAATACCTTTTTCCAAACAGTGGTCGATGTGGCCCCGCAAGTTTTGAGGACTTTACAACAATGAATATGACTGGGTTATAGTGATCGATATTGCCCACTGAGTTTTGACGGCTGGAAAAACATTGCACATAACATGATGTGTAGGCCGGAATTGGCTTGCAGGTATTAACGATCAATTCTCAAATTGTCAGTTCAGTTCAGTCGTTCAGTCGTGTCCGACTCTTCGTGACCCTATTGACCATGTCACGCCACGCTTTCCGGTCTCTCACTATCTTCCTATCTCAAAGTGTATATCCTGATATATATTTAACGTCGCGAACAATAGCGTCGTGTCTTTCGGGATGGCTTACAAGTATGTTTTATACATCGTCAACGATATAGTAACAGTAGTAGAGAACATTTATTCAAGAAAAATGGCTCAGGCGGTAAAGGCACGGTTGGTATGTGTCCTCCCCCATTGCTCCGGTGGCTTAACCCCTGCCGGCGTAAGGCTTCATTTTCTTGACAAATCCATGCCATGAGGTAAAGGCAGAGACTCTTTAGCCAAAACATTTAGAAAGCCCGAAATGAATGATTGGGTGGCACTACGCATGCAAGCAGGGCATGCTTCGTGCAATGTTGCCATCGAGTCGGGCGCGTGGCTTATGCCGTTTACGAAGCGCTAAAAATTTCACGACTGCTGCGCTGTTCTCAACTCTGAAGAAGTTTAGTGCAGAGGTACGTGGAAAGCGCAGCAGTTACAGGCACTACCATTCCTTCTATACGTCTTCAAAGTCATACGTGAGGCCACTCATACGTCAAAATGTTAAGAATACTTGGTCGGCCTCCTCGATAAAATCGCAACAAAATAGGCGCATATTTTTTTTCAGCTGACAATGCTCGCTGCCTATATATAAAATCACAATACGGTGCAGTATATAAGCATATACACGTCTGCAATATGCAGTAGGCCAGTAAGACGTAGCACCTTCAAAACCATATATACTATATAGAATGTCAGCCCGGCCTAATTTGTTGCGATGAGGCTTTACAACCGCATCCTGAAAACTTTTGTCCATAACTGGAAATGGACACATAAACGCTTTATTTATGCGTTATTTCATTTGCGTGGTGAAAGAAAGGATCAAATTCTGGAAAAAAGGTCGAATAGATTGTGGTAGTGAAGGCAAATACTGCACCGTTTCATCATGTACGCTAGCTAATTCCTCAACGAGGCGCCATCACTGACTGTATTCCGCCGTAGGTGGTCTTGTAAGCACAGAAGGCGGGCTAGCTGCAGCATATTTTGTTTTGTAACTCACATCAGCCATAAACTTGCATCTGATTCCTATATGCCGGCGTGCTCTGCTTTGAGTCCTTCAGCAAGAGACGAATGATGAACAAACCCTTTAGTCTCTTGATGCAGCGTAGCTCACAGTCAAAATGTAGCTCCCCCCCGCATAAAAAAATGAAACCATAATTTTCTTACGTTCTCTACCTTCGCCTGGCAGAGAAAAAAATCTAGCTCTCGGAGATGTTCTTGAATGAAATGTATTTAAATTCAATAGCATTGCACGCTGCCAACTTTATACTACAAGTTGTGTACTTGCTGAGGAAGCTGTTAACTAGTTCTGACTTAACATTTCTTGGTAAAGAGTTAAAAGAGAAAATATTGAAGAAGCTTGAAACATAGAAACCTCATAATTGGAGACTGTAAATGAGTGTCAATGAACGTTTTTGTTTTACAGAAACAAAAAAAGCATGAATGCGCGCTCACCACCGAAATATTTGTTATAAAATTATTGTTGCCTGATCACGCTGCTCTTCAAGGAAATTATTTTTACCCGAAAGCTGTATAAGCGCGTGTATAACTCTCATGACCTGCCTTCGAATATTTTTGCAAAGTCGGCCTAACAGTTCAGTTCAGTTCAGTCGTTCAGTCGTGTCCGACTCTTCGTGACCCTATTGACCATGTCACGCCACGCTTTCCGGTCTCTCACTATCTTCCTAACATCACATAACTTCATCTGCAGTGCCTCGAGGATGCCATCTAACCATCGCGTTCGCTAACAACACGCGTTTAAATGCTTGTTCCTATGCACTATCGTGGGACGATTCTCCATGCATTTTAGTAATATTATCAAAACACATTGCAACCAGACCGAGGATATTTTTATCTAGAAATTACAATCGTTCGCTCTAACAGTTAAGAAAAACCGTGCCCGCTTTGCCAAAAGTAACCTGGCTACTGGGTTTCCTTTTCAAACGTGTTTGGAGCCCTTGATCTATTTCAAAAGGCAAAAATGGTCTTTACAGATAAGAGTGATGGGTTTTTGTTTCCGCACAGGTGAATAATAATTTGTCATGTCCTGTAAAACGTTTAACTACAGGGCGAAAGACCAAAAAGGGCAGCCTGGTTACTTTTGGCAAAGACGGTACGTTGTTTCTAGCAGTGTTAGACAGGCAGCTATTTGCGACGCAGCGGCGCCAGCCTTCGCCGTGGCAGCGTACGCATCCTTCGTTCCCACGCCTGAGCAGCGTCCAGTCACCCCCGGCGGAATTTCAACTTGCGGTGTTATATGCAACCATACGAACAGCGGTGCCACGCTCACACGACTGGCGCCGGCGCGCTCTCAGCCTCTCTCTCTTCGATCTTCCCTCTGCTCTGTTGCAGCGCAGGTGCACGCCTCGAGGGTTGTGTGCTGCAGCTCCGCTCGCACACGGAGAATAAACAGTAGAACCACGACATGCCTCGTCCGTTCTCGCTGAACAGTCTGCAGCTCAATGCGAGTAGCACTGACCCTTTATTTTAAATATATGTTCGTAACGGAGTAAGTTTTTGGGAGCATTTGTTGCTTTATTTGCCTCCCATGTTGCTACACTTTCCTGCAGGAGTAAAGACTCGGGATTACTAGAATGGACCTTTGAGTGCCAATTTCCTTTGGGCTGCTTCAGTTGACGCTGCATGCACGGCTGTGCTGGACGACTGGTAAGATATCCATTTTTTATAGTGTGGCGTATTAACTACCCATTAATCATTTTGTCAGTCATTGGCACCTGATAATTAAGATTAACAGAATGTGCTTATCTGCTGTTTATGTATGCCAAGAGTAAGAAAAGCTTTTGCTTCAACTCTACTGCACCGAAAAAAATGCATTCTTCATGAATTCCAATTTCAGCACACTTACTTGTACAAACTAATTTCGTAGCAGTGGCACATTTTACTGCTCATGAACAGTTTTCCCAAACTGTACTAATAAAAACAATTCTGCATAATATCGTCTCTTATTTGTGTTTTCGCTTGCAGATGTTTGTACGAATGGAAGATGGTGACATGCAAGCTGCTCGAGCATACATCGGCGAGGGCTGTTGAAAGCTGCTGTCCTTATAACCGAGAGCAAAAGGCGCAGGCTAGAGATGCTGGCCTGGCAGATGCCTGACGCTGCCTTTAATGCGGCGTCTTCCTACAACCTGGGATCTGCCGACACCTTGTCAATGGGCATAACCAGAGGTGAAGTCCTGGAAGTCAAAGAATTCTGCCTATAGTTTTTTTTTTTCACTATGTACTACATACGCACCTAATAAATATCCATGAAACAAACAATTCTGGCTTTTTTGTGTGAATGCATATATACTTTCAGGATGCTGTATATTTATTATTAGCTGCATGTAAAATACCTGCACAAAAACACTCAATCCCGTTTTTGGCGCATGATGGCCTTAGCTGCCTCTGCGTCCATCAAATAAAAAATAGTCACAAAAAACAACATTAAACAATAATGGCATTGCCTGGATGCCAATGATCCAAAGCCACTGACAGGCTTGGGTTGCCGATGTTATGCACCCGATGAACCTAGCTGGATAGCAATTATTAAAAACCAGTGAGTAAGTTTGGTTGTAAGTATTGGATAGCCAATGAGAGTGGCTGGATGTACGTTATATAGTAGCCAGTGGATATGCTTGGGTTGAAGATTTTGGGTAGCCGTTGAAAGAGGTTGCATTCCAATAAATAACCTCGTCTGCCATTGGTGGCCTATGTAGGAAAGCCAGTCTAATAGATTGGATTAAATCTTGGCCCGGGTAGCGCGCCAAGGAAATACCATTATTGGCCCCAATATTGGGGCCGGTTCACCCAATATTGGGCTGATGGCGGTCCATTGATGGTGTGCTACTTGTGTCCATACCCTACACTTCTACATGACCGATACCCAGACCAGTTTTCCTCACCATGCAGACTCTGCGGCAAACCAGGACACTTCATACACATCCTTCTTACATGCCCCACCTTTCCTCATCCCCCATCACCGAACGTCGCAGTGTCCTACTGGGAGTCTCTCATGAAGTGCACTTCAAGTCAAGAACAACGGAAGATTATCTCCAGTGCTATGAGGAGGATTGCTGTTCAAGGGCGTTTGCTTTATAAGGGCGTCTCGCACATAGTAAGGGAGCACCCAAGTGTCATGCAGTGGGCTTCGCCCCCACTGTTTGTTAAATGGCAATAAAATGTTTCTACCACCACCCAACTGATACCGTTCTTCAATTTTGTCGTCCACATGCTCTACCACCTACCAGTGTGCTGTGAACCCCTACTCCCATTTTAGAGCACAGCTCCTTGGCGCCCGTTCCTGGGTTTCGCGTCATCGTCGGCGTCGCCGTCGGCGTTGTGCATCGTAACCAGCTCCACCCCTCCCCCTCAACCCCCCAGTTCAGCCACCCTCTTCCTCCGTGGCGGCGACCGCGCGTGTTCTCCGATTGGTGCGCGCTTCTGCCGCCGCTGTTCGCCGCTGCGTGTGCCCCCCCCCCCCTCTTTCTGCGTGGCAGCGACGGTGTTCTCCGGTTACCGAAGCGCCGGCTCGTTATCAGCGGATCACGGTGCGTTCATCTCAAGCCGAAACGCAAAGGCACGTTGCCTTGACTCGCTAGCAGGGTCAAGAGCATCAGTCAGTCGCAACGTTACTTTGTTCTAGTAACGTTGGTCAGTCGCTGCTATCTGTTCGTCGCGCAACGTCGCGCAACGTACCAGTAGCTTCGCAATAAAATGTTCTCGCCTCTGGCTGTAGAAGTCGCGAGAGCCTGCCTTCTCGCTTAATATTTATTCAAGGCAATTCAAAAAGATATTGTGGTTCACATTGATAGCTCAGTGATTATGGCTCCTGCCTGCTGAGCCTGAACACGGCTGCGGAGGCTGCACTTCAATAATGGCGAAGCGGAAGGCTCCCGTGTAGGATGCGATGTTAGGGCACGGTAAAAAAACCAGCTGGTTGAAATTTCCGGAGCACTCTCGGCCTACTTCTTTGACGACGCTACTTTGGGGCACTAAACTCCATATACCTTATGAAAACTGAGTTTTATGTTTCAGCAAGAATTACTTCGCTGCTGTTTCTTTCTTTGTCATATACGACAATGCACGTGCAGGATTTAAAAATATGTATTATGTGTGACATGCAGGCGCAACGGTTTAATAGGCTCTGTAGCTGTTATATGCATAAAACCAAATAATAGCAATGCTGCAGCGTTCACAAATAAAGCACTACTAAACTTGCCTGCTATTGCCATGGCAAGTGAGATGAGCACATCAATAATTTGTTGATGTGACTGGCCCACCACCCCGCGGGTGAAAAACGCAGCCTAATTGGTGAGGTTCACAATAGCTCGCAGGAACTGGAAATATATGCCAGCCGTATGCAAGCGTAATTCTTGTAATTGTTTAAGAACGTTTTCTTGGCTGTTGGATACCGAACTTGTAGTATTAGCGCGGCTGCGTGCTGAGCGCCAACACAATTACCGTAATAGTCACACGAAATGCAATAAATAACGCGTCGATTTTAACTCTACGACGACACGAATAAGCTTACTCCAACCAACCGTGTGCTGAAAATAATCTTTGACAGTATTCTCTAGCGCCCGAACGTCGTAGATCATGGTTACCGTGCAGCTGCGACCGCGGAGACATCGCAGCTCATAGTCCCCAACGAACCGGCCGCGCGGTGGCGCGCCGATCGGCAGAAAATGGTCGCGCCCGGAAAAGGCTAAACATTCTGGTGTATATGACACCTCCTCCAGGTTTCGTAGACCCATCCTGTAAAAATATGTTTTTTTAATCCTGTATAGTATTCATCCCAAAATTTTCAGGGGGGTTGGATTTCGAAGGAGATAACTGGCCAGGAAAGCTATCTATGTAAAGATATCTATTCCTAATAATTCGTAAAGATATTATCGTAATAGATGTTCATCTATTACGATAAACACCTTAATGCTACACGCTTTTCTACTTGGCTCTTCGCACAGCGCAAACATTTTCCAAACATCATCTGCATTATACTTTCTCAAAACTTGGCATATCTGCAGTTTCAATATTGCGAGAAATATGTGCTCATATGTAAGCATATGTAGAAATATGCTCTTGGAAGAACAATTTCCATGGGTTTAGGTGAAAAGATAGTTTCAGGAGCTGATGGCAAGTGACGCCGAATATAGCGCACACTTTGAACTTCACGTTAGCTGTGCTGTTTTGCTCATAAGTTATTATCTTTAGCATATCAGTATTTCGCGTACCTTGTATTCGACCATCGGAAGTGGAAGGCCCACGCTGCGATATCCGACTGTGTTTGGGGCCGTGATGCAGACGAATCCGATTGTTTCAGACAGGCCGTAGCCATTCCTCAGGCTCTCCAGCGTGAACACCTGGACGTGCATAACTCACTGTTATTACAGGAATAAAACAGTGCCTAAATAACCGATTTGGACAGGAAAAGCGACATGTTTTCTTCTGGTTTATGTTATCGCGCATGCTTTACCCATTTTTTTACTCTCCACTACTGTAAACCTGTTTTCTGTGTGTGTTTGCTTAAATCTTTATAGACGGCATGAACAACTTTGTTACCTGAGTTATGACGCATTCATTAACGAGCGTATCCCTAATAAAAGAAATGCTGAACTTCCCCATTAACTGCCAGAATGCATGTAACGAAAGCTTGTAACATTTTTTCTTATCGTCCTATAACTATACTACACACGATTCTGCCATTTGTTAAAAGTGAAAATGGTGCTTCTATACACTCTATGTTTAAAAGTTCTGCCAAATAATAATTCGCATTTAGGAGAATGGGTTCATGCTCTTACACCTTCCATGCGCGCTAGTCTATCATGAACATCTACGTTGGACAAATGAACTACCATCTCAAAAGAGGTGATATGCTATCATTTTATAATATATTCAAACCATGATTTATGGCGATGTGCACTGGTCGATTGGAGTTGGGCGCCTTAACTGGAATAGAGCGACCTAAACCAGCGGTCGCCCTGCAGAACATGCAGAGCGTGAAAGGGAAGTAATGTTGAGTCGGTTCCGGAAGTTGATGTCCAGCGGCAGAATTATTAATGCGAAAGCACTGCTTCGCTCTGTTCACAGATTTCTGTCCGCAGACCACGTCCGGAGAAGGTGTCCGCAATATCGTGTGCGCAGTAGTTGTGACTAACTGAGAAGGGGTACAGGTTAATGAGTGGTGTCATCAAGAAGGTGACAAGAAGTTGTGTACCACAAAATAATTAGACCAATAAGTTAGTTAGATAATTAATTAAATGCAAAAATGTAAAAGTAAGGGCAAAAATGGTCTCATTAGACGTTGGCTTGGAGCCACATCAAATACTAAAATAGTTAAGTCAGCGAATTAGGGTGATGTCAAGGTGTATCAAATACTAAATAGCTAATTAAATCAGTCAATTAAGGTGACGTCAAGGGTGTGACGTCACGCAACCTGAAGTCGAGGCAAAATGAGCACAGGAAGGGATTGGCGCGCAATTTGAAAGTACCAAAGAATAAAATAGTTAAGTCGATCAATTAGGGTGACGTGAAGGATGTGACGCATTGTTACTGGAACTAGTGCCGAAAAAGGGCATAGGAAGGGACTTCCGCGCAATTTTAAAGTACCAAAGACTAAAATGCGTAAACAAGAAGTGAATTAATGTGACGTCAAAGATGTGACGTCACGCAACCAGAAGTAGAGCCGAAAAAGGGTATAGGAAGGGATTGGCGCGCAATTTGAAAGTATCAGACTAAAATGGGTAAAAAAGAAGTGAATTAGGCAACCAGAAGCAACCAACAGCAGCATTCGTGCTTACGCATTTCTCCAATGCAGATTCTGCAGTGCTCTAACTTTTGCCGTTGATAAATAGGCAGGAGTGCGGCCTTCTGCTACTTGCTTTCGGACAATTTTAACGCTGTCAATCTTTTTCAATGGACGCACCTCGACATTACCGCAAAAAAACAACAATCATGCCCATTGTCCTTTGCCGATATTTCTGAAACCGCTATAAACAGCCAAAATATTCCGCAAATGACGACATCACCGTTGAGAGCTTCCAGCGAGATCCAATTCTGGTCGGCGGATAGAAATGGAGCGCCTGGAGTGTCTTCAGACGACCAGCGAAATACGCGCAACCTATCCCGGTCGACCAGTGGAATTCGAAATTGTCATCGCGGGGAAAGAAAGCGTGCTCCGGAGCTACCAGTGGAAATCGCCATAAGTTTCCAGGCTTACGGCATATGTGAAAGCGCCCTAATAAAACAATTAGCAAACCGGCTTCGTTACAAAAATGACCTGAACTTAAATATATAATCTAAGGTTCCAACCTGCAGTATCCTCTGGTACAAGTCCTCAGTGGTGACAGTGCCGCAAAGGAGGACTCGCTTCAACGTGGGTACGAGGCCTTCCTCTAGCTCGAACACCAGCTTCCGAAACGCAGTAGGAAAAGCGCACAGCGACGTTACCTGGAAAGAAAACGCATTTTCATTATCCATCTTACGTGATTAAGCATAGTGGACCATCTAAATAACTTCTTTTTCGTTTCTCTTATTCCATTTTGTTGTTTGAACTAATATAACAAGTGTCACAGGCATTGTCGTCACGTCTATTTAGATGATACTTTGATCGTTGCTGAGAGTGTATTACAAGATAGCGAATAGCCTCAACGTTATGTTGCCGTGAGAATGTAAAGCGCCGTCAAGCTCGTCATTCAGGTAGGAAGTCGATGCACGAGAGCCGTGATGCGTAAATGACTCCACTGAATGCTGAGCGCGCTCTATGGACCGTGCATACATACGCACCAGCACTTACGGATTGAATACTGCTTGTGAACACGTAAAAATGAGCCGGCCGATGGTACCTAGCCCATGATTTGGGATTTTTGCATTTGACCAAGATTAGTGACATCAAATATAACGCTACTTTTTGATTGCAAGTTAGATGTTGCCTAGGTGATTTTTTTAAGGATATCACGTATTTTTCTTCATAATATGATTTCCTTTCACACGAACGTTTTGCTTTGTGCTGAGATTTGTAGTCATATATGCAGCGATCTGTTGAAATTTTGTAATCTCACTTCTAGCTGACACTTAATATTTTTATGGCTTGCAAATATTGTGCTAGATTTTGAACACAATATAAAGTGTTAGATTATTTATTTATTTATTTATTTATTTATTTATTTATTTATTTATTTATTTATTTGAATACCCTCAAGGCCCAAGGGTGTTATAAACACCATGATACAATACAAAAGAGAGGAAACTTAAACAAAAGTACAAAATGACGACTTTTTTAAGTAATAATAATGGTGAATTTACAAAGAATAGTCAATAAGCGCTGATATGAAACAATTCATTCATAATTGACGCAATGGAGTGGGGAAGGCGATTCCATTTTGTGCACGTTTTCGGTAAAAATGCGTTGAAAAGACCATTACTGCAGCAACAGAGTACGGCGACCTTAAGCCGGTGATCAACGTGAGATGATACATACGAAGGCTGAACAAAAAGTTCGCTTTTTAGCGACGGACAGTGAAAGAAAATTTTAACAGGAGTGAAAATTTCCTGTAGAATGTAAATCTGAAAGTCGAAGATTGGATTTTATTAAGGACCCGCTAGCTGTACGATGATATGAGGTTAAGAAACGATCGGGACTGTTTTGCGCGTATTCACGGAGGCCTAATTAGGTACGTTGCACTGGATCCCATATTGTCGATGCGTAATCCAGTTTAGGCTTCACTAAACCTAATATATTGTGAGTTGGAGACGTAAAGGTGCTGGAGAAAAGTTGCGGCACAAATAGCCGAGAGTACGGCTAGCACTGACAATAATGATCGATATGTATATTGCAAGAGAAGTTATTCGGTATGTAAACTCGATGGTGCTTGCAAAAAGATGCTTGCTCCATTTTGTCGCCGTCAGTAAAGTAAACAATACAATCAGGCATATTAGTAGGCGCAAGTTGATTAACCATTTACACAGCAGTTGGAGATACTGTTGAGGTCAGAATGAAGGATATGACAAACCTGTGGACTTGTTATGTTGCTATAGAGAACACAATCATCAGAAAATTATTTAAAATAAGCGATAATAACGTTGGGGAGGACAGTAGTACAGAAAAAAAAAATATGAAGGATCTAGAAAAGACCCCTGGGCGAGGCTGGATTTTACGGTAGAAAGGGATGAGGTACAATCATTGTCTAAGATAAACTGAGAATGATTTCTTAGTTTAGACTTCAGTCCATTTAATTACGTTAGGATCTACATTTGATGTGCTAATTTACGCCTACGTGTACCACTGCATACCTAGAAAATTGTGGGCAAAATCCTTAGAAAAAGTTCTATGACATAAGTTTTGCACGAACGATATAACTCCCCAATAACAATCGTATATCTGCAGATCCTACCTCAGCAGGCTTATAGTTTTGTGTTACTATATTTTTTTTTTCACAAATATACTTTGTTGATTTTTCACGCAGCGTTAGCTACTCGATGACACGTGAAAATAAAACGCCGACCAAATAAAGAAGAACAAATTAGGACGACACCTATGCCTCTCCTAAGAGCAGACGCGACACCGTGTACACTCATAAACCATCTAAGTGCTTCACAACGACAATTGTTTCTCCCGCCAGAATTCTCGTCATCCTTCTTACGAAGTCTGCCTGATTTCCAGGCACCATAATTACAAGAAGACACATCCTCAAACTAAGTCCCTACACTATTACACGCATCTGATACCATGTCTGCCGACGCTAACGCACTAGTGCCAACTACAGGTACACCATCACACGTGTTCAAATTGAGGGACATACACAGGCGATTATTCATCTATACCACTCTGGCCTCATCCACCACCATTCGCCATTCGGTATTCAAACAATAAGGCTATCAACCGACATAATTAATCAACCAATGCTACATATATCATATATACGCTCCATACAAGGCGTCGATAACTTAGGCGCACCTTTTTTGGGCTCGCTTTTGCGGAGGCGTCATCTGTGTTAGCAAGTCAGTTCAGTTCAGTCGTTCAGTCGTGTCCGGCTCTTCGCGACCCTATGGACCATATCACTCCACGCTTTCCGGTCTATCACTATCTTCCTAACATCACATAACTTCATCTGCAGCGCCTCAGGGATGCCATCTAACCATCGCGTTCGCTGCCTACCCCTTCTCCTGTGACCCTCAACCTTTCCCAACATCAAATCTTTCTCCAGCGACTCCTCTCTTCTCATCGGTTGACCAAAGTAGCTGAGCTTTAACTTTAGAATTGAACCCTCCAATTAGCACTCAGGGTTTATGGTCGACAATATCGATTGATTTGATCTTCTGGCCGCCCAAGGAACTCTCAAGATTCTCGCCCAGCACCACAATTCAAATGCGTTAATTCTTCGGCGGTCAGCCTTATTCACAGTCCAACTTTCGCATCCATACATCACAACTGGAAAGACCATAGCACGAGTTATACGGATCTTGGTTGGCAGTGTAATGTCTCTGCTCTTTACAAGGCGGTCAAGGCTAGCCATGGCTCTCTTCCCAGAAGCAGGCGTCTCCTAATTTCATGGCTGCAGTCTCCTTCCGGGGTAATCTTAGAGCCCACGAAGACAAAATCTGTCACAGCTTCTGCTTCTTGTTCCTTGATGCTCCAGGACTTGATAGGGCAAGACGCCATGATCTTTGTCTTTTAAATGTTAAGGTTAAGCCCAAACTTTCACTCTCTTGTATGCGCATCAGAACCCTCTTGAGTTCCACTTCACTTTCTGCCATTAAAGTGGTATCATCCGCATATCTAAGGTTGTTGATAAGTTTTCCAGCAATCTTCACTCCAGCTGAAGCCTCGTCCAGACCGGCTTTCCTCATGATGCACTCTGCATATAGTAAGTGAAATAGGCAGGGCGACAGTATGCAGCCTTGTCTCACTCCTTTCTCAATCCGAAACCAATCCGTAAGACAATGCCCTGTTCTGACTGCGGCCTCTTGCCCTTCATAAAGGTTCCTGAGGAGACAGATGAGGTGAATTGGAACTCCTATATTTTAGAGAGCTTGCCACAATCTGCTGTGATCTACGCAGTCAAACCCTTTCGCATAATCAATAAAGCAGAAGTAGATGGGTTTCTGGAAGTCTCTTGCTTTTTCCATGATCCAGCGAAGGTTGGCAATGTGGTCTCTAGCTCCTCTGCCCTTGCGAAACCCAGCTTGCACGTCCGGAAGCTCCCGATCCACATACTGCTGCAGCCTACCTTGGAGGATTATCAACATCACCTTGCTAGCATGCGAAATAAGCTCGATCGTGCGGTAGTTGGAACAATCTTTGGAGTTGCCTTTCTTTGGATGGCGATGTAACCGGACCTCCTCCAATCCTGTGGCCACTGCAGGGTTGTCCAAATATTCTGACATAACGTATGCAGAATGTTAACAGCGTCGTGTTAGAGGTTTTGAAGCAACTCAGCTGGAATGCCATCAATTCCACTAGCTTTGTTCTTAGCAAGACGGGCTAAGGCCCATTCAACTTCACTCTTCAGGATGTCCGGCTCGAGATCAGTAATCACAACCGTCTTATGTTGGGTTCGCATACCTGGATCCTTCTTGTACAGTTCTTCTGTGTATTCCTGCCACCTCTTCTTTATCTCTGAGGCTTCAGTGAGGTCCTTGCCTTGTTTGTCCTTTATATCACGCCCAGCTTAGCACAGAAGCTTCCTTTGATATCTTTGATTGTCTTATACAGAGCTCTTCTGTTGCTTAATTGGCTGTTGTCCTCAACTGCTTGGCACTGTATGTTCAGGAAGGCATTCTTACCTCTCCTTGTTATTTTCTAAAAATCCTCATTGGAGGACCTTGTATCTTTCTCTTTCCCCCACACTTTTATCATCCTCCTTTACTCAACTATTTGCAAAGCCTCGTCAGATAACCAGCTTACTTTCTGGCATTTGTTTTGCTTTGGAACTACCTTAGTAGCAACTTCTTGTATTATTTCACGAACATCAGTCCACATTTCTTCAGGCTCTCTGTCTTCTAGATCTAATTCTTGAAATCGATTCTCACTTCCACAGCATATTCTAATGGAATTTGATCCAGACCATACCTGAAAGGCCTTCTAGTTTTCTGCGTTTTCCTCAATCGAAGCTTAATTTTGGCAACAAGAAGCTGATGATCGGTACCACAATAGGCCCCAGGCCTTGTTTATACTGCTTGTATAGCGCTTCTCCATCTCTGCCGGCAAAGAATATAATCGATCTGATTCCTGTACAGACCGTCCGGTGAAGTCCATGCGTACAAGCGCCTCTTGTGCTGTTGAAAATGAGTATTTGCTAGGGTCAGGTTGTTTTCTTGACAAAACTCTACTAGCCTCTGCCCAGCTTCATTTGGCTCACCAAGACCGAGCTTGCTTGTAATCCCAGGTATTTCTTCACTCCCCACCTTAGCATTCCAGTCTCCTATGAGAAACATGACGTCTGATGATCGAGTGCGGTCTAAAAAGCATTGCAGGTCCGAATAAAATCTCTCAACGGCAGCTTCTTCAGCAGTAGTGGTTGGTGCATAGACTTGAATAACTGTTATGTTGAAAGGGTGATCTTGGATCCGAAGTGAAATCATTCGGTGGTTTTTGGGGTTGTACCCTAGCAATGCTTTGCCCATTCTTTTGTTTACTATGAGAGCGACCCCATTCCTTCTCCTGGATTCTTGCCCACAATAAAAGACACAATGGTCGCCGGAATTCAATTCTCCCATTCCGGTGCACTTGAGCTCACTGATACCCAAGATATCAGTGTTCAATCTGTCGATTTCTCGCTTGACGACATCCAGTTTACCTTGCGTCATAGATCATACATTCCATGTTGCTATGTCATATATCTCCTTGCAACACCGGACTTTCCGGTCGCTTCCCGACACATCCACAACAGAGCGTCCTTTTGACTTTAGCACAGCCGCTTCATTCGTCCTGGAGCTACTAGGAATCGCCCTTTGTTCATCCCTAGTAACACGTGGGACGCCTTCCAACCTGGGAGGCTATTGCCGGGTATCACGAAATCTGCACACATTTTTATTAAGCCAGCGCGGCACGAAGCCCGTGCGGCGCCGCATCGAAGCTTCGACCACATTCGAGAAACACCTCCTTCCCCGCGCGAGGAGAGTGCATGGCCTTTTACGCATTGACGTCACCCTCTTTCTCATCACCCGACAGCGACGGTGACTGAACCGGCCTGAAAACGCTACTGTTATTTAAATTTTTCGACGGCGCCTAACCATTGACGACGCGCGGCTTGGCGGAAGGAAATGGCAATGCTTCAACGAGCGAAGCTAAGTGTGTGGGCTCGTCAGCTTTGGCGCGCTGGAACAGACAGACGGGGCGCGCCCTATTTATGGAGGCCGCTTCGATTGTATGAGTCAGTCAGTGTGTTAGCTAGTATTACAGCGTGTACACAAGTGCTAGTGCTCGACTACCAGGCTTCACCCGCTGCTGGCAAGCCCACTGACCTGCGAGGGAGCGACGCTCGTCTTACATGGCGGCCACATCGTGGCTCTCGAGGCGTCGGTCTGCAACAGTGCTAGGTGAACAATTTAGTCTTCGTTTATAAGGGCGAAAGCCTTTAATGGCTCAGGCTTCGTGGACAACGTGTGTCCCGCTTTTGCGGAGTTCTGATTGGCCGAGGCGGGATGCGTCCCTGCCATCTGCAATGCCACACTTCAACGCGCGCCAAGGAACGCCACGCGACAGGAGCGATGGTGTACCGTCCAAACTCACACAATAATAATAATAAGAAAAAGAAAGTGAAATAGATACTACGCCTTTCCTTTTCTGTAAAAAAATTATAATTATATGTAGCAGCACTGCAATGAATGCAGACAAGAGGCTAACGATGAAAGACAAATTAGTCTGTATGCCTCTGTATCGTCTCTTCCTGTGTATAAAGTTTGTTTGTTACTTTTGAATCCGACCCTTCCTGTGGCTTGAACCAGCGAAAGCTGGACACCAAACGGCCACCCCCTTCTGCCACTACAAGGTAGTTGAATTCCAGCTGAGCTTGCCACGCAAGTCGAGGGCATTTCTTTGCGACCGGTACAGCTGCCCCCCCCCCCCTCACTCTTATGGTGTCTGTAAGTGTGAGCACCGTTAAGGGCGCATCGTTAATAATCCCTTTAATTATTAACGAGTGATTTCGGGTGGACAGAAACAGAATCAAAGTTCCTGTGTGCTCCTGGTTTCTGTAAACGATGAATCTGAGGTTACTGTTGTCCTGTTTTACCAATGCCTCAAGAAAAACACTTTTTCTTATTATTCAATCTTGAAGTGCATTGCTTCTCTTATAGAAATCAAATGCGACAAGATAGCCAGCCTTAACGAATCAGGCAAAAACACTAGTCTACATGCCTGAGAAAGTGCGAAATCCTTTACCACGCCCATTGCGTCACTGGCGCCCTGCGCCCTCTTTTTAAGCACCTTCAATTCCCTCATCTTGTTTCATTTGTATGTAGACAAGGCTCCCGTAAGGAAGATGGAATATTTGTTCTTTATGTGGTCGGTGCTCTAAATCTACGTGTCAGTGGGTTGTTTCCGGACCAGTAGAGCTTTCGGCAAGCTGTCGCGTGAATTATTCATTGTATGCGTAGGAGAAAACTTTAAAGCAATATTTTGCTTCACATGAAAATAGTTGAGCATTCCCATCACTCAACATCTGCGTAACAAAATCTTTCAATATCGCACAGTCTGAGTACTTCAAATTATCGCATAAATTTGCAATCGTTCATTTTTTCTCATCTTCCCGATCTCGCAGCAATAAGACCTACAGATCATTCCCGGCTGCTTCCAATAAGAGTTATCGTTGTTATTTTAGGATTCCTCATCTATCGTCACAAGAACACAATCGAAAATTTATTTGATATTTTATAACTCTAAGTGGGGCGAGAAGGCGCCCCTTGACATAGATAATAATACTGCTAATTTGAATTCGCTACTTCCGGCAGATTGCTTGCTTCTAATTTTGAGAAAACCCGTGATTGCGTGTTATTACCTAGAGTTCTCTTTTTTTTTTCAAGTATTATAATTTTATTTTATCTGCACTTTAGGCATGCGATTTCCTCATCACATAGATTTCCCAGTAGCAATCTTCACAACAAAATTACGAAGACCGCAGTCTCAGCGGTGATTTGGTAAATATCTTGTAGTATGAGAGTGTTAGATGAAAACGTTCTTGCCGAAATTATAATTAAGGTTCCATTAGACGTTACCAGAAGGCAGAACATGATACGAAGGTAAGTAGAAAGCTAAGCAAGATAAGTGGAAATCGGTCTGGTAAAGCCAGCCGTGGAACCCGTAAGTTCGTACCTTGTGCTTGTTAACGACGTTGACGAAATCTCGTGCACAAAGTCCACCCTTGGAGGGCACCACCCTGGCTCCGCAGCAAAACGCTGCGAGTGGGATGATGAATCCGGAGGCGTGCGACACCGGGTTCCAGGCCAGCAACACGTCATCGTGGAAAAACATTTCTCCTGCTCTGCACAAGGGGGACCAGTGCGCCGCAAAGGATCGGCAAAAGGCACTCACGGCTAAATACTGAAAGGCACAGCTCGGTGGCTGACCAAGTAGCAAAATCGCGTAAAATATCTTAATAAACCGATTGCGTCCAAAGTTTATCGTATACAGTAAGCGTCTCATCGGCTTACTTCGGTCCTCCAATGACTACGAAGCTATTCCAGGCACGGCTGGCTTCCTGACCAAATAGCTGGCCGACATGAGACAGCAAGGACGTGAGTAGCATTCTTTTTGTTAGTAAACATCACCTGTCCTTGTCCGGCCGGAATTATTCACTCTAACACATGTATTCCGCATAACGTGCAAGGCAGTGAACATGGACAATATAATAAAATGAGAAATGTTCGTAGAGGACGTTAGGTTTTCATTCACATCAAGCTCTTCATTACCTAGTGTGAGTGTTAAACGTCTTTATGTATGAATGCAGTATTTATAATATGGAATAATTTAACCGGTTATAAACCTGAATGTCATAAATGTCGACTGATAGTCCTAAAATAGCGGTACTCATTTCTTCTTGGGTAGTCAGAGAGTATGGCTGACTCTCTGACTGCCTATAAGTCCAGAACTAACATTTTCAAATAGTAATTTTTCCCACGCACTATAACTGATTCGAATAATTTACCTGAGTAGCTACCAAACAGGACTGATTCCATTGACCGTTTGAATTACTGATTCCATTTTCTTGTGAATTAGTAATTACTCAAATTGATCTTTGTGTTATATTCCTTCTCACTGCTTAAACGGTACTCACGGTTCATTTGTAAATTTACTCTTCACTTTTTGTTTGGGAATTGTTTGGTTAAAAGACCGAGTGTTTTATTTACCCATTTTATTCTCGTAGCTGGTGTTGCTTTGCTATTGTGCACACTATTCATTTGATTCTTTTCTTCTTACGTCTGCTAATGTAATTAATTTGTACTTTGTATGCCCCTCCTGTCTGGGCCGCAACAAAACCTGCAGTATTGCATAAATTAGTTAATTAATTGATTAATTATAATTAAGGCGCCATTTGCCTACTCCTAGAAGCTTGTATATTAACGACAGCAGGGCGAATGTTATCTGAACATCATAGCTGATACGTCTTAATCATTTTCGACCTCTGAAGGTATTTCACAGCAGCTTCAAAGCCAGCGACATGAGTAAAAGCAAACCAAGCATTTCTTGTTGGTAATCCAAAACAAAAAACAGCGGAACGTTAATACAGTTTTGATAATCTAAACCTTTTGGCTGGCACTTCTAACTGCAGTACATTGCACTCCTTATGGGTTCAACCACCATCCTATATTTCATTTCGCCGTAACCACAGTCAAAAGGTTAACATTCCACACTTAAACACAGTTGCTTATTCTAACTTGTTTCTTCCCCGCACCTGTACTGTTTGGAATAACCTGTCTGCATCCCTAACAAGTATAACCGAAAAAGAAAAATTTAAATCCGCGCTACAAACTTTCTTTCTTGTATAGTATTCAAACTTATTGTATGGTTATTTGCTTATCTTCATTGTATACTGCTTTGCTTATTGTATCTTTATATTATTATTTTTTTACACCTATGCCGTCGTTCTAAATTACCCATGTACCTCGTGTTCGTTTTTATGTGCTTTGTTTTTCAGATATTTTTTACGCTTTCATATTTTTTCACGTTAGGAACGGGGTGGTGATATTCATCGCCATGCTCAACCTTTGTTTTTTTATTTTTAACATAGATAACCCTTCAACTTTAACGACCTTATACCCGGGCTGTCTTAAAATCCCCGCGCTTAATTTCGACTTAGCTTCCATACAGTCCCTCCCTGCTATTTATCTACCAATCTTCTAAACATCTCTTGCTTACCTATACCACTGGTTCGTTCAAGTTTCCTTTGTTACCTATGAAGTCCAGGCCTCGGCTAGGGTGACTATGTCCGCATCGACATCTGAATGGTAACTGCCAAAATCCAGTATAATATGTATAATTGTTTCTGGGCATTCACCGCACATAGCACAAGTTTCATCTTCTTGATTAAACTTTCATTAAGCCTCAAGTTCTAAGACATCCTGGTCTAGTTTCAAAGACAAGGCCGCTGCCTGTTGAGTCGTCATAGAACGTTTCCTTTTTAATCCGAGTTTTCCGTTTTCTATATATATATCTAGAGTCGGCTTCTTTTCCACTGAATTATTCCAGGTTTTAGTCTCTGTGCTCTTTATCTGTCGTTAAATGTTTTTTTATTTTCCGTCCTGCCTTCCTAAATGATCATCATTATCGTCGTCATCATCATTATCAGCCGGACTGTACCCACTGCAGGGCGAAGGCCTTTTCCATTTTCTTTCAAATAACCCGGTCTTGTGATAGCTGCATCCAACTGACCCCTGTGAATTTCTTAATCTCATCCACCCACCTCATTTTCTGCCGCCCCCTGCTACGCTTACCTTCCCTTGGAATCCAATTGGTTACTCTTGGAGACAATCTGTTATCCTCTCTTCGAACGACATGTGCTGACGATGCCCATTTCTTCATTCCTGTATCGTATGCGTCAGGGACAGCATGCGCAGTGCGGCCTCAAAATGTACAACTGATACGCAACAGCCGATACGCTGCTGTCCAAGCCATCTGTATAAATACGCGTTGCTCAAATAAAGCTGTGCTCTTTTCTCCCTGGCATTCGGTGTACCATGACGTCGATACATGGTGTCAGAAGTGGCTAACGCCGACGAGCAGACCGAAGAAATAAGCCACGAAATGGATTTCTTAAGGCCACCGGACGCACTTCACCTGAAAGGGGACATCGCAAAGAATTGGCAGCTGTTCAAGCAGAAGTTCCACCTTTTCCTGACGGCGACAGAAACAGCAAAGCCTCGACCAGAGCCAACGAAAACAGCGCTACTGCTGACTACCGCAGGTGAAGAAGCAATTGAGGTATTTAACACCTTTACTTTTTCGGAAGATGAAAGCAGCAGTGACTACGCGACGGTAATCAAAAAGTTTGACGAGTATTGCGCAGCCCAGAGCAATGAAGTATATGAGCGCTACTTATTCAGGAGGCGAGTGCAGGAACCTGGCGAGCCATTCGAGCACTTTTTGAGAGATTTGAAGACTCAAGCACGACTTTGTAACTTTGCTGGGTTACTCGATTCAGTGATCAGAGACCAAATTGTTTTTGGTATAACTGACGACAAGATACGCGAGAAGTTATTGAGAGATAACAAGCTCACCCTCCAGAAAGCAGAACAGATCTGCAAGGCTGCCGAAGCAGCCGCGGCGCATAAGGAAATATGGGAACAAGACCATCATCAGGTCGACCCAGTCCACAAAACGAGCTCTACCCATCGTAAAAGGCAGCAGGCCTATATCTGCCAAAGCTGCGCACGAACGCACGCACCGCGGAGCTGCCCTGCTTTTGGTCGTACTTGTTATAAGTGCCAGCGGAAAAACCACTTTGCGGTCTGCTGTAAAGCAAAGCAGCAAATAAGTGAGCTCACTGGTTCCGAGGAAGAGTTCGATGTACTCAACGTGGCTGTCAGAAACACTGTCCGTGAGCGCGATTGGCTTGCTCAAGCACAAGTTGGCAACTTGTCGGTGTGCATGAAAGTTGACACCGGTTCACAAGCCAATATTCTTCCCCTCAGTGTCCTAAACAAGATGCTGCCAAAACCACCGCTGAAGCCCAGTTGCGCGACATTGCGGTCCTTCGGCGGAAGCGAAATTCAACACTTTGGCACGATCACTACGGAAGTGAAGCTTAATGGTCACAACGCCGTTCTACAGTTTTTCATTGTGCGCAAAGGGCAAGCGATACTAGGCCTTCAAGCCTGCGAACGCCTTAGACTCCTTTCGCGGCAGGTGCACGCCGTGTCTCAAGATTCAACACAAACAGTGGTAGACGAATTCCGTCATCTGTTCAGCGGCACGGGTTGCGTTGAGCGTCGATACCATATGGTACTCCGCGATGACGCCGTGCCGGTAGTGCAGCCAGCGCGACGAGTTCCACTAGCCTTGCGGGAGCCACTACGGGAAGAGCTGCGACGCATGCAACAGGGTGGAATCATTTCCAAGGAGCCCACTGACTGGGTAAGCCCTCTTGTGATAGTACGAAAAAAGGATGGAAAACTTCGGGTATGCATGGACCCCAGGAAGATTAATGAATGTATTAAAAGAGAACATTACCAGATGCCAACGCGAGAAGACATAGAGGCGGAGCTGGCCGGGGCAACTGTTTTTTCGCGCCTCGATGCGAACGCCGGATTCCACCAGATACCCTTGGACGAGGAAACGTCAAAACTGTGCACATTTGCAACGCCTTTCGGGCGGTACCGTTTTCTTAGGTTACCTTTTGGGATTTCATCTGCTTCAGAGGTTTTCCAAAAGATTCTGAATGAAATCTTCGATGGACTACAAGGTGTTAGAGTATATGTTGACGACGTATTAGTCTGGGGCAAATCGATGAAAGAGCACAATGACCGGCTGAGGCTAGCGCTAGAAGCGGCAGAACGAGCTGGCTTGACTTTCAACCCGACCAAATGCACAGTTGGCGTGACAGAAATAGAATTCCTAGGTGACACAATCAGCGGTGAGGGAGTAAGACCTAGCCACTCATTGATACAATGCATGACGCAAATGCCTGAGCCGAAGGGCAAACAAGCAGTGCAAAGAATGCTCGGCGTAGCAAACTACTTCAGCAAATTTCTGCCATCGTTGGCGCGCAGGACAGCACTACTACGAGGTTTGCTAAAGCAGGGCACTGTGTTTGAATGGACGGCGAACCACGCCAAAGAGTGGAACCAGCTTTGCGACAGCATGAGCAAACAACCACTCCTATCGCTTTTCGACCCTGCAAAAGAAACTAAAATTTCATGCGATGCATCGCAAAACGGCTTAGGTGCTGCATTATTACAGCTTCACGATAATGAGTGGAAGCCGGTCGCATACGCGTCTAAAGCTCTGACGGAAGCCCAGCAGCGATACTCGCAGATAGAAAAAGAAGCCATGGCGATTGTGTACGGTTGTGAAAGGTTCAATCATTTCACATACGGTCGTCACATTATCGTGGAAACCGATCATCAACCTTTGATAGCGATATCTCAAAAAGCGATTGGTGACATGCCGCCAAGGCTGCAACGCTTCTTTCTGCGACTGCTTCGTTACGATATCGAGATTGTTTTTGTTCCAGGAAAGCACCTCTTCCTGGCCGATATGCTGTCCCGGGCTTCACTCAACTGTGACAAGACCGACATCGACAGCCAAGATGCACAAGTACACGCCGTGAGTGTAGTTTCGTCTCGCGTGAGCCATAGAACTTTAACTCGACTGGTCGCCGAGACAAACAAAGATGAATATCTGTGCAGTGTACTCAAAAGTCTGAGAGAAGGTGCACCGGTTGAAGGTCAGCTGAAGCCATTTACTGGCGAGCTCTCGCAGGTTCAGGGCGTTTTGTTAAAGGGCTCCAAAGTGGTGATTCCCACTAGCATGAAGCACGAAATTCTGGAAAAAATTCACCAAGGCCACTTGGGTATAAGCAAATGCAAATCCAGAGCCCGGGAAGCGATATTCTGGCCAGGCATGAATAGTGCCATTGAAGCCTTTGTCCAGAAATGCGCAGTCTGCCGGAAATATGCATACAGCCAGCCGCGTGAGCCGCTGCAGGTGCGCTCAGTGCCCACGCAAGCGTGGTACCGAGTTGGAATCGACATTTTTTACTATGGGGGTAGACCTTATCTTTGTGTTTACGATGTGCTCTCAAGCTTTCCGGAGGTGGAATTACTTCAGGATACATCGGCCAGGACTGTCATTCAAGCAACAAGCGCTATTTTCGCTAGATATGGCATACCAATGGAGGTATGCTCAGACAACGGACCCCCTTTTTCAAGCTACCAGTTCGCTGCATTTGCAAGAGAATATGATTTCCAGCACATTACTTCTAGCCCTAGATACCCACAGTCGAATGGCCTGGCAGAAAAGGGGGTACAGGTGGTGAAGCGAATATTAAAGAAAACTGCTGAAGCCAATCAAGATTTCTGGCTTGGTTTGCTCGCTTACAGGACAACCCCACTGGAAGGTGCTGCGGCACCCGCAGAGATTCTTCAGGCCAGAAAGCTACGAACAACGCTACCAGACACTCAAGAAGGTCCCAGTTTGCATATTGCCAAGCATCGCCAGAGTACGAGAGACCGGCAACTCCTACCACCCCTGAGACAAGGTGACGTTGTGCGCGTGAAGAAAGTTGTCTGGGACAAAACAGCAAAGGTCGTGCAGCGCTGTGCTGGACCAAGGTCCTACAATGTTCTAACAGAAGACGGCAGACTTCTGCGTCGCAATCGAAAACATCTCATGTCTACGAAAGAAAACTTTCTGAGTGAACTTGACGACGACAGCGATGACCCCATTGAGGACAGCACGCCGCAGCATCAGCCGCGACCAGTGACATCTGATGGTGATGCAGTGTCAAGCGCTCCGGGGTTAAGACGATCGCAGAGACAACGTGCACCCCCGCGACGCTTGGAATACGGCAGAGACTTTCAGCAAATGTCTTAAGTTATTCTTTTGTGCACTGAGCCCATGTCGTGCTTGCAACTTTGCTTTGTTGTTGTTTTTAGTTTTCTTTCCAAAAGAAGGAAGATGTATCGTATGCGTCAGGGACAGCATGCGCAGTGCGGCCTCAAAATGTACAACTGATACGCAACAGCCGATACGCTGCTGTCCAAGCCATCTGTATAAATACGCGTTGCTCAAATAAAGCTGTGCTCTTTTCCCCCTGGCATTCGGTGTACCATGACGTCGATACAATTCCTAATTTCGACTAGAATACCAGTAACTTGAGTTATTTCTTTTACCAACTCTACACGCTTCCTACCTCTTAATGTTACGCCTACCATTTTCCATTATATGGCCATCTGCGTCGTCCTCAGCTTAAGTAGAATCCTTTTCATTAACCTCCATGTTTCAGCCCCATAGATCATAACCCCAAAGGTCATAGCCCCTATTCGCCGCTAGATCGACCTAGAGGTGGCGCCACCGTCACTCCGGTAGTGTGGATCGGCAGCCGGCGGCGCTCGCAGAAACGCACGCTGCGTAGGTCTGCTTCCGAGTTAACGGCGGGTTTGTTGGCGATGAAAACGTGTCTTCATGATGATGAACTGTTGTTTTTTTTGGCGCAAGGGCATCTTAGGCCAAAGACCGCCAAACACAAGGTGAAGTGTCAACTAAAGTTAATGAAATGTTCGATGTGTGGTGTTTATGATGAACTTAAAAACGGTGGTGTATAGGGCGTAAAAGTTATTTCGGAGTGTATGGTCTAAAAACAGTGGTGTATAGGGCCTAAAACATTGAATTTCGATGTATAGTAGTCCGAGTAAAAAGAAAAAGAGAGCTATCTAAGTAAAAGAAACGAGCTTACGCCTACGTTGATGAATAATTCAGTATAAAAAGCCTACTTTAAATAAATATTTAAAAACTCTATCTAAAGAGAACATTGGATCATCACCAAGAAAGAAGGACGGATGTGGGGGTATATGTTGCTTGTGTAATTCGGGAAAATGATGTCTCCTTTGCTGTTGAAGTCTCGGACATTGAATTAGAACATGGATGACTGTTAGTCGGTCTCCGCATCTCGGGCAATGTGGTGCAGGAGAGTTTGTTAAAAGATATGAATGTGTTGTATATGTGTGACCTATCCTCAGTCTGCACAGAGCTATTTCTTTGAATCTGTTTCGTTTTTCTGTAGTGTACCTGCCTATTGTTGGTTTTATTGTGTGTAGTTTATTCTCAGTTGCTGTGTCCCACTCCTCTTGCCATTGTTGTTGAATCATGTTTTTTATGTGTGGCTTGAGGTCCTGATATGATATGTTGTCAATGTCTGTAGTGTTTCGAAGGGCAGCTGATGCAGCAAGCCTATCAGCTGCCTCGTTACCTGGTATACAGCGGTGACCTGGCACCCAAAACAGTGTAATTTTAAGTTCTTGTTTGTTGGCAGACATAAGAGTGTTATAGAGAGAATTCAGGACTGGGTTCTTATTATGCCACTTCCAAAAGGATAGGGACGTTAAAACACTGAGGGAGTCTGTATAGATGATCGATGTCTGTATTTTATTTTCTATAATGTGTCTCACAGCTAGCAGGATTCCATGGCATTCAGCGGTAAATATACTTGTATGTCTGTTAAGTGTTTTTAAAAGTGCAAAATTGCGGTCCATGTGCTGCACAGGACACTTGAGCAGACTTTGAAGCATCACTGTAGTATTCATCACAAGTGTACTTCGCCTGAAGTGACATGAAGTGCTGCTGTATGGCAATAGGGGATGCGTGCTTCCCCACTTCAAGAAACGACAGGTCACAGTTAACACCGTGCATTTCCCAAGGGGCAATTAGGTCTTTTATGGAAGTTGTATGAAGACTGGTAACCGGAATGTCCAGACGTTCAATATGCGTGGCAACTCTGATTGGGTATGGTGGTGTTAGGGATGGTTTTCTTGAGAAAAGAGCTGTGCCAGTTTTGTCAAGCAGGAGCCGACGACATGGATGGTCCAGTTGGCATAGTACCTTCATAGCATAAGTTAGAGAAGTAAATTGTCTCCTTCGTTGCAGTGACCATCGGTTCGCCTCGACATAGAGGCTAGCAATTGGGCTAGTTCGGAAAGCGCCCGTGGCGAGGCGAAGACCGAGGTGGTGCACGGGATCGAGCAATTTTAGCGCAGAGGATGATGCTGACCCATATACCATGGAGCAATAATCAATGCGTGATAGAACTACACTATTCAGAAGGCTCAGAAGGCAGTCGCGGTCTGTGCCCCATGACCGGTGAGAGAGAATTTTTAGCAAATTCATTGCTTTGAGACACTTCAGTCGCAACTGTTTTATGTGGGTAATGAAAGAAAGTTTTTCGTCAACAACTACGCCAAGAAATTTGTGTTCCTTTTTAAGGGCTAGGCCCTGACCATTCAATGTTATGTTGGGGTCAGGCTTGATGCCACGCTGTTTAGAGAAAAGTACACAAACACTATTTTCACAGTTAAATTTAAACCCATTGTCATCAGCCCACCTGGACAATTTGTTTACACCTAGCTGAATCTGTCGTTCACAGATGGCCAGGTTGCAAGATTTGAAGCTTATCTGGACGTCATCAACATATACAGAACAATAAATAGTTTTTGGCAGCACGCTTTTTAAAGAGTCCATTTTGACTATGAAAAGTGTGCAACTGAGAACACCACCTTGAGGGACACCATTTTCCTGTATGTACTGCTTTGAATATGCATTGCCAACACGAACTTTGAATGTCCGTTCAGACAAATAACTTCGTATTGTATTCAACATGTTCCCTGTGATGCCAAGAGAGAAGAGGTCGCGGATGATACCATAGCGCCAAGTGGTATCATATGCTTTTTCAAGATCGAAAAAGACAGATAAACAATGTTGTTTATGTACAAAAGCATCCCTTGCATAAGACTCAAAGGCAATGAGCTGATCAGCTGTTGACCGCCCAGCTCTAAAACCAGCTTGATTTTGATGAACATTGTATTCAAGGAAATGGAGAAGGCGACGATTAACCATTTTTTTAAAAAGCTTGCATAAACAGCTGGTTAGTGCGATAGGCCGATAACTAGCAGCAAGTGTGGGTTCTTTTCCGGGTTTTAATATGGGGATGATGATCGCTTCCTTCCATGCTTTAGGAAAGCGTCCTGTGGCTCATATTTTATTATACAGGGAAAGTAGGGTTTCAAGCGTGCCCGTATGCAGGTGTTTAAGCATTCAATATGTAACCCTGTCAGGACCTGGTGCTGTGTTCCCACATGTGCCAAGTGCAATCTTCAGCTCCTGCATGGTGAAAGGGCTATTGTACCCTCCTGTGCACGGTCTTTTATCACATATAGGCTTCCTCTCCTCAGTTACCTTGTGCCGCAAAAAAGAATCCGTATAGTGCGCTGAGCTGAATACATATTCGAAGTGTTGCCCTAGTGTGTCTGCTTGGTGTTCAAGAGAGTCACCACTGGTGCTGACAAGGGGCGTTGGGATTGTGCTATATCCTTTAAGTGCTCTTATCCTGTTGTGAACTTTGTGTGCATCAGAATAAGAGTTCACAGAAGAAAGGAATGATGACCAGCTTTCTCGCTTGGAAATGTGTCGAACACGTCTGCCATTTGCCTTTGCACGCTTGAACGCTATTAGGTTTTCGGTTGTGGGGTATCGGCGTATTTTCGACCATGCCCTGTTTTGAGTTTCACGAGCAGTCTTACATTCTGCATTCCACCAGGGTCTTCGTTTATTTCGTGGCTTACTTGACGTCTGTGGAATGTATTTTTCTGCTGCCTCTATAATGTGCAGCGTGATCAAGCGCTGAGCCTCATCAACGCCTAAGTCAGCAACTGATGAACAAGCCAATGATGAGTGTTCCCTGAACAACTCCCAGTTGGCTGCATATTCTTTAAACTTTCTAGGATTAGACGCATTTTCATTTTTATTACGAGCATACTTTACAGAGATCGGAAAATGGTCACTTCCATATAGATTGTTAATTACGACCCACTCTGTAGCTGCTAAGAGCATTGGAGAGCCAATAGCTAAATCTATGGATGTGTATGTGTTATGTAGTATGTTGTATTATGTTGGCTCTTTTGTGTTAAGTAGGCATGATCCAGAGGACAATAAGAATTTTTCGATTAGCACACCTCGGGAGTCCGTTCTTGTACATCCCCATAATGGGTGATGTGCATTAAAGTCTCCGAGCAGCAGCCATGGTTCTGGAAGTTGATCAACTAGCTTTTCAAAACTTTCGCTACATAACCTATAATCTGGAGGAATGTACAGGGAACAAACTGTTGTTATTTTACCAAAAATTAATGCTCGTATTGCCACTGTCTCTAGGTCTGTATTGAGTGAGATGCTTCGGCATGGGATTGATTTTTGAGTTACAATGGCAACACCGCCAGAGGGGCGAGTGCTGCCTTGCCTATCCTTCCTGAATACGTGATACTGCTTGAGGAAACTTGTGTCTGCTGGTTTTAAGTGGGTCTCTTGCAGACAAAATATGTTTGGTTGGTGCTCGGCAAGAATTTCATATACATCATCCAGATTGTTTAGTAGTCCCCGACAGTTCCAATAAACGATACTCTCAGTAGCCATTTTTGTAAGTGAGGGATGTAGATGAGACAGTGGGTTTAAGAGTCGCCGCCTTTATCAGGTGGCTTAACTGGCGTATGGTTTTTCAATTTGAAGCGGTCCGGTGGGCACCGCCTCTCATTGGCGGACTCCCCAGGCGCCACTGACGCTGCGGAGTCCACGCTCACCTCCATCGCCTCTGGTGAAGGCATGGAGGCAGGGGGGTTTTCCAGAGGAACCAAGTTCCTCTCAGATGTCTTTGGTGTCCCGGACGTCTGGGAGAACGTGACCTCCGGGATTGCAAAGATTGGGGCAGCCGGTGGCTGCTTAGTGAGAAGCCGTGGTGGGAGCACGTCAGCAGCATTGCACTGCGTGCCCACCGTTACTAGACGCGGCCTGGCCCCTCTACGGGCTGCGTCAGCATAGAGAGCAGAGGAGAGAGCTCTATGTTTCTTCCGCGCCTCTCCGTATGATATATTCTCGGTAACCTTCAGATTGATCACTTCCTTTTCGGCCTGAAAGGCCACACAGGACCGTGAGTATGCAGGGTGTGTGCCCTCACAGTTCACACATTTGAAGTCAGTTGCATTGCAATCATCAGTTGCATGTTCGTGTGTGCTGCATTTTGCACAGGTAAGGCGTCCTCGGCATGACTGGCTACCATGCCCGTACCGCTGACACTTAAAGCATCTGCGGGGGCTTGGTATGTACGGGCTAACTTTGCATCGGATGAATTCCACATTGATGTATTCAGGAAGTGTGCTCCGGTTGAAAGTGAGAACAATATGTTTTGTTTTTATTTATTCATTCTTTCGCCTGATTGTTATTCTTCGTACTGCCTTTACACCTTGGTTCTGTAGGCCCTCAAGGAGATCTGATTCTGTTTCATTTAAGAGGTCTCGATCAGAAACCACTCCATGGCAGCTGTTAAGACTGCGGTGGGGCGATACCTGAACTTCAAGGTCAGCAAATGTCTTTGTTATGAGGAGTTTGTCAAACTGGCTTTTGCCTGATACCTCTATAAGCAAGTCACCAGATCTTAGTTTTTTCGCTTTATAATTAGCCCCAATGATGGCCTTCAGCGAGCTGGCTATCAGAAAAACTGATAGCTCGTTTACAGGTTTAGACTCTGATAATGAGCGCAGGACAAGGAACTTTGAAAAGTTTTCAGTTGGTGCAGCAATTTTTTGTGTCACTTCGGTGCGACTCCTTTTCGGAGGTCGATCAAGTTTTTTTGATGATTGTTTTTCCATGCATCATGGGTGGTCTAAGGGTTCCTAATGTTCTGTCGCCTCTGTTTCACCCTTATATGCAGAGGAAGGTCCCGGAGCCCCTCACCTGGTAGACAGGTGGGGGGCCCGTCGGCCGAGGCTTGACCACAACCTCGACCGCCACCGTTCACGGTTTCTTCCCTCCACCTTTCAACCTATCGCCACAGTACGGTTTACAGCTTCGGTATGGGGGCTCAGGGTCCGTGGTGGCGCCAAGCACCAACACCAAGTTTACACAAGGTGCCCTTGCGGGAAAAAAACATGTCTTCAGCAGTATTTCTGCAATATTGCAGAAACAAAATCCAAGGAGTTCGCCAGTGCAGCAGAAGAAGCGCGGATTTTAGGAACTCAAAGCACGCAACCACCAGTCTTCTAGATTTTTTTTGCACGTTTCTTGCGCTGTACCGCGCTCACGCACCTAATACTTGGGCCTACCTAATGACAGCTTTGTTTTTGTTATCGACTTTTAAACAGTTTGCGCGTGTCTCATGCGAGTGAGACCGGTGAATTTAGTGTCAAGCACACGAAGATAAAAGGTTCGTGCTGTGACCTGCAGTACTTTAGATTGAATCGAGAAAGCCTGGTTCATTATATCGTACTTGACTCGAGGATTAAGCAGGTTAAGGGTAGCACTGGCAGCGTACTGCATGGCGAGGTGCCTTAGACTGAGTGCACATCAACTCTGGCCCAGACAACCACGCACAAGTATTCCCCAAAAATGAGATCACGCCGACACTGCACAGCAACCCTCGCCGTACAGCGCTGAATGGATTGAATTTGCCGAGATGCCTTTTGCGGCCACTGTCATAGAATGTGAAAGTGTATTACTGCATGCGCCATTAACTGTAAATGATTTCCTGAAACCGAGGAAAGTATAAGGGATTTCTGATGTGTTTGATGGTAATATATAATGGTAAAATAGTAGTGTAATAATTTTGTTTGGCAATGCCAATAAATTTCACCGCGTGATAGAACTTTTACACAATCACGTGATAGAAGAATTTACAATAATCAGCGATTAATTTTCACTGACGTTAAAGTGCAAGCTACGAATTACTCGCTGCGAAGACATCGTTCTAAACTGCGCATGGGCACTGCCATGTTCTGGGAAGCAATTTTAAAGGCTGAAGATTTCTTTATCACTGATTAATTACCAGTAAATCTTATGCGAAGTAAAATATCAGGGTTGCTTCCAAAACAGGCGCCGGATATAAAACTATTACGAAAAAAATTGAGGTGATCCTATCATGCGACTTTAAAAATGTATTTATTCCCGAGCTAAACACTGATATTTAAAGGTCCCCTGAAAAGGGTCACAAAGAAGGGTAAACAACGCCATAACACTGACAGTTACTGAACCACCCATCATTCTCCCGCAAAAATTTTCGATCTAGCTTCTGCAACACCAGAGATATCGGCGATTAAAAATGACCCTTCCAATTTTCCCTCTCAACTCGTACGCCGAAGGGAGCCATAAAAAAACTAAGAATACAAGCAAGTTCAAAGCTCCGCCCAGACATACGTCATTTCGACGAACTTCCGGTTGCCGTGCGCTCGCTCGCTGGCGTACTCGCGCCAACCCGTCCTCGCTCGCACACGCCTGAGGAGTTCGCCAGTTCGCGCAGCGACGGTTAGTGTAACCGCGAACCCGTGGTTATCCTCTGTTACACGGCGGACCAAACCATTGTTGCACCACTAACCGCGGTTACCGCAAACCGAGCTTGACGACCTCGGTTTGCGTCGTTAATCGAGGTTATGACGGCGTCTGTTGACGGCAGCTACTCGTCGGCGCCCGAGTGCGCGAAACGTACGAGCGGGTCTGCTTCACAAAATAGTATATGGGGCCGCCCGATGTCTTCGATTACGGCCGACAGCGCAGCGACTGCGTACTGAAGCCTTGTCTTGCCTACAGTATCGCTTGAACGGCTTGTTGCTGAGCAGAACGTCAAAAAATACGCGGCCTTAGCTATGAAAGGACACGAGTTTGCAACGCTTGCAGCACGGGATGCCGCGAGCAGGCTGAGTTACGTTACACAATTACCGCGGGGGTGGAACGTGCGAGCGCGCCGAACGACGGCGCCGTGCGTGACCGTCCCTAGTCGTCGCTAGGCGTAAATTGTTTCGCTTCGAAGCCGCGGCGTTCGACGCTTTGAAACATGATCAACGCTGTCGTAAATCGTCTAGTTATGAAACTGCCTTATAGTGATTCCTATCCTGCCATAGTAAAATAATTATAGGATTAACTCTGCCGACGCATTAATCGCAGAGCCAGCCGAAATGCACCAGCGGCAGCTGGCTTGAGCAGAAACTAGCTTGTATCCCGGCTATCGCTCTTACCAGCAATTTGCTGCTGGTCAGCGATCCTCACGAGGGCTTCATACTTGATACTCGGCTCAGTATTCCAGACTCCAACAAATTTTAGCACGCTTTATTTCGGACATCGATGCTAACGATCCGCGGTATCGTTCGCGAACCGTATGCGGGAGGAGGGGCCACAGCGGCGGTGTTTACAGCGGTCGAGGAGGTGCTGCCATCGTGCGGTGCTTGACAGTGGTGTTGACGCCTCGTCGGACGACACTCCGGTACTCCTGAAACCACGTTATATAAATAAGATATCTGTAAATGCAGCTTCGTTCTGCCGATCCCTGCCTCGCTTCGGTTGTTGCACTTAATGGGCAATGGCCACCTAACCGATAAGGGCTGCGAGCTGTGTAACAGCCCGCACAGAGTTCGAGCAGCGCACGAGCAGACGACTTTCGCGGCTACCGGACGTGAGTCCGTGACGTCATGGTTGCAGTGACCGCAGCGAATGGCAGCTTCTAGCAAGCCTTGCCAGTCAACTGACCCATGACGTCATGGGTCGAGGAAATAGTTCCATGCGACACCGCCAAGCGACATTCTCTCTGCCCGCGAATTTCAAAAAAACGCTGTTTTTAAAAATTAATAATAAATCGCTGGCTTTGTTCCAAGGAGTTATACTTTGCGTTAATGCTGAAAAGGATGTGTTCTACACACTGAACACGTTTTTCAGTGGCTTCTTGGGGGCCGTTTCCGTGGACCTTTAAGCCCGCATGAAGCTATTTTACTCCCCTTGTCAGAAACGACGAGTTTGCTTGGAAGAGGGCACTTGGACGAAAAGAGGTTATAATGATTTCAATAGGCTACCAATAAAGTACATTAATCTAGGTGTATTATGTAATATTTAGTGTAACAATTAGGTGCAGGGAATATGTTTCCCAAACATTCGAGCATTTGTCTAAAGCAAAAGGTGCTCACTACCACTTTTACGGATGCACAGAAGCCTTCAGCAGCAAAAAAGAAAAAAGAAATGCATATTGGCCCGGGTTTACCGCATGAAAGCGGCATCGGCTATGACGGATGATTGCAGAGGCTGGTTTTGGTGTCGTTTTTTTATTATTAACACCACATTTACCACGTGGGATTGTTTATTGGACAGTCAAATCCCACAGCAGAGGAGCGCCTTTCGAAATGGTTGTGATTGAATCCTCCGTTCTCGAAATCAGCAGTCGAGCGCCCTTGCTATTGAGACACCGCGACAGAGGATTAAAAGCAAAAAAAAAAGTACTCACACAACTCTATCGTGCATACAAAAGGCATAGTAGGCATAAAGTGGTCTGTTCAAACTGCGTTCTGCTATATGAAGCAGTCTGCGGTTGCATATGTTTTAGTAGCTGCCGTATTCCAAACAGAAACGGGAATATGCGATTTCTGAGCTTTTGCAATAACTTTTATTGACGGCAGCGACCTGTTTTGCTTTGACATGGCGGTTAAGACAGTACCACTTCGTTTGAGACATTGCATGGCAAAGGATTTCAAGCGCCGAAGACCGCGATGGATGATGTCGTATCCAAGCATGACATGCCCGATACGGACAAGTATTATTTTTTTTTAATGAAGCGTGGGGTTATAGACTGTTCATATTTATTTTGCAAGAGGTAGATAGGTAAGCAAAAGCTCACAGGAACTGCGAAACAAACAAAAACACTCCTGTACACGCCACATGCGCGCGCGTAAATCACTGTGGGCTGGCACGCGACGCGAAAACGCATCCACACTGACTAGGTTTCGCCGCTGAGCCGCAAGGTGGCAACTCTGCTCGATCTCGAGGCCAATATACCTAATAGTCAGTTTGTTGTCCTTTTCTGCCACTCTTTGTAAACGCCCTTCCGGTATAAGTATTTGAATATTTTAGCTGCGCACCTAATGTCGTCCATTTTCTTGATGCGTTTTTCATACAATATTTTGCTCCGAGCTTGTCGTACCTTGACAGAAACCCAGCCTATGCCTCTTGTAATGCTTCGTTTGTAGTTTTGCCGTTGGCTCCAAGTGCTCGCCTTCCCACCGACCCCTGACTTATTTCTAACCTCGACTGGATTTCAGCTCTTAAGACCAAAACCGCTTTCCGGAAGGTAAGATACGGTACCATTATCCCTTTCCAAATGTCATTAAGTGCTTTATATCTCTTGTACCAACATAATTCCTCGTGCTTCGTTATCGCGGCATCTCTTCGTCCTTTTTCCCTGGTGGCGTGTTCATTTCTTCATGTATACCTAGCTGTTATTCGTTTATCCATACGACGAGGTATATATATATATATATATATATATATATATATATATATATATATACACACACATATATATATATATATATATATATATATATACTGTTACGTACTTTGTACGCGATGTTACGTACTTTGTACGCACGGGGGGTTTATTTACAGGGATCTGTGCAAAGAGGACTGCGGCGAAGCGTACAAGCGTTCCTCTGCCCTTGCTCTTTCTTCTTCTTCACCGATCTACCCGACCGCTCTTTTTCATCTTCCGTCGACGTTCTACGAAGGCGCGTGACATTTCCCTCCTCGCAGACGAAGCCCGTCGAGCGAGTTACAGAGATCCTCTGGAATGAAATCGCTTGAGGCGGGCTACATGCACCACCTGCGACTACCGTGACCGTCGACCATTCGCCGTTATGCGTGCTATGATGTAATTCAGGTCATTGATGCGTTCTAACACAACAAACGGTCCGGCGTAGTGTGAAAGCAGTTTTTGACAAAGACCACGCTTACGGAGAGGTGTCCACAACCGCACATAGTCACCAGGAGCATAGGAAACTTGTTGGTGTCGGGCGTCGTAGCGGTTCTTAGAACGTTCTTGTGACGATAAAATTCGAACTCTGGCCAGCTGGCGGGCTTCTTCAGCTCTGCAGAGTGTGGTAGCAAGAGAAGGTTCGTCATGAATGAAAAATGGCAGTATGGTGTCGAGGGCACAGCGAGGCGTGCGAGCATAGAGAAGGTAGAAGGGACTGTAGCCTGTTGTCTCATGTTGCGCTGTGTTATATGCATGCGTAATGAACGGTAGAACGCCATCCCAGTCCTTATGGTCTGCAGCGACGTACATAGCCAACATGGTGGTAAGCGTCCTATTAGTTCGTTCTACCACACCGTTCGTTTGGGGATGATATGGCGTGGAGTGGCGAAAACTGCAGGCGCTGAGGCGAAGAAGTTCTTCGACAATGTCCGCTGTGAATTGGCGTCCACGGTCACTAATGATGACTGCAGGAGGGCCGTGCCGAAGATTGACGAGTCGAAGTAAGAAATTTGATACTTCAGACGCAGTAGCGGATGGTATCGCGGCTGTCTCACAGTAGCGGGTTAAATAATCAACGCACACAAGAATCCATCGGTTTCCTTTAGAGGACCGTGGAAAAGGTCCACGAAGGTCAATGCCAACTTGCTCAAACGGGGCTGTTGGAGGTGTGACTGGCTGCAGTTTTCCATGTGGGCTTGAAGTCGACAGCTTAAAGCGCTGACATTGCACACAGCTGGCTACATATCGCTTGATCGTTGAACGCATCTTCGGCCAGTAAAATCGCTGCTGTGTGCGGTGGAGTGTTCGGGCCACTCCCAGGTGACCAGACGTGGCATCATCATGCGTCATTTCTAGAACTGTGATACGTAGGCTTTCCGGAACGACAAGAAGCATACGAGCTCCCCCAGAGGCGAAATTTTTCTTGTAAAGCACTCCTTCGCGAATGCTAAATGTGTTTTTCATAGGATCGTTGGCGGAATCAAACAGTGAAGTTAATGTTTTGTCTTTGCGTTGCTCGGTTCGGAAAACTCTGAGATCGGGGAAAGTTTGTGCAATTGGAGCCAAATATTCATCGAAATTGTCTGAGTCATTATCAGTCGTTTGAAGCGGCAAACGCGAAAGACAGTCAGCATCTGAGTGTTTACGGCCGCTTTTATGCACCACAGTAAAATTAAACTCTTGTAGGCGTAAAGCCCATCGAGCGAGCCGCCCACAGGGGTCACGAAGACTCACGAGCCAGCAAAGGGAATGGTGGTCGGTCACAATCGTGAAAGCATTCCCGTACAGATAGGAACGAAAGCGCTGTACAGCGAAAACAACGGCTAGACATTCTTGCTCCGTAACCGTGTAATTTCTTTCACATTTACTCAACGAGCGGCTGGCATACGCTATCACGTGCTGATCGCGTCCATGGCGTTGTATAAGTACAGCGCCGATACCGATACCACTTGCGTCAGTGTGTACTTCAATTGGAGCTGATGGGCAGAAGTGGCGGAGGATTGGGCCCGAGGTCAAAAGAAACTTCAGATGACGGAAAGCTGAGTCACATTCGCTGGTCCAATTGAATGGTGTATCTTTATGCAGTAGACTCGTAAGTGGGTAAGCGATGTCTGCAAACCTTGGTATAAAGCGTCGAAAGTACGAGCATAGCCCCAAAAAACTCTGCAGCTCTTTTACTGACTTGGGCACAGTAAAACTTTTGACGGCTTCAATTTTCTTGGGATCTGGTCGAACACCTTCTTTGTCAACTAAGTGACCGAGGACAATTGTTTCACGATCGCCAAAATGACATTTCTTTGCATTCAGTACAAGACCAGCTCGTTCCATGCAATTAAGTACGATATCCAGAAGGCTGTTTTGCTCACTAAATTTTTTGCCAAATATTACTACGTCGTCCAAATAACATAAACAAATTTGCCACTTTAGTAGACGTAGAATTGTATCCATGAACCGCTCGAATGTGGCAGGTGCATTACATAATCCAAAAGGCATAACGTTAAATTCGTAAAGTCCGTCTGGTGTTACGAATGCCGTTTTTTCTTTGTCTGCAATGTGCATGGGGATTTGCCAGTAACCGGATCTCAAGTCAATAGAGGAAAAGTATGAAGCTGAGTGCAGACAGTCAATTGCGTCATCTATACGTGGAAGCGGGTAGACATCTTTCTTTGTGATTGAATTTAAACGGCGGTAGTCAACACAAAACCTCCATGTGCCATCTTTCTTTTTAACAAGGATAACTGGAGCTGCCCAGGGACTACAGGACTCTCGAATAATGCCGCGCTTTAGCATGTCTTTACCTTCCTCATCTATTATCTTACGTTCAGTTGCTGAGACTCGATAGGGCTTCTGACGTATTGGAGGGGCGGACCCTGTGTTGATCGTGTGATGAATACGACTGGTAGGCAGTGGCATTGAGTCATCCTTGGCAAAGTCGAACACTGTCACGTGTTTCAGTAGTAGTTCCACTAGAATACGACGCTCAGTTGTAGAAAGAGACTTACTAATCATAGCCGTAACTTGAGTCTCCATGCCTGGTCGCACCTGCTGCTCAGTGACAGAGCTGTTTAACGCCGCGACGGAACCGGATATGCCTTCCTCGAAACAGGCGAGTTTCAGGCCCCGAGGCAACACAGTTGGCTCTTCGGAGTGGTTCACTGTCCATAGCTGAGTGCGGCCTTTAGTCACGGGAATGACGCAACGAGGCACAAGAATACTCTTCTTAGAGCAGGTGAATCTTGTAGGTTCTACTATAGCCTCAAAAGATTCGCACTGGTTGCGTATAGAGAAAACCCGCACGAATGCTGCAGATAACGCTGGCACAATTGTGTCTTCTCCCACAGCAAATGCTCCACATTCAGGTGTCGAGTCATCCACAAGAACCGAAAGTAGTGAAGGATTCAAAGCAATCTCTCCCGTACCACAGTCTAAAGTTGCACCACACTCTTGCAGAAAATCAATCCCAAGTATCACGTCATGCGTAGACTGAGGCAGTACTGCAAATTCTACTCTAAACTTGAGGCCGCCAATAACAACATCCGAAGCACACACACCAAGAGGAACTAAAGGTTCACCACCGACACCACGGAATAACACTCCACGGTGACCACTGAACATTACTTTTCTACCTAAACGGTTCTTAAAACTCAAACTCATAACAGATACTGTAGCACCAGTGTTCACAAGAGCCATTGTTTTCACACCATCAACAAACATTTCCAATTTGTTCTTTAACATAAACACGGGCAGAGGTATGGACGTCATCGACTCGCCGGCGGCCTCACCTCCATCGGCCGCGCCCCCTAGTTTCGCGGAGGCGGAGGGGTAGAACGACGTCGAGGGGAAGGTGACCTGCGCGGACGCTGGGGTGGCGGCGTCACACTACGATCAGATGCAGGAGATGAATTCCGCAAATGTGTCGAATGGTGTGAGTCCCCGGTAGGCATAGTCGGGGATCGTTGTTGTTCAGTGTGCAGCCGTCCGTGAATGTTCGCGTGGGGTCGGTAATCTTGTACAGTTGGAAAACGACGGCGGCAGTATCTAGCGATATGCCCCGCAATGCCACACCTGTAGCACACAGGTTGAGGGCGCCAGCGATCAGCATATGAGTCCTCACTAACAAAGTCGCGACGTTGGTTGTAGCGAGGCTCTCGCTGCGGACGAACCACATTTTCAGAGTAGGCGGGCCTCTTTTCCATCGGCTGGTGGTCATAACGTTGAGTATAGCTGCGCTGATCGTCCATATGCAAAGCGCCGCTAGGTTGAACCCACGGAGTGGACAGGGCGGCAACATTTGCCTGCGGTGCACAACTCTGCCGCACATATTCTTCACTACAGATGGCGTCCCTAGATCTTGACAATTCCTCGCGTACAATCTCTCGTATCATATCAGCCATGGAAACTGAAGGACAGGCTTCAACACTGGCTACAGAGGTGACATTGGCCAGTCTTCCGAATTTAGGTGTAATTCGTCGCAGCTTGAAAGCCTCAAATGTTCTACAATGCTTTATAACATCAGCGGTGGTGCTCAGGTTCTCTTTGCTAATAAGAAAATTATTTACGTCTTCCGCTATTCCTTTCAGGAGGTGACCGACTTTGTCTTCTTCAAGCATAGTGGGGTTGACGAGTCTGCATAGCTTTAAGATAGCTTCGATATATGCAGTACAAGTTTCTCCGGGTACTTGTGCCCGGTGAAACAAAGTTTGTTCAGCGCGCTTCTTCTTTGCAGGTTCATCTCCAAAATTTTTCTTGATTTCACTGGTAAAGATAGCCCATGTACTTAATGAATCCTCGTGATTATCGAACCAGTCGAAGGCAGTGGCGGCAAGGAAGAACACCACATTAGCCAGCTTAGTAGCGGCGGTCCAGTGATTGTATTTACTCACTCTTTCGTAGTGCTTCAACCACTCATCAACGTCCTCCTCAGGTTTTCCGGAAAAAGTACGCGGCTCTCGATAATGGGGCCAGTTGTTCGCCGTGGATGGTCCTGGCTGCTCGGTACTGCTGTCTTCAGCCATGTCTGATGGCATTGGTGGTAGGCCAGCAAGTCTACGACTTCTTCGGTAGATGAAACGCTCCGTGGTCGCTACCCAAGCACCTCTCACCAAGATGTTACGTACTTTGTACGCACGGGGGGTTTATTTACAGGGATCTGTACAAAGAGGACTGCAGCGAAGCGTACAAGCGTTCCTCTGCCCTTGCTCTTCTGCTTCACCGATCTACCCGACCGCTCTTTTTCATCTTCCGTCGACGTTCTACGAAGGCGCGTGACAATATATATATATATATATATATATATATATATATATATATATATATATATATATATATATATATATATATATATTCTGCCAGTTTTTGCATATCACACCCTTGTATTTAAGCTTTTATCATTGAAATCGTTCAATACCATCAGACCCGACCTAACTGCACTGACGGGAAAACGTATTGCGTCTCCCTCGAATCAAAATGTATTAACCGATGCTTATAAATCTTTCAGTGTATTGGCTAATAGAACAATGTCGTCCGCGTGCATTAATCTCGGAAGCGCTTAATCTACGTCTGTTCCACCTATACAGAATACAGGTATAATACAGGTATAAGAAGAAGCAACCTATACAGGTTGCTTATTTGCAGACTCTTTTCCATATTCTTCATACAAATCACGAACAACAGCGGTGACAGCGGACATCCTTGCCTTAGCACTTTTCATACCTCGACAGTATAAGTACTTCCTAACTAGTCCTATACAATCTCAACTTTGTAATCTCTGTATATTTGCTTTAGTAATTCAATTACTTCTTTAAAGATGCCTTCAGATTCGGCTATATTGCCAGAAGTTCCCTCTTTACACTGTCGTACGCGCCACTTATGTCCAGAAAGGCTAAATACAGCCGTCTGTTGTCCGCCCTCGCTGTATTTATGCATTAGGTTATTGCGAAAATGCTATCATTTAGACGCCTACTACTTTCTAACCCATTCTGCAGTTCGTTGGCTACATTATTACTTTATACCCTTTCCACGATTTTTAAACTTATAGCCTGCATTGCCAGCCTATACGTAACGGCCTTTATCGGGATCATGTCTAAATGATTTAATGTTCTTCCTGTCTCCGTTTCCTTTATAAAATAAATCAATCCTACTCAGTCGCTCGCCGCTGTCTGGAATTCCTTTATTTAATGCCACTGTTCCCAGTGCTTTTAACAACGTGTCCTTGATTTTGGGCCAAGCCTATTAATTAGCCTGATTGGACTTTCATCCATCTTTACTGCTATATGCACGAAGGGAAGTTTGTTTCCGTCTTGCATTTAAGATTTTATCGATTTAGTTTTCTTTCCTTCATGCTGTCTCACCCCGTCATCGCGCACGATTCGGCAATTACTAATGCTAATATATCCTATGGCGACATTCCCCTCTAGACATTTTTCCTCAGCGTCCCGAATTTGTTCCTCATTCCTATAATTTCTCTTACCCGGGCAGCTTATATGGTTCTATAATTTATTTGCCGCCTCTTTAGTTGAGTCGCGTACTTCGGTCATCCAGCGATCGGTTTGCTGTTTTATTTTATTTTGCACCAGAATATGTACTTTCAGTTTCTTTTGTCGATAGGATACCCATTTTCCGTTTGTTTCCTCTTGTTATAGCGACGCTTTGGTAGCTCCTCTGCGTTTTCTGGAAGCCATCCGTCTTCGTCCAATTGCCTGTTCCACTATTTCACCAGTTTCGAGGCGGTCTTCTGCTCTTCGACCAATATGAGTCTTTTTCTTCTCGAATTTTCGTAGGGATGCGTTGTGTTAACGTGTTATAATGGCAATCCTCCATGGGGTATTTCTCTTTTGTTTCTTCAATGCCCGACGTTATTACGTCTAGTTTTTTGTCGGTTAAATTGACTCTTTGTGATTCCTGATTTTTCTTTTTGACTAGGTGTCCTATCTGCAGGTAATGCGTTTATGGTCACTTCCCAGGCTGTATGCGCCTTCCTTACCTATTTCCATCCTCGCGAGCTTATTTTAGATTCCTGGTGACATCAAGCAGTAATCAATGGTCGTTTGCCGCCGTCAGAATTCCCACGTAAACTTGCCTTCGCATTTACTTTCTCTATTCACATTAACTAGGTTAAACTGCTCACAGATTTCTCGCATTAAGTTACCGTTGCCGTCGGTGCATCCCTCCAGATTCTCAATGCGTCCATTCATATCCCCAATTAGACTATCTCGGCTCCGTCCTCAAACTGTGTGATGTCTCACTGAGACATTTAACTATATCTCTATTTTCCAGTTTTCATTTGTCTGCTGCATAAATAGGCTGCCCCTAGCCATACTTTTATTACCTGCCATTGTCCCTAAAACCCAGATATGTTGAAAGTTTAAAAGTTCATTTCAGGCAGACTACATACAAGTGTACAGGTCTGTCTAAGAGGATGACAAAAAGGCACGGATGCTTGATGAGTGTCAGCCTCTCAATACACACAACACCTCAGCATACGGTGAAAAAAAAAAAGAAAACAAAAAGTTGTGAACATGAAAACGGGTGCAGGCAGTGAAAGATAGATAAAAAAAGCAATAAACAGGCGGTGATGCAAAATGTGATTGTTATATGTACTTTGCTTACTATGCATGTGCCAATTGGTCCTCTGGTGTATGGGCATACCAAAACAACCAACCTTCTTCTCCGTTGTTGTTCTGTTGCACCCTAAGTGTTGCTGCTAGCGCCCTCATCAGCACGGCGCTTTCGTCACAGCAAAGTCGGCCCGCTTTTCCATGCATTCGTGGCGTGGTCTTCGCATTGCGCGCTTTCTGTAGCGCTGTATTCCTAATACAGAAGTTTCCTCTACAATTGCATATTACCTGGGATAATGTGAGATGCTTTTTCCTGGTTCTTTATTTTTGCTCTCATTCCACCGGCCACCTGATCACCCTGGTTTTTATCCCTGAAAGGTTCTGATTACCCGATCACCCGCTTAAACACAATTGTGCAGTGGGGGACAGGGCAGACCATGTTAATTGAAATTGCAGTGAGTAACTAGCGGCGCCCTCTAACTTCGAGCATTTTAGTCATTGACAAGAAAATCTAGGAATACCGATGACGTGGGCGGGAGGCCTGCTTCATTCCCTCATTGAATATAATTGTCCTAGCAGGAGTTTCTGACCACACGTCAATTTTCATTATGTTTTACCATCTGGTACTATGGGTAAGAGTTCCTTACCTGCACAACTCCGCCGAAGCGATGAGCGCGTAAACGCTGATCTCAACTCCTTTCGGCAGGCCTGTGGTACCTGAAGTGTAAGTGTAGAGGGTGACGTGCATCTTAGCATCATCGATGAAAGGCTCCTCGAAAGACCTCGCGTCTTCCTCTTCGAAATCCCGAACGCAGTGGAAGCCCTCCACCCGGTCCATACAGAATAAGCCCTGCAGGAAGCATTAGTGCTTAAAGCTACTCGAAGCGTAAGCGCAAGTTACCGTAGAGTTTCTTTTCATCGGCTTTGAGGGCTGTAATTGTTTTTATCATCGGTACGTGAATAATAAGCGCTATCATTTTCAATCCCCTTCTGCCTGACGTTTCGGCTTTAAAATGTGTCCATTTAAATTATTCATAATGACATGACTACCTTGATTTAGTGATGTGGGGTTGCGTCAGTTCATACAAATTCATTCTGCGCAGCCCGAACCGTATATTTTGCTCCGTGCGTGCCTTTTTTTCTTGGAATTCATAGTTTGCGTGTTTAAAGAAAAGTAGAAAGTTAAAGAGAAGAAAGTAAAGTTAAAGTTAAGTTAAGGAAGTAAAGTTATAGAGAACAAAAGTTTCGTTCGAAACTTCTGAGATCCGGAATTGTTACATATTGTATTGTTATGTTTGCTAAAAAATCCTGTGTTCATAAAATGCTCAGTAGTTTTGTAGCCCAAGCCCAAAGGTATAGGTAAGCCAGAATATAAAACGTTCAACACAGACGAAAGAAGCTGAAGAAAGAAGGAATATTGCTCTCATGCCATATGTACATGCTTTATCGCATCGCTTTAAGACAGTGGGAGCCAAGTATGACGTAACGGTAATCTCTCCTCCGAATTATCCTAGTAAAATGAGAGCTGCAGTTAGAGCAAGCAGGAAGGTTTCAAAGGGAAAAAGAAATGCAATGTAAAACGTACAAAACTGTTTATTTAGCATCAACATCATCATCATATTCAGTCGGACTATTATACCCACTGCAGGATCAAAGCCTCTCCAATTAACCCGGTCCTGTGCTATGGAATCCACTTGACCTCGGCGAACTTCTTAATCTCATCCGCCCACCTAACTTTCTGACACCTGCTACACTTTTCTCCCCTTGTAATCCAATTTGATACCCTAACCGACCATCGGTTATCCTCACTCCACACTACATGTCCTGCCCATACCCATTTCGTCTTCTTGATTTCCACTAGAATGTCAGCAACTTGGGTTATTTCTCTCACCCACTCTGCACGCTTCCTATCTCTTAACGTTACGTCTACCATTTTTCGTTCCATAGCCCGCTGCTAGTCATAATCTGCGAGTATTTGCGAAATGCGCTCCATCCAATGTTATTTTCCTTTCATGGTCCTACGGTTACTGACTGCCCTAAGTAGACATATTCGCCTACTACTACCAATGTCTCACTACCTAATGTAAACTGCTGCCACTATTTGTTGCCAAAAGGATGTTGTATGCGAGATTCCGTTATTTCGTACCAGATTCCAGACTAGCCTTTGAATCTACATTATACTTTCTAAGCATGCGAATTCTTTGTAAATCGTGAAATAAACATAGAAAATCATTGCAGTGCCTGTGAATGCGTACCATTCTTTGATGATACAGAGTTGTTTTTTCATAATCATAAGACTCTCGGGGAAGCCACTGAGGCTTTCCTTAACCTCAGAAAAACACATGTAGGTGTTAGCAAGGACATCGATAGCTTTATCCGCAAAATAAATGACGATGTTAATGGGCTATGAGCCGCTCCATGCGTGCTGCGTACAGTAGCCAGCAGGAGGCACGAGTGTTTACTGTCCGTCTCACGTATCCCGAGAGGAACTAAAAAACGGGGAATCTTCTTTCCTCGCTCGCCGAGAGCAGACGTGTTTGTGGCCTCTCCGCGGAGCACCAGATGTACGGCGTCGATTGGCCTCGCGGGACATTCTCCTGAGCTGCGCCGCGAACCCTATAGTTACTGGTACAGATTGTCCGGAAATACTCTGTCTTACTCAATCAGTGTTCTCTCAACCCTGTAAGTTGTAAGCGGGTGAGGAAGAAGCATAGGGGCAGTTTCTAAGTTTATATATTATTAGATGTTATAGACTCCATAATGAGATTTCGAAATTTTGTGATATGCCTGTCTATGCTTCAATGGAATGGAACGTCATGCTAGTTGAAGGCTGTTGATGATGCAAATACGTGGGCCCAATTTGAACGAAGGACAAAGAAAAAGAAGACACAGGACACGGGACGTACTGAGTCTTCTTTGTCTTTGTGCCTCGTTCAGTTTGCACCCGCCTATTTACATCATTAACTGTCTATCATCATAATAATAATAATAATAATAATAATAATAATAATAATAATAATAATAATAATAATAATAATAATAATAATAATAATAATAATAATAATAATAATAATAATAATAATAATAATAATAACAATAATAATAATAATAATAATAATAATAATAATAATAATAATAATCATCATCAGCCTGACAATACCCACTGCAGGGCGAAGGCCTCTCCCATATTTCTCCACTTAACCCGGTTCTGTGCTAGCTGCATCCACTTCACCCCTGCGAACTTCTTAATCTCATTCGCCCACCTAACTTTCTGCCGCTCCCTGCTACGCTTTCCTTCCCTTGGAATCCAGTTTGTTACCCTCAGCGACCATCGGTTATCCTCTCTTCGCACTATATGTCTTGCCCATGTCCATTTCTTCTTCTTAATTTCCACTAGAATGTCGGTAACTTGGGTTATTTCTCTGACCCACTCTGCACTCTTCCTATCTCCTAATGTTACCCCTACCATGTTTCGTTCCATAGCCCTCTGGGTAGTCCTCAACTTAAGTAGAACTCTCTTGGTTAGCCTCCACGTTTCAGCGCCATAGGTCAGTACAGGTAAGATGCAACTGTTATATACTTTCCTCTTTAGCAATACCGGTAAGCTGCTAGTCATAATCTGAGAGTGCTTGCCAAATCAGCTCCATTCTAATCTTATTCTTCTTGGTATTTCCTTTTTATGGTCCGGATCTGCGGTTACTACCTGTCCTAAGTAGACATATTCGCCTCCTACTTCCAGTATTTCGCCACCTAATGTAAACTGCTCTTCCTTCGCGAGGCTGTTGAACATTACCTTAGTCTTCTGCATATTGATTTTCAAGCCTACCTTTCTACTTTTCCTGTCTAGGTCATCAATCATTATTTGCAGTTCATCTCCCGAGTTGCTTAGCAAGGCATTCATCAGCAAATCGCAGATTACTGAGGTGCAACTGACAACTGTCTATGCTTGCAAATAAATCGTGAATAAGAATAAACACGTAGAGCCTCCGCAGTGTCACATTTCTGACATGGGCAATTTTGACACTACCATGGTTCAACAATTCATGACGGGGTATATTAAGTAGCGTTAGGGAATCTTTGTAGACGAACACCCGTTTGCCGTTTGACAGATGCGTATACATTAATGAGTTTCTTCGACTTCTCACAAGAAATATTCTTTGTAGCAATTGAACGAAGTAATGCATTAGCTGCTTTATTAAATGGAAGTCCTTGCTATCGTGCAAAGTGAACGTTCAAACATGACTATTAGATGTGTAAGTAAGCTTTTACGCGCACTGGAAACGCCACAGTGATAGCCGAGTGCCACAAGAACATGTTATGCTACACTTTTCGTGTTCGCATGCTTCCAAATGGTATTTCCTCCGCGTGAATGTACTTCACGATATTGGACATTATTCACTCTCTTTTATCAAGCGAGTCCCGCGGACAACCTCGTTTCCGCTATAGTCTTTGCTATGGAAGTAACAGACTATCAGTAAATAAACCTTAATAGTTCATTTGTGCCTCGCCCTTTCTTGGTAGCTGAGTATGCCTCGTACACTTATCTCTGAATAGGATGATGCGTAGGATAGTACACGAAATACAATTCCCTCGTTTCTGGCTTAAAATTTCAGTTATTTGCTTCCCGCGAGGGTGTTCACTGCGGAAGCTTCATTCCCCAATTGCAGCGACAAATGCAATGCACCACAGGCCCATGCGAAATCGTGGCCAAAAGAAATGTTTTTGGCTGAGGGCTCCTTACGGTTATTCCTAAGAAGGAACCCAATGTTCAAAGTAGAGCGCACCAGCTGAGGCCCTTAAAATATCAGCATACATAGCAAAATTCAGTGGCTGCCCTCACCCATCTTGGATGCTCGAATCCAACATGTTTGTGAAATGAGTGCGTTTTGCTATGCTTAACATATAAGCTTTCATGAATTAGAACCTAAAATAAATGGGACAAATAATTCACTTTTAAGAAGTACCTGCACGATTTATGGACGAAAACTTGTTCCTGACAATAACTTTATTGCGCAATGAACATCTACATGCATGAAGAATACCTCTTTCACGTGAACGACAACAATAAAAGGAGATCATTTGCTCGACGGCTCATGTCTCTGAACCAGGATGAGTAAGACATGAAATATTTGATCCATATCACGTGTAAGCGAACATTCAAAGAATTTATTGCATCACCCACTGTTGTTGCAGCTTCTATCTTCTAAATGCGGACTCAAAGCGCATTACTGATGGGTGTGACTAAAGCTCGCATCTACAATGGGACGTTTGCCTGTCTGCCATCTGCTTACATGTCTTCGTAGGACTAAGTCAATATGGCGATATGAACCGGCGTTCTTCAAGAATGAAGGGCGGAGGCGGTATTTTTATAGCGATTATCTTGACGGCGAGGCTTCGCTTGCCACTGCAACCTTCATGCAGGAAATGTTGCTGATAGCAAAAAAAAAGCGTAGTAATAAAAAATTGTTTTGGTATTGCCAACTAAAATACTAACTGCGCGCATTGCGTGAATGCCGCTACAATAGATATATATATATATATATTGTTACGTGCTTTGTACACACGCGGGGGGGGGGGGTTTATTTACAGGGATCGGTCCAAACAGGACTGCGGCGAAGCGTACACACGTCCTTCTGCCCTTGCTCTTCTTCTTTCTTCACCGATCTACCCGACCGTTCTTCTTCATCTTCCGTCGACGTGCTACGAAGGCGCGTGACATTTCCCCCCTCGCAGACGAAGCCCATCGGGCGAGTTACAGAGAACCTCTCGAATGAAATCGCTTGAGGCGGGCTGCATGCACCACCTGAGACTGCCGTGACCGTCGACCATTCGCCGTTATGCGTGCTAGGACGTAATTCAGGTCACTGATGCGTTCTAACACAACAAGCGGTCCGGTGTAGTGTGACAACAGTTTTTGACAAATACCACGCTTACGGAGAGGTGTCCACAACCACACATAGTCACCAGGAGCATAGGAAACTTGTTGGTGTCGGGCGACGTAGCGGTTCTTAGAACGTTCTTGTGAACATAAAATTCCAACTCTGGCCAGCTGGCGGGCTTCTTCAGCTCTGCAGAGTTGGTAGCAAGAGAAGGTTCGTCATGAATGAAAAATGGCAGTATGGTGTCGAGGGCACAGCGAGGCGTGCGAGCATAGAGAAGGTAGAAGGGACTGTAGCCTGTTGTCTCATGTTGCGCTGTGTTATATGCATGCGTAATGAACGGTAGAACGCCATCCCAGTCCTTATGGTCTGCAGCGACGTACATAACCAACATGGTGGTAAGCGTCCTATTAGTTCGTTCTATCACACCGTTCGTTTGGGGATGATATGGCGTGGAGTGGCGAAAACAGCAGGCGCTGAAGCGAAGAAGTTCTTCGACAATGTCCGCTGTGAATTGGCGTCCACGGTCACTAATGATGACTGCAGGAGGGCCGTGCCGAAGAATGACGAGTCGAAGTAAGAAATTTGATACTTCAGACGCAGTAGCGGATGGTATCGCGGCTGTCTCACAGTAGCGTGTTAAATAATCAACGCACACAAGAATCCATCGGTTTCCTTTAGGGGACCGTGGGAAAGGTCCAAGAAGGCCAATGCCAACTTGCTCAAACGGGGCTGTTGGAGGTATGACTTGCTGCAGTTTTTCATGTGGGCTTGAAGTCGACAGCTTAATGCGCTGGCATTGCACACAGCTGGCTACATATCGCTTGATCGTTGAACGCATCTTCGGCCAGTAAAATCGCTGCTGTGTGCGGTGGAGTGTTAGGGCTACTCCCAGGTGACCAGACGTGGCGTCATCATGCATTATTTCTAGAACTGTGATACGTAGGCTTTACGGAACGACAAGAGGCATACGTGCTCCCCCAGAGACGAAATTTTTCTTGTAAAGCACTCTTTCGCGAATGCTAAATGTGTTCTTCATAGGATCGTTGGCGGAATCAAACAGTGAAGTTAATGTTTTCTCTTTGCGTTGCTCGGTTCGGAAAACTCGGAGATCGTTGAAGGTTTGTGAAATTGGAGCCAAATATTCATCTAAATTGTCTGAGCCGTTATCAGTCGTTTGAAGCGGCAAACGCGAAAGACAGTCAGCATCTGAGTGTTTATGGCCGCTTTTATGCTCCACAGTAAAATTAAACTCTTGTAGGCGTAAAGCCCATCGAGCGAGCCGCGCACAGGGGTCACGAAGACTCACGAGCCAGCAAAGGGAATCGTGGTCGGTCACAATCGTGAAAGCATTCCCGTACAGATAGGAACGAAAGCGCTGCACAGCGAAAACAACGGCTAGACATTCTTGCTCCGTAACCGTGTAATTTCTTTCACATTTACTCAACGAGCGGCTGGCATACGCTATCACATGCTGATCGCGTTCATGGCGTTGTATAAGTACAGCGCCGATACCGGTACCACTTGCGTCAATGTGTACTTCAATTGGAGCTGATGGGCAGAAGTGGCGGAGGATTGGGCCAGAGGTCAAAAGAAACTTCAGATGACGGAAAGCTGAGTCACATTCGCTGGTCCAATTGAATGGTGCATTTTTATGCAGTAGACACGTAAGTGGGTAAGCGATGTCTGCAAACCTTGGTATAAAGCGTCGAAAGTACGAGCATAGCCCCAAAAAACTCTGCAGCTCTTTTACTGATTTGGGCACGGTAAAACATTTGACGGCTTCAATTTTCTTGGGATCTGGTCGAACCTTCTTTGTCAACTAAGTGACCGAGGACAATTGTTTCACGATCGCCAAAATGACATTTCTTTGCATTCAGTACAGACCAGCTCGTTCCATGCAATTAGGTACGATATCCTGACGGCTGTCGTGCTCACTAAATGTTTTGCCAAAAATACAACGTCGTCCAAATAACAAACAAATTTGCCACTTTAGTCCACGTAGAATTGTATCCATGAACCGCTCGAATGTGGCAGGTGCATTACATAATCCAAAAGGCATAACGTTAAATTCATAAAGTCCGTCTGGTGTTACGAATGCCGTTTTTTCTTTATCTGCAATATGCATGGAGATTTGCCAGTAACCGGATCTCAAGTCAATAGAAGAAAAGCACGAAGGTGAGTGCAGACAGTCAATTGCGTCATCTATACGTGGAAGCGGGTAGACATCTTTCTTCGCGACTGAATTTAAACGGCGGTAGTCAACACAAAACCTCCATGTGCCATCTTTCTTTTTAACACGGATAACTGGAGCTGCCCAAGAACTACAGGACTCTCGAATAATGCCGCGCTTTAGCATGTCTTGAACTTGGTCATCTATTACCTAACGTTCAGTTGCTAAGACTCCATAGCGCTTCTGACGTATTGGAGGTGCAGACCCAGTGTTGATCGGGTGATGAATACGACTGGTAGGCAGTGGCATTGAGTCATCCTTGGCAAAGTCGAACACTGTCACGTGTTTCAGTAGTAGTTCCACTAGAATACGATGCTCAGTTGTAGAAAGAGACTTACTAATCATAGCCGTAACTTGGGTACACTGTAAAAACAAAAACACCTTTTTGGGCATTTGTCTGATTCAAAACACCCTTACACCCTGAGTCTAGGGTGTTCGTGCCATTGGAAATCACCTCTTGCATGCCAAAGGGGTGCTTTGGCTGGAGAATATGCCTTAGGGTGTTACGGGCAAGCAATATCACCTAACATGCTGGGGGTATATGGCTGCGTAACTTCGTAGCCTTTTATACACAAGCGGCGCTGCTAATATAACCCAACACCTAAATAAGGCACCAAAAGTAACGCTAAAATTAAAATTACACACGAGTGCTTTCTAAAAATGAAACAGAAACTGAAACAAAATTTCACCGCCATGAGGCTGCCGGTAGCTACGAACGCTCTTTTCAAATTTCACAATATGGCCGTTAGCATTGTGGGGTGCGTTTCGACCACGTTTCGGCGAATGCTGAATGTGCTTCTTCGATTGTGTACCCTCGTGAAATGTGTTGCATTTCCCATGCATATGTGTTACAGAAGTGTGTACACTTGTGAAGTGCCTTCTACATGTGGCGTTTAACGCAAACTGGCATTTATCGTGTCGGCAAGTGTCCGGACTTCTTTTTGCTTTGCTCAGGCCGAAGGACTGCTGCAGCGCTTTATGTTTGAGATGTTCGAAAGAAGAAGGCATGGACAATTTTTGTTTTCTGCGTGACTAAGAGGTATATGCGCTGACTACATTGCACTCGCGCTGAAATCGCACTGGTTGGTTTCGTGCCGGTGATACGAAGGCGGACAGCGTACTTTGCGGCTGACGCAATCGTCTGTGAAGGTAAGCCTATTCTCACGCATATTGCGCTTTGTGGGAACAGTGTCCTACCGGATTGCTGCATTCTGTGTCTTTTTGTGCCGGAACGCTCCAGAATGTGCTGAAATGAAAACGTGAGACACGCGCTTGTTTTCACCTGGCTGCCAAAATGACATCGCACACGTGGTAGATGTCGCGGCGAGTTACGCAGATTTCGCGCAAGAACATCAGTCTCAACTTTCTTGAACAGAAATAATGTATGTGCTACGTTTCCTTGCATTTTGTACACGCAGGAGGTTCACGAAACGATTTTCGTTTCTTGACAGTTTGATACTTGCGCTCAGTTCGCAACGACTCGGTTTTGTTCTACCGTTTCCGTTCGTGCGGTAAGGTCATGTTGGCGTACTACCTTAATTCTCCTAGCACTCTCGGCTCCCCCCTCCCCCCTCCTCCCTTATCTCTTACACTTCGCGCTCGCTCTCCTGAAACCTCTTTCATGCTTCGTCGTCATCTTTCACTCGGAGCGGTGCGACCCCTCCCCCCCCTTTTTTTTTTATTTACTCGGAGCATAGGCGTGCACCGTCCTGCTGCTCGCGGAGCGTCCTCCCGCAGCCCTTCTGTTTAAACTTTTTGTTCGAGGAGGCTATGTTCGTTCTCGGCGGCCGTTCAGCGCGGCACGCCTGTGCGCTCGTGCTCTCGGCATCGAAGTGCGCTGGTCGGCCGGCCTGGTTGCATAACAGTTTATTCCAAACTGCGTAAACTATATGCCGCTATCATCAGCCTATGTTAACTTCCCTGCGTCTGGATTTGCCTTTTTTAATCACAACGGGAGCATTTTTCATTTTACGGGGACCATATTTTGCGGTTGCATGGAGTGTGAATTTGCATTTTTATTATGCTGCTTTTGTTATGGCGTTTACTTTTGCTCTCGAAGAAACATTTAGGTACGTATTTTATTTTCAGCAAGACTTCAATTAAGGCACTTGTACACGTGCTACGTCAGCTGATGTGGTTCAAACCATCCAGTTTTCATTATTTTTGTGGTCACATTTCAACATAACTGTTTGACCGCATTACTTGATTTTTGTAGTGTCTTTAGACTAGAATAAATAGATATTCCATACTGCTGCCTCAGCATTCAAGTAGAGGTCGACAGCTTGAATTCTGTGGCCAAATATTGTACCGGATGTTGCTATTACAGAGTTTGATTCTGACCAGATGTTTACTTTGTTTTGTCTTTTGCTTAAATGTACATATGAAGCGGTTATCATAGCCTTAGTCGCATATGTTTACCTTCTTTGCTCATCACAGTGCGCATATTGCAGGCAAATTTGTGACTTACTGTTATTAAAAAATTTGTAATGTATGTGTTGAAAGCAGTTTACTGATTTAAAGGGCCCAGAAAACAATTTGACTTTCATATGCTAACGATGCATGTCTGTAGATTGTCTCTAAGAATTGAAGCCTACTTTTTAAAGCGGAGCGGGGACCCTTAGTTTAGAGATATATTACATATTTTATTGTCATTCAGCCGTGTGCCAAGTTGAGGGAAGGAGGATCATAATTTTTGCTTTGTTATTTTTTATATTAGACTTTCCTTATTATTGCTTGCAGTTTGGCGATGAGTGGCAAAATACTGATGGTTTTTGCAGTTTTCTAACCTTAGTAAATATTTGTATTTGCTGTTTGCTAATGTCAGTATTTTTTTTTTTCAGATATGTACAAAGACATCAATTGCCTTAGCTTTTGTACAATGATGTTTAATATTCAGTTACTTGAAACATTGAGTAAAATGAATTCTTTATAGCTACCATTCACACAAACTTGCAGTTCTTACATGACGTCAACATGCTGATCAAGAAGGACGGCAAAGAGGCAGTTGAAATTGGCCTTAGCAAGACACTTGTCTTGGTTTTGAAGGACACCATTCGTGCAAGAAAAAAGGACATTGCCCGGGTGCTCGAAGTATGTTCTGAGGGAATGCGTGAAAGGAGAAAGAAGCGTAAGTATTAAGCTGTTTCCTTCTGTTTGCTGCATGTGCTATCTAATTGGCAGTTTTTCGCTAAATGCCTACATTTTTGCCATTTTGCATTGCCTTATAGATATACTAAAAACATGGCTGAGCATCAGAAAGAATCATAAAACCATAACTAGCCTGTGCATTTCTTCATATATAACAATTTTCGCATTAGCTGAATTTAAATTACCTATTGTCCTTCTCCATTGTAATGGTGCAGCCTTTTCGAATCTGTTCAACTAGTTGCAGAGAATTAGGTGATACCTGATTCAAATCTTCACAAGCTTTGCTGATTTTTGCTGTCAGATGTTTGGCTTTCAGTTTGCGTGCCTCTACATATTTTCAATTTTGTTTATTTGTCTTCCTAAATTAGACAATAAATTATCGCCTCAAAACTCGGCTGTCTCTTTTTACCTGCAAGGAGGTACACCATTGTTGTGTTGCTTCTTTCTATTGTAGATGTACAGACAGTACGCATTCTGCAACTCTTGGCAAACATTGGGAACCAGCCGGGAGCTCTGGATGTTATGTTTGTATCATTTGTAAGTTTTCTCTTTGTCATTTGAATATTCAGGAAGCCTACTTGAAACCGACATTATTAGCGAATTTTCTTTGTTTCTAAAATGGTTTACGGTCTAACTTGTAATATGTATTAGTGATTCATAATTCAAATGGAAATACTACACAAGTTTTCATCACAACTGTGAATTCTTTGCTGTGAAAGGATTATTTGCACTGTAAGTACAATCAAAAGCACTTTTAAGAGACTCCTGCCATCACATGCTTACCACGTCGTATTGCATACAAGAGTCACCTGATGAAGCACTGGTAATGTCAAGATTGGTGCAGTGTGCTATTTGACTAAGCACTCTGCTGCAGTGGACCAGCAGTGCTTTATCAGATGGCTCTTGCAGGCAGCTTGGTGGGGTTTAGCATTTACTGGAAAGGGGTCTCTCAACCTGCTCATGCATGCTAGTACCTAACATGTTCCTAATGTCTGGAATATATAATCTGAGACTGCTTCAAAAGAAATATTTGCCACATTGTCTTATCCTAAAGGCTTCTGAAGGTGGGTAATGCAGTTTAATAGTTGTTTTAAAAAAATGCTGTAATTTGCTAGCCAAGTTTGAAATGATGTAATAATTTTAATTCTTCTGAGATTAGGTTTACCACATTGGTTGGGAGAAAATACTGCTATATTTCAAGGTTCATGCTGTATAAATATAATGCCTTCAACTACAGATGCTAACATTTCATGCATTAACCATGTGGCACTGTCATTAGACATCCTCATTTATAGTAAACATTGTCAATAAATCCAAATTGTTATTTTTGCATTTCAAGTTAGTCAACATATTTTTAGTATTCGAACCTTTAGTATTTCAAAGTGCTCAGACTGCCTGCCGCTATAACGATTACAACTTCTTGAACACTTGAGCTTCCTGCCGCCTCTTGAGGCTCACCACTGATGTTCTGGATGTCTGTGCATACAATGTGCTATGCGTGGAAAATGTTTTAACATGCCATGCTTCAGTGTTGACATTTTTTAGAGCTTCTGCTGTTTGGTTGTTTGGTAATGCTCTGCTGTTTTACACGTAATTGTCGCTCAACTCAAAGCTCCAGTGTACACATTCAATGAATAATGTGTGATGAATTTTCACAACTGCCACATAGAGCAGCGAGAACACTTTTTCCTTGTTACTAAACCCTAAATGTAAACACTTCAGGAAGCATTGCGATGACCTAGGGCTTGGCTGGTTCATACTTAGCACAAGAAGACGTGCAAAAGTTCAGAAATGCATTATGTGTTATGTATTACATGCACTTTGTTTTTTTGTTTTTTTGTAGTGCCCCATCACTAAGTATGCTCTTTCCACGTTTTTTTTTTTTTTTTGGTTCTGCAGTATCTACTTGGCCAGTGCAGGGTATGCTGTAGGCCTTGTGTGAAGCCTTCAATTGAGCCAGCTGTTAATATTTTAGTAGTAACCACCGTGCTACAGTGCTGTTTATTGTTTATTTACATTTTTAACTATCACAATAAGCATTCCAGGTCATGTGAAATGCAAAGTTCGTGGGGCATCATAGAAGTTCTCTAACCCAGGTGCTTTTGATGAGTGTAGCCATTTTTGTTTGATAAAATACCTTGCATAATCTAAAATTACCATGCAGCAGCATGCTGCATGAATAAAAATGGGTTGACCTTATGTGCTCTCATTTATGACTTGACCAGACTGCTGGCTTTGTGCCTCCTGAACCAACCATAACAGTATACTCTGCATTGATAATTGTGAGATAACCACCAGTGGTTTCCGATAGGGCCCTTTTCCAGTACATTGCTGTACACTAAAGGGGCATTGGCGTATTCTAAATATAGAGTAGAAAATACGTTGAATTTGCTTTTTGCCAGATGTAGTGCATATTTATACAGCTGCTCTGTTATGCACTTCTTTCACAATTTTATCAAGGAACAGGAAGAAAAGCCTGCCACGCCGTGCGTCGGATATACTGGGAGCAGCATCAAAGAAGCTGAAGAGCATTTTTCCTTCATTGAGCAGCGGAAGCTTCTTCGAGTCATCGACTCTACTTAGGATATTGTTCCAATAATGGGTCGATTTTGGCTGTTCAATCTGACATATGACAAGGGGTCCGACAATTTGTGCTGCTTCATAGAGCACCTCTTTTTGGGCGTCTGCGTGTCGAAGCCAAGATGCGCTGCACGACGCTTTATTTCATCACTTAAGGCCGAATTTTATGCAAGCGCACGCGTTGACACTGACAAAGCATAGGAATAATATTGTGTACTGCGATTATTGTTGCATACGACTAAAAGTTTTGTTGTTGTTTTTTAAGAAATGTCACTATGCTGTTGTGTGCATTGTTCGGTTCTGTTTTTTGCAAAAAATTGTATACTTTGTTGTCTGCATTTGTTGGAACTGTTTTGCTTTTCATTTTTTTTAGGTATTTACGCACATAACATGTTTTTGTCCGTCTGCTAGGCTCTCGGTGGAGAGTGGCAGTATTGTTAAATAAATGAGGTTCCATAGCGCGCCTCAATGAAGAAACAGAACACAAGTGCCCCCCTGCCCCCTCCACCAGCACCCGAGCACCCACTAGCCCGAACCCTGACCCTTCTATGCCGAATAAAAGACTTCCAGTTTCCTTCTGTGTGACATTTTTTTGTAACATGCTCTGTGAATTTGAAAAAACAATCATACTGGCATGGGCCATTCGAGATGTCAAAATAATGGCATGCAGCATCTCTTTACATGCTCATTTGGCATTACAGGTGGTTAAAAGGAATACCATTAAGCTTGATTGCAAATATGTACATAGGAAAAGCATTAAGGAACGTGTAGTGGCAAAAGTAATTCCTAATTAGGAAATGCAATATATGGACGTTATCCGCACTGATTTTTATCAAGGGGTGTAAGGGTGCAATGCCACTGCTTTCACCCTGCAATAGGGTATAAAGGTGATGAAAACACCCCAGTGCATTGGCCCCATAGAAGGGTGTTATGACCAACCGAAGCACCATCGTTGAGGGTGTACTAGCACTCTGAAGCCACTTTTTTTCAAGGGTGCATGGGTGTTAGTTATAGACATGCGAAAACACCTAATAAGGTGTTTTTGTTTTTACAGTGTATTCATGCCTGGTCGCACCTGCTTCTCAGTGACAGAGCTGTTTAACGCCGCGACGGAACCGGATATGCCTTCCTCGAAACGGGCGAGTTTTAGGCCCCGAGGCAACACAGTTGGCTCTTCGGAGTGGTTCACTGTCCACAGCTCAGTGCGGCCTCTAGTCACGGGAATGATGCAACGAGGCACAAGGATACTCTTTTTAGAGCAGGTGAATCTAGTAGGTTCTACTATAGCCTCAAAAGATTCGCACTGGCTCCGAATAGAGAAAACCCGCACGAATGCTGCAGATAACGCTGGCACGATTGTGTCTTGTTCTCTTGCAGAAAATCAATCCCAAGAATCACATCATGCGTTGACCGAGGCAGTACTGCAAATTCTACTCTAAACTTGAGGCCGCCAATAACAACATCCGAAGCACACACACCAAGAGGAACTAAAGGTCACCACCGACACCACGGAATAACACTGCACGGTCACCACTGAACATTACTTTTCTACCTAAACGGTTCTTAAAACTCAAACTCATAACAGATACTGCAGCACCAGTGTCCACAAGAGCCGTTGTTTTCACACCATCAACAAACATTTCCAATTTGTTCTTTAAAATAAACATGGGCAGAGGTATGGACGTCATCGACTCGCCGGCGGCCTCACCTCCATCGGCCGCGCCTCCTGGTTTCCCTGAGGCGGAGGGGAAGAACGACGTCGAGGGGAAGGTGACCTGCGCGGGCGCTGGGGTGGCGGCGTCACACTACGATCAGATGCAGGAGATGAATTCCGTAAATATGTCGAATGGTATGAGTCCCCAGTAGGCATAGTCGGGGATCGCTGTTGTTCGGTGTGCAGCCGTCCGTGAATGTTCGCGTGGGGTCGGTAATCTTGGACAGTTGGAAAACGGCGGCGGCAGTATCTAGCGATATGCCCCGCAATGCCACACCTGTAGCACACAGGTTGAGGGCGCCAGCGATCAGCATAAGAGTCCTCATTAACAAAGTCGCGACGTTGGTTGTAGCGAGGCTCTCGCTGCTGACGAACCACATTTTCAGAGTAGGCGGGCCTCTTTTCCATCGGCTGGTGGTCATAACGTTGAGCACAGCTGCGCTCATCGTCCATATGCGAAGCGCCGCTAGGTTGAACCCACGGAGTGGACAAGGCAACATTTGCCTGCGGTGCACAACTCTGCCGCACATATTCTTCACTACAGATGGCGTCCCTAGATCTTGACAATTCCTCGCGTACAGCCATGGAAACTGAAGGACAGGCTTCAACACTGGCTACAGAGGTGACATTGGCCAGTCTTCCGAATTTAGGTGTAATTCGTCGCAGCTTGAGAGCCTCAAATGTTCTACAATGCTTTATAACATCAGCGGTGGTGCTCAGGTTCTCTTTGCTAATAAGAAAATTATAAACGTCTTCCGCTATTCCTTTCAGGCGGTGACCGACTTTGTCTTCTTCAAGCATAGTGGGGTTGACGAGTTTGCATAGCTTTAAGATGGCTTCGATATATGCAGTACAAGTTTCTCCGGGTACTTGCGCCCGATGAAACAAAGTTTGTTCAGCGCGCTTCTTTGCAGGTTCATCCCAAAAACTTTTCATGATTTCGCTTGTAAAGATAGCCCATGTACTTAATGAATCCTCGTGATTACCGAACCAGTCAAAGGCAGTGGCGGCAAGGAAGAACACCACATTAGCCAGCTTAGTAGCGGCGTTCCAGTGATTGTATTTACTCACTCTTTCGTAGTGTTTCAGCCACTCATCAACGTCCTCCTCAGGTTTTCCGGAAAACGTACGCGGCTCTCGATAATAGGGCCAGTTGTTCGCCGTGAATGATCCTGGCTGCTCCGTGGTCGCTACCCAAGCACCTCTCACCAAGATGTTACGTGCTTTGTACACACGGGGGGTTTGTTTACAGGGATCGGTCCAAACAGGACTGCGGCGAAGCGTACAAACGTTCCTCTGCCCTTGCTCTTCATCTTTCTTCACCGATCTACCCGACCGTTCTTCTTCATCTTCCGTCGACGTTCTACGAAGGCGCGTGACAATATATATATATATATATATATATATATATATATATATATATATATATATATATATATATATATACACAATTTGCGGAACTCTTTGCAGTTTATTTGCTGAATTTATGTTGTTCAATCAGACGTCCATAAATATCCAAATCTTCCGTACCGCCTATTTTTGATCACTGCACGCTTCGTTCAATATTTCTTAATGTTTTTTTAAATGCTAATATTTGGTTCTTTTTAAACTCTGCAAAAATTATCTTACAGAAATGAGTTTCATTGAACCATCCGGTGCATCGCACAGGGTAAGCACTCTATCGGCGCAAGAAATAAGAGCGTGGTGCACTATGGATGAAGCACTGGGCCATCGCACGTTGTGCATTTTACCTTAACGCCTAGTTCTCAAGGACCCGACACGAGCAAGTCGATTCAGCCGTCATGCTGTAAGCAAACCATCTAAGCTGGATGAATTCTCTTTTACAAGAACTCAGTACTATCGAGTGAAGCTAGTTGCGGCGCTACCTCGGAGGCGCAAAAGTACGAGTATGATTTGGGTCCTGCAGCTGCTGCGTTATTTAGACAGGTGATCAGAATGTAAAGTAGAGCTAAATGAAGGCTGTTCATGATGAATAAGTGGGCGTAAACGGAATGTATACACAAAAAAGAGACAACAGGACAAGCGCCGTTTCAGTTCTGAAACGGCGCTTGTCCTGTTGTCTCCTTTTTTGTGTCTACGTCCATTTGCGCCCACTTATTCATCGTCCGCAGACAGGCACCGCATTAGGTTGTGTCCGGAGAGAGGGAGAAGGCGGGTGAACCTACAGCACTCTGTCGCACAAAGTTATCTCAACCGGGGAGCCATTCACCCCGACCCACTAGCGTTGAAACACCTCGATAGACATATGAGGGCCCGAAAAGTTCGATTTCATATTGTCACGTTCACGCAAATGCCAAGCGTGTCGGTTTTGCTTGAACGTACACAAGTAATGCTTAGGTATGGCCGATCATCTCTCCTGTGTGCTCAAACAGGAGGTGTGGCACCATGTACTTCTCTTGCGGCACACCGAGATAAAGACAACAATACTTAGTGGGGCCACATCAAGAGAACATTGCTACGTTTTTTTTTTTTTTTGAATTACAAAATTCTCGAAGAAAAAATGTTTCATGAACTTGATCCCACTTTGCAATTACTGCCTGATCATGTTAGCTGGTGTTTTGATCCGAGGCGTTCAAAAGCGTTAATGAACTGTTTTAATAGTAGTAAATTTATTTTACCTCAAAAGTGTATGTACTGAGTAATTGCCGAAAAAGTTGTAAAAAAAAAGTTGGCAAAGCTGCACCCCCCCCCCTTCACACACTTCCCCAGCAGCAGACAAGTAACCACTCATCCGGCTTCTAGACTTGCACAGATGTCAAAAAAGAAGGAAACAAGAACAAAAGATAGCGTAATACCTCACAAAACCAGTTACGGAGGACTGAACCGGAACTGCAAAAAAAGAACTTTGTAACAAGTATGTCACTTTCATGCATAAAATACAGAACACACAAGCAAAACCACTTAGTGGAGCATCAGTGAGCATGATTGCTGTTTGACGCTATCTTTTATTTACACGCTGCCCAGTATTTAAGAGCGGATACGTAAGCATTCAAAGGGAAGGGAGAGTGCTGTGGAAGCGTTCCTTTCAGGTGTTTAGGCGTGACTTTAACACCGATAAGTTTTCAGGCTATCACAAGGCCGAATACCTTACTTTTTCTTGCAAATATGCCAAGCGTTGAATTAGATTTATGTCGTTTTCTTTTGATATTTCGAAACGAATGCTTTACCGGTAACATCGTAACGCAAAGGAAAGGATCACAGCGGCTTGAAGAAAAAGACGTTGGCTGGTCAGCTTCATTAAACAACCCTTAGCGAAGGTCAACTCCTTTCGCAAAGTATGAATTTTGCGAAAACAACAATGCGTTGCATTTCTCCACACAAGTTGGAATGCTATATGGGAGAGTAAAGAATAGTGTTACAAGAAAAATGTTTAAGTGAGTTGGAGCAATGCGTACAGTATGCATTCTGTCGTGCCACCTAATCTATCAAATTGCTTGACAACATGGATGGCATGTAGTTCCCACGATATATTTGTAGAAACAATAATCACAAGCCCTTAAAAGGATCATATAGAGCTAGAGGCAAATGCAGTACAATTCTCAGAAGAGACAGCTAGTTTGCTTTTCCGTGCTAAATGTCACTTCTTTTGTCTTCTTTTTATTCACGCATGTTATTTGATTGTGACTATTTTTACGTTATTACCATCGTCTACTTACTAAATTTGTTAACTGCTGAGTTTTGTTTTCAGAGGACCAAGTACTCGTGTCGTCAGGATGACATTTACTTGAATATCTTGAATACGATTAGATATACCATTTACGCGAAAAAGAAGTGGCCTTAGTATGGTATACAGTGGGGCTCCAGAAAACAAAAGATGGTTTTACTTCTGAAAGTCCATTATTTAAGCTGACTGCTTGTTCCCTTTGAGTGAGACAAGGATCCCGTACTAGCCCCAGCAGGAGTAACTCATGATTTTCCTCGTCGAATGATTTTGAAAACTCTACAAATTTTTCTATTACGAAAGCTCGTTTTTCACATTATGTAGAAATATATTCTCTTCACTCTAGAAGTACCACTCTAGATGATGGGTTCCTGCGCCATTCGATTTGGTACGGTGTATGCAACGTAATTTTTTCAGTAAACATTCTCTAAGGATTTAGGAAGACGGGTAGCATGGACACAGATCCATAATTTCCTGTACCGTTTTTGTCTCCTTTTTGAAATTTGTTTTATTTTATTTATTTTTGACATACCGCAGTTTCAATGAGACCAAGCAGGTGGGCATATTTACGCTAACCTCGAGTAGCATTACAACAAGAATACGTGTGCTCTTGCGCTGAGCATAAGCAACAAAAGAAGCAAAACAAAAAAAAAATGATACATTTATCCACAGAAATGGAGACTTTTGGACAATCAGAACTCAAGGGAACTGTATATACGCCCCTTGCAAAGCGACGGCGATAGCACTGGTGGCGGAGTTGATAAGTGAATCCCGGAGCGGAGCCGGCCGCGTCGTCTGCTAGCCACGTGTTTCTATGCAGACGTCGCGTCGAGAATTAGCTTGGCCACAGCGTTTGCATCGTTGAATAAACTGCTCCCGTTACCAGTGCACTGTTACACAACCTACGGGGCATCTCCAGAAAGAGTTTTAAAGCGAAAGCCTTTAATGGCTCAAGCTGTAGTGAAAAATGTGTCCCGCTTTTGCGGCGGCTCTGATGGGCCGAGGCGGGAAGACGTCGTAAAGGTCTCGACAAATCACAGAGCACTATCACAGTGTGCGCGAATGCGGGCCTTATTGGTCATAGGTCAATAAATAATCAATTACTAATAATGACTATTTAGAGGGGCAACAATTCCCTACCTATTAATTATATAATTAATTATGTAAGTAAGTAAATGATTACCTAAGTAATGGCTAAATATTTATAACTAGTCAGTTGAATAATTAATTACTAATTATGCCAGTTGCGTAGCAGAATGCGGCACACAGGCTTTCGCCTTTCACTGCTTCAGTCGCTAAAGTCCCTCGTTTTTTTTTTTACTTGGGTAAATGTTCGAAAACTATAAAAAAAATGTGCTATAAATTGTATTTATTCGTTTCAAATTGGCAAGCTATACGACCGAGAACTTACTGTTTGAGTTCACTTCGCGTTACAAGCCGCCTGTAATTCCTGTCTCATATTTCGATATCAAAGCACTTGGAAGAGTATTGGCGCGTCATTGTGAATTTTCGGACTCTGTTAACATCATTAGCTTTTAGATATTGGAAACTAAATACGTCGGTGACTACGTAAACCTGGAATAGTTCATTTATTTTTGTGCAGTGCAGCACATTTTTTTACCGCTTAATTTTTCAAGTTGTTTCATAGGCCATGGGTGAGAAGTATAGGCGTATATGGTGAGCGTCAGGTACGAGCCTTTTTTTTATTAAACACGGGACTCGAAGCGCGGGGTACGGGCATTTAGTGGCCTATAAGCACAGCTTGTTAAGAGTCGCAAGTCTAAATATTCTGTTCTTTTACCTTAGCGCATAAGCTTCCCCAAGATTGGAATTGTTTAAGGTTTAAGCGCTCGCTTTATAGCGCATTTCACCCATTTCTGACTGTACACGACAGTAAACGTGGCATCGCTATGATCCAATTCATCATCACACATAATCCCGTGGGAGATGGTTTTACACGGGGGCACTTAATTAAGCATTGCTATTATGACTAGAACGCAACTGCGTTGTCGGACCTCTTTCGTGTCAAAATTCATTAGGTCTACCTTTGTTCGGCTTTAACTTGCAAGCCGTCGCGAAATATGAGCACGTGTCTGTCTCGCAACACGAAAGTCCTGGAATTTCACGGCGCTCAAACTTGACTCAGTTTGAATTTCTGCTCAATTATCTTCCTTTCGTAAGTAAATTTCTTTAGAAATTTAACGTCAGTCTGAACATTTCAGACTTCTCCTGAATTTTTCATCGATATTTTTAGTTGATGGACAACAACGATGACGCCGGATTTTCTGTGACATGGGAGTCTTAGCTACATCGCAATGAAGTCCCCTAAATTGGGTAAATTAAGCGATATACTTCTAAGAATGTGCTGCTGGCACAATATAGCCCAGATTTTTCTACCCTCACTTGCAGGCTGTTTTGGTTGGTTAACATTATTGTTTTGGTTAACTATACCATCATTCTAATCATTGAATTTTTGTTTCTACATTATTAACATTATGTCACTTCTCTGATTTTAAGCCACCAATCTCCCAGTGGTTTTTTTGTAGCTTCCACCGCCGGTTTATTCACCCGGCCACTGGTATCTCTAAACCCCAGAGCTTCAGCAAGTGACTGCGCCTGCATCGACTTCCGGATGAATACCTACCATTACATTCGAGTATACCATGGTCAATTGTTTCCCTGGAGTTACCACATACAGCCCATGCGTCATCTTCATTGTTAAATTTTTTTTGTAGCTCTGTGTTCTAAGGCACCCTGATCTAGCTAGCTTCAAAAAGTTGAGTTATCAAAGAAAGCTTCCTTCCTTATCTGCCTTTTCCACTTTCGGTATAATTCCACTTTCTTTTCCATCGAATTTATCCAATTTTTACCTTCTGTGTTTTTCACCTGTTGCTTAAAGCTCTTTATTTCTTCGTCCTTGTGACCGGCATACTTACTGGATAGTTTCCTACTCACGACACCAGGCGCCATCTGTCGGTGGCGCGGGCGCCTCGCGTTGAATACGTGCTTATCATCGAGCGTTCTTCAATCCTCTCGTTAACTGGCTGCACCACCTATGCATGTAGATGTCTGCTGTGATGTGCATCGCTGCGCACATTTGTTTTTGTACCACGCAGTAGTACTGCTCTCGGTGACGCATTATGCTAGGGTAGCCTGCCTGCAGGTTACGAACTGTAAATAGCCGTTTATGTTGCAGATTCTTTTTTTTTTTTCGAGGGGAAGGGGGGGGGGGGGGAGATTGCCTTTCCTTACGTTTTTTTGTTACTTTTAGATTTCCGCACGAGGATTTAGATTTTTAAACCTGACTCCATGGCTGGGCTTCGCGCTGAAGTTAGCTTAGGCAAAAAGTGTTTTTTCTGCTAGTAGTAATTTGTCTTTGTTTTTCCTCTTTCCTTTAAGAGAATCTAAGCACTACTACCAGGACTCCCAGTTATTTCCTCATTTCAGAGAGAAGTCGGCGTGTAAAACAGCTGAGCGACGTAGTAGCTTGTTGCAGTTTGCATCTACCTCGGACACAACAAACACGATATCATTACATGTCATGGCCTGGCCCAAACGTCTAAGCAGCGGTTTCACACAAGCCGATAGCGTCTAAATTAAATATACTGGTCTTGGGGCTGAAAAACTCGCGAGAGCTTGCTGCTGTATTAGGCGTAATATTCTTTTAAGGTTTAATGTAAATAGCGACACGAGGTTGTCCTCTCCAGCGATGGCTCTGTGGTTAAGGCTCTTGACTGCTGAGCCCGAGGACATAGATTACATCACGGAATCGACAGCCGCGGTTCGACGAAGACGAAGCTGAAGCGCCTGTGTAGCGTGTGATGTCAGCGCACGTTAAAGAACTCCGCGGGCTAAATTTCCGGAGCACTGTAACTACGGCGTGTCTCATAGCCGATGCCTCTTTTGGACGCTAAACTTCATATACCATTTGTAAACTGAGTTCTTATAGACCGTTTTACCGAGAGCAAGCAGAAGAGGAGGAAAATACTCTCTAACCAGATTCCTTGCGCCGGTCCATTGTTGTCAGTACCGAGTGGGCTGTGCATTCGCACGCTTCATGCATAGCAGAGTGGCCTTGCACCTCGGTATATTGTCGTTTGAGAGACTTAAATACCTTTATTAGCGCCTATTTTAGTGGTAATGTCTTCAGGACAGCAATGCGTGATCGTGGACTGCACAAACAATCAAAGAAATCTCAAGATACCCCGCCGGGGTGGCGCAGTGGTTACGGCGCTCGACTACTGTTCCCAAGGACGCGGGATCGAATCCCGGCCTCGGCGGCAGCTTTTCGATGGAGGCGAAAAGCAAGGCGCCCGTGTGCTGTGCGATGTGAGTGCAGGTTAAAGCACCCCGGGTGGTCGAAATTCCCGGAGTCCTCCACTACGGCGTCTCTCATAGCCTGAGTTGCTTTGGGACGTTAAACCCAACAAACCAACCAACCAGAAATCTCAAGATGATTGCCGAGAGCGTATGCATCGATAGTCCGAGTTCGGCGGTGATATGTTTCTGCTTCACCGCTTTCCAGTCTACCCAGATTTAATTCGCCCATGAACGTTTTATGTAAGCCAGATAGACTTATAACAATGACGGACTCAGGAATATGATGCCCATTTGACTTCCTCCGCCGTAGTAACCACGCGCGCCGGGCAGGCCGTGCCTCCCGCAAGCCCTCCGCGCCAAAGATATACGGTGGATCGCTTCCGCCTACGCAAGAAGAGCGTGCTAAAATCTGTTCTTCACTTAAACAATAAGCCGACAGCGAAAAAAAAATATTTCTTGCGGATTTCTGACCCATACCGTGTTAGTGATAATTGCAATACAAATAAATTACGCAACACATTGCCACATGTTGCGCCGCGCGGCTAATTGTCTGCACGCTAGCTCCGCTGCTAAGGTGTCACCGAAATTTACATCTTTCATTTACTGATACAATGGGATCGGCCTTCAGGCAGTTCCATGAGAGAGCATTTATTCTAGCGCTGAGCAATTACAAATTGCGCCGTCGGATGTGCCTTCGATGCGAAACAATTTAGGCCTAGCGACGACTAGGGAGTACCGCTTGACGAGTGTGCGTAGTCCGCCGCCCCAGCGGGCGGCGACGCTTTCGTAAGCACTGCTGCTGCTGATGATGATTACATCAGACAAAATGGCTAAGTGCTGCTGTATGTGATGCGAATTTGTCGTCTTCGTTCATGGTGCAGCTGAGAGCGCACGTTTTTCGACGTTTTGCTCAACAATACGTCGTGCATACGATGCTGCTACGACGTACGGTACGGTGGAATACCATGTTGCGCCGCGGGACGAGCACCAAGACTGCATGAAAACGTCGACGGATGGTACTTTAGACACTACTTCTTTTATGTGCTGGTCTTGAACCGTGGTTTACCTTGAAAGTATAGATAGTTGAAGCAGGACAGCTCGATTGTAATTCAAAATGGGTCGCACTTCACGTTAAATCAATGTGGCGATAACTGGAAAACACCTTTCGTAGTATCTGCATTCCGCGTTCGGTAGCTGCCCGTACGATTCATTCACTGTGTTTGTGTGTACAGTTATCATTGCGATTATAAAATATAATTGAAAATACATGTATTGTGAAAGATAAAACAGATACATCCTCACTGCGGAAGTGGAGCGCAATTCTTCGCAGTCACCCCGGCCGCTAGTGCTGTTTCCAACAGCTGCCGCCATGCCAAACGGATGATATACGGTTTGCTGGCGCGCTCCAACAAAGCACAAATAGCACCAAGGTGTTGGATAGCTTTCACGAGCACCGCGAAACAGCACTTTTACTCTGCCGCACCGCGGCATCAACACGCACAGCACAGCCCAAGAGGGCGTCAAGCGGAGCCGCAGTGGACTTTCCCAGTTTGGCTCATACAGGCGCCACCATCAAACTAAGATTGCTGCGCCCAGGCATCGAAACTAAAAAGGCTCTACTCAAGCTAGCATTTGTTTGCTGCTGTTTCTTTGGCATGTATACGTGCAGGATATACAAAGATGCATTATACTTGACATGCAGGCACAACAGTTTGATAGGTGCTATAGTTCCAGGGATACAAAGAAACGAGCCTAATGCGACAGTGTTAATAAATAAAGCACAATACAATATTTCTGCCGTTAGCTCGACAACTCACATGCACACAAAGCGATGAATTGTTGATGTGACTGGCACACACCAACCAAACGACAACACAGCCTGATTGCCGAGGTTCGAAATGGCTGGCAGGATCAGGGAGAAGAGCTCATTGAAAGCGCAATTATATATGCGTCATACGCAAGAGTAATGTTTGCAATTGTTACCAAATGTTTTATCGTTAGTAAGGAACTGAAACAGCATTATTAGCGCAGCTGCGCGATGAGCACCGACACAGTTAACGCGGACGTCTCCCCCCCCCCCCCCCCCCCCCCCAAAGCTAATCCCTATAAATAACAATTCCGTTTTACCTCTGTGACAACGCAAATAAACTCGTTCCAGCACAACCGTGCGGCGAAAATATCTTTGGCGATTTTATCTAGCGCCAGAAGGCTAGCTAAGCTGGCTACTGTAGGCGCGGCCGCGGCGAACCACGGCCTCCCAGTCCCCAAGGAAGCTCCTGCCCGGCGGCGCTCTAGTCGACAGAAAATGGTCGCACCCGGGAACGGCTAACAAGTCTGATCTATAATGGCGTGTGGCGCAGAATGTGTCATATTTTGGGTCGCGGCGCGTCACCCTGAGCCGATATGAAAAGAGCTTGCCAAGCAAACTTGAGGTGAATAAAAACAAAAAGAAAACAGCAACAAATTACGAGTGACTTTAGCGACTAAAGTAGTGAAAAGTGAAAGCCTGAGTGTCGCATTCTGCTACACAGCTGGCAATGATTAATTAACTTCATAATGGGGAATTAACTCATTAGTAAATAAGTAGGTAAGTAATACCTTAAGCAACTAATTGTTATTAAATTAGCTAACCAATGTATTTCCTAATTATTCCCCAATTGGTAATTATTTATTCATTATTTGTTGTTGATATTGACATACGACCATATAAGGCACGCATTCGCTCATACTGTGGTGGTGCTCTGTGATTGGTCTGGAGGCCACGGCGGGATGACGTCATAGAGGTTTAGTGGGCGTTACTGGAAAGAGCGGGTCACGGCACTTTTGTTCCGCACGGCATATCAATTTTTGGCCGAGCACAGGCACATGTAACATGTTTCTGGCTACAAAACTTCATTATGTTTCACAGGTGCTCCTTTGCGCGAGGAATTATACCCACAGTTTTCACCGATCGTTGGCGACCTTCATATGGTCGTCCAGTTTTGAGCCTATGCGGCGCGATAACTTATTCAGGCCTGTTTCTGCTGGCGGACTAGGTTTGACACATCTTTATGTCAGACAGTTAGTTGCTCGTTTCTTCGTTTTCCGTAATAGCTACCATCCAATTACCACAGCATCCCTGCAAACTAACCTTGTGAACCTTCTTCCAGACCTAGTGGTCTCCTCCAATTTTACCGACCGGCCCTTATTATTTTGTTTTATGAAAGAAATTTACGATTCAGTGCATTTTCGGACAGTTCACTTCTCTTATGAGCACGTATTCTCGGTTTCACGAAAAAATTTATACCAAGATATCTATATTGTTTCCGCCTCCCTTATATCGTTCACTCTATTCTAGTTGTATGGGGCATGATGTATTAAAAAGGGTGCGCAAAAGGGCTCGCCTTCTACTAAAACGATTTTCTTTAAACTTCATGCCAAGGTTTTGCCTTTTAAGTGTGGCTCCAGAAAAAAAAAATATATTTTCGTTTCTTCTGTTCTGAAACCATCGAACACTGTTTTATTGCCTGCAAAGATGCAGTATTATTTTGGAACGTTCCGCAAATAATATTGAAGAAAGACTTTATTTTGAATTCCAACAGTGTGCGTTACTTGATAACCACCGAACATGACCATGAACCCTTTGATATGATTTTCCTCCTTGGACTGCACAGCCTGTAGAAAACGCGTATGTTGGATCCGAATGCTGAGCCTCTAGTTTTCCCGCTACTCCTTTCGGCCAAATGGTACACCAGCTTAGAGACACGAAGATAGTGACTATCAACCGGACTGGCTGCCATTGTTGATGTGTTGTCTTTCCTTGCCACCGTTTTAGTGAAGTTGTGCTAAGTCGTATTCTAGTTGTGTGGAGTTGTATGTGTCAATTGGTCTTTTCGCCTACAGGCTGATTACTCTCTACATAATGTATATCGCTCTACGCTGAATTTAAAAGCATGCAATAAATACCATGCAGAAAAAGGATCCGGGCGTGGTACAGCGGTAAACCGCTCGCCTGTGGATCCAAGAGATGGAGGTTCGATTCCCGGATGGCTACTGATTTTTTTTTAATGTGGAGAGGAGCATTTGGCCTTGGCTCTGACGTCACGGCATACGGCACACGGCGTATCGCATACGCGAAGCTCGGTTCTGACCCTGGTAGTGAAGCTTTTCGCTTCAAACACCTGCGCCTTTCCTAGTGACGCCAGTTGGCGAGTTCGCGCATGCGCAGCTGTGGCTTTTTCTGACGACGATGCCACGCTCACCCCGGTGTTGACTAGCCCAGTGAATGCACACACAGGTTTTACACACACAGTTAGAACGCAAACGAAGTATCAAATATCACACAAAATGAAACTTACACGAAAAGAGTCACGGAGAGAAAGAAATTAATGAGTAGCATGTCTTATATACACGGTGAGAGAATTGCAGAGCACATCACGAACCCTCCCCCCCCCCCCCCAATATATAGAGAAAAAAAAACAAATAACTGTCTTTGACTATAGTAATATAGATATGTACATAAATTAAACAACCACTCGAGGCGCAACAAGCGTGTAAAATCTAAAACACAGGTTAGAAATACAGGGAAGTGCAATATAGAAATAGAGTTGAACGCGGGGCAGTAGGATTCGAATATAATGTTTGAAGTTAAATTGTAAATAAGAAACGGATAAAAAGATACAAACAGCATTGAACAGGATAAAAAGTAAAACGTGAAGTATAATGCAATAGTTAGGCTAGAAAGTGGAAGTTATATGTGATATAGTACTGTTTACAATACAACGCTACGAACATCCAATATAAAATGAGGAGAGCGAGTTTTGGAAGATGTCAAGGTGAATACAAAAAGAGTTAAGCAACCTCTGCATTCTGTCCAGAGGGGAATGGGAATAAGACACGGATAAACTTAAAACGGTCTGAATACCCTCATGCTCTTTGTGGCCATGAAGGACTTTGTACAGAAAAATTCTATCTACTGTGGTACGACGGCAGTTAAGAGAAGGAAGATTTAGTGAGGTAATCCTTCCTGGTGGAGCGAGAGGAGGAAGTTGTGCAAGGAAAGCGGTATCGAAATATCCATATATTTGTTTGCTGTTTTGTTATACTTTGTCAACCTTGTCCGAGTTTGATTTGCAAGTGCGAATCCAAATAACCGACGCGTACTCCAAAAGCGACAATCATATGGCCAGGTATAACTTTCAGAGCGGAAGTGGAGTACGGAACTTTATCGAAAGTCTGCAGACGAATCCGAGTGTGCGCATAGCCCACTGAGCAATGAGTTTAGTATGAGAGGAGAAGCTGAGGGTGCGGTCAAAAAGTACTCCAAGGTCATTAATTACATCAACCCTGTCCAATAGCACAGAAGCCACAGAATAACGGTAGAGAACGGTGTGCGTTTTACGAGTAAATGATACAATCCTAGTTTTGGAAGAATAGAATAATAATAATAATAATAATAATAATAATAATAATAATAATAATAATAATAATAATAATAATAATAATAATAATAATAATAATAATAATAATAATAATAATAATAATAATAATAATAATAATAATAATAATAATAATAATAACAATAATAATAATGTTCTATTGCACGAAAGAATGCAAAGTTCCGGAATCGGGCCTTTCAAAGCCACCAATGGCTTCGGGGACTAGGTGCGGCAAAAGGCAGCGAACGAGCGTGCAATAACAAATATTAACATACAGAAAGGTCATGTAGTAATACTTTGGAAGAACTATATCAACAAGGGCAAATCACAAAATAAAATGAATATCAAACAACTCAAGAGTACATATTACAGACAGATAAATGTTTGTGTTACAAAGAGCCGAGCATTTTCTTGATTACAGTTTTGGATGTAGCCGAGAGTATCTCATCAGGCAAATTATTAAAAATTTTCGGCACATAAACACTGCGTCTAGCTTCTCCATATCTCTTTGAGGAATAATAATAATAATAATAATATTAATAATAATAATAAATTTTTATTTAATGTGCGCAGGAAGAACTATGTGGTATTTGTGCGGCAGCACATATAAAAAAAAGAAAGAAAAAAATTAAAATGCACAAACAAGTTTACACACACAGAGAGAACACAAAAGAAGAAATAAATAACATATGAAATGAAACTGAGACAAAGAGTGTCACGGAAAGAAAGCAATCAATGAGTAGCATCTCTTATATACACAGTGAGAGAATTGTTGAGCACATCACGAAAGAAAAAAAAGAACGGTAGATAGAGAGAAAAAACAACAACAAATAACTGACATTGATTATAGTAATATAGAAATATATATAAAATAACCAACCATTCCAGGCGCAACAATTGCGTGGTACTTAAAACACAGGTTAGAAATACAGGAAAATACAATAAAGAAATAGAATTGAACGCAGGATAGTAAGATTCGAATACAAAGTTTAAAGTTAAAATATCAGTAAGAAACAGATAAAAAGCATTTCAAGATACAGACAGCATTCAACAGGAGAAAAAGCAAAAAAATGAAGTAAATACAATATTTGTTGGCTAGAAAGTGAAAGTAATATGTGATAAAGTACTGTTTAGAATACAACGCTAAACATTCAACATAAATGAAGCGAGCGAGTTTTGGAAGCTGTCCAGGTGAAGACAAAAAGAGTTAAACAACATCTGCAATCTGCATTCTGTTCAGATAATAATATTGTTCAATCAATCAATCAATCAATCTTTATTTAATGTGCGCAGGAACAACCATGTGATCTTCTACTGCAGCACAAATAACAAAAATGCACACACTGATAGTACACAAAAGAACAAACAAATAAAACATGAAAGGAAACTAAGATGAAAAGAGGCACGGAGGTGATAATAATAAAATTATTATTATTATTATTATTATTATTATTATTATTATTATTATTATTATTATTATTATTATTATTATTATTATTATTATTATTATTATTATTATTATTATTATTATTATTATTATTATTATTATTATTATTATTATTATTATTGGTTCATGGGGAAGAAAGGCGCTATATATTACACTTGTTCTGTGGGCACCTGACCCGCGCCGTAAGGGAAGGTAGAAACGTCAGATCTTTAACGTGCACTGACATCTCAATGCACACGGACGCCTCTCCGTGTTGCCTTCATCGAAACGCAGCCGCCAGTGGTCGGTACCGAACCCGGGCTCTTCTGCGGTGTTTGAATTTGGACGGTACATCGTCGATCCTGTCGCGCGGTATTCCTTGGCGCGCTGAAGTGTGGGATTGCAAATGGAGGGAACGCTAGAAAAGGAAACCCCCCTTGCGGAATCTCTCGAACATACCCATGGCAATCGGGTTCCGGCCGCATCTCCCGACCCAAGACATGCATCTTCAGCTCGAAAAGGAAGTGATCGATCAACCGAAAAAAATTCAAACCTGTGCTCTGATGGCATTAGACCTGAAAGAGGCATTTGATAAAGTATCGCATGATGCCATTTTGACCGGTCTGGCGAGGTCACATTGTGGTGAGCGCCCTTATGATCATCTGAGAGCCTTCCTGTCGGATCGAACTGCCACCATAGGCATCGCAGATGTGCGATCTGGACTGATCCATGTTACAGGCCAAGGCACTCAACAGAGCTTGGTGCTGTCGCCCGCTTTCTCGGTGAATTTGCTGCTCCTTAGAATTCCAGATGTGTGCCATGCCATCTACGACGATGACATCACGTTATGCATAACGCAAGGCTGTGACGCTTACATTCAAGATAGCTTCCAAGAAGCCAGAGAGCTCACACAGCACTACACGACTGAACGTGGGCTCACATGCAAGCCTGAGAAGTCGGAGCTACTTGTTATTCGCGCGCGCTCGAGGACCCCCGTAGTCCACCCCGAAATAAAACTCAAATTTAAAGGCACTTTCATCCATAGAGTGGTCAGATTAAGGGGCCTGGGTCTGCACCTTCAACCTAACGGCCGAGCAACCTTTACTATACAGTTGCTACAGCGGCAATTTGCGCAGGTGGCTCACTTGATCCGCCGTATTTCCGTATCCACCGTATTTCAAAGAAAGTGGCACGATGCGAATCGTACAGGTTCTGTTAATCACCCATGCGTCATTTCATGTGTCCTATCAACGGCTGAATCCAAGCGAGTTGAATCGCTTGAACACCCTCTTGCGATCAGTAAATACATCCATCGGAATGCGTCCGTACACTTTGGCACAATACCTCCTCCTTCTCGGCCTTACAACACGACAGAAGAGCTAATTGAATCACAAAAGACGGTCCAGCTTACGCGCCTTTGAGAAACAAAAGTCGGTCGGGCCGTTCTGCACCAATTAGGCTACCCGGAGTCGGCCACTTCGTTGCAGGAGAGGTGCCATCCCATCCAACCCAAACTGGTAGCCATGATCAGAGTAGCCCCAGTTCCAAAAGAAAAAATGAAGATTAACCCCGAGCTTCACACTGTTGGACTGTGAAGAAGAGTGACCGCCGAAGAATTGGCGCGTTTGAATTGTGGTGCTGGCGGAGACTCTTGAGAGTTCCTTGGACTGCCAGAAGATCAAATCAGTCGATATTGTCGACCATAAACCATGACTGCTCATTGGAGGGTCAAATTCTAAAGTAAAGCTCAGCTACTTTGGTCATCTGATGAGGAGAGAGGAGTCGCTGGAGAAAGATTTGATGTTGGGAGAGGTTGAAGGTCACCGGAGAAGGGGTAGGCAGCGAACGCGATGGTTAGATGGTCTCCTCGAGGCGCTGCAGATGAAGTTATGCGATGTTAGGAAGATAGTGAGAGACCGGAAAGCGTGGCGTGATATGGTGCATAGGGTCACGAAGAGTCGGAAATGACTGAACGACTGAACTGAACTGAACCACACTGGCCGTAGGACCGCAAAAGTCAAGGCACTCCTCAGTGCAGATGACGTCAATATCAGACACAAAACTTTATAGCAGCACATACTTGTGAACATACAGAAATTCACTCACCTTAAACTGGCATGTTTTGTGGATGCTCTGTACCTTCATGACGCTTTCTTTCTCTGTTACGATGAAGCTGGACCCGCTGTCTTGGACTTGGTACAAAACCTCCCCTGCAAAGAACCACATTGCTCGTGCTCAATGCACATGTGTATGCAAAGATTGTTTGCAGCGACTTGAAACCATGAAAACAGGAGAAGCATGATACCGCGTAGCCTTTCAGCATACCACGTAGAGGCAAAAACACAGAAGTTATTACTGATGTGCGGCATCAGTATACGGAGATAGGTACGATGCGAAAAAATTCGGTTCAGGTTTTAAAGGCGAAACCTCAATATGATTGCAGTGTGTTGCATCTCTCCACGAGGTCATTCTTGAGCTTGCGCTCCTTCTTTCGTGCAGAGTCGTGTTCACCGCAACACATTCACGTTTCGCCGAAACTGATTCTTTCGCAATATATTTTCAATAAGAAGTGTGAAATATGTAATGAGAAAGTATGTATACCTACATACAACAGTGCATTGGAAGTATCGTGTAAAACGTTCATGCGATGCTTTCTATAGGACTTGGAAAATTGCACGCAATTCCAACCTTATTCAGAAGGAAATTCCATGCTGCAATAGTTTGCGTAAAGAATAAAAACCTTGTGGGAAACTATCTCCCATCGTCCCCATTCCAAAGACATCCAAAGATGCTATGAAAATCTAATAAACTACATTTGGTGACACTGTCGCTGCATATCCGGCAGCAAAAATCCAATAATTGCTGAGATATTGCGATCAGAAGTTGAGGTCTTTTTCTTGTTCCCGCCGGTCGAATTCAAACTGTGCCCTCCGTCTACGTAGTCGGAGTTGAGTGACGCACACTATGACGTAAGCGGAGACTCCGTGATAGCTAGCGAGCCGGCGCGGCCCGCGGCGTCGCATCCCTCAAGGGCCAACATGGCAACAGCGTACTCGCAATGACGGCCACAGCCGAAATAAATAAAACGATGAAGAAAGTAATTTACCGAGCGATGGGCCCATAAAGGAAGAAAAAAACAACATAGAGCGCTTGTAATGCACAATACTTTACTGTTTCTCAAGCTTTTGCGCTCCTTTTTACACTGTGTATAAACAAACCAAGCCCTCGGTCATCGCAAAGCTTCCCGGCATGTTGACATACAAGTAAGGTTTAGTTACCAGCAAAATAGTGTCCTCGCTGCTGCGCTTGTCAGTTTTGAAGCTTCGTCGCACTTTTTCCCTTCAAGGTTTGTGCTACAGCTCCGTGTTCAGCGAAAATTACGTCCACGGTAGCAAAGCATGACCGAAGTGCCGGCGCCACTAAATTTGAGAGCGCTGTGAAATTCCACATGTTAAAATGGATCCAGTGCACAATATAGTGCGCATAGGCGTCCAGAACATAAGTTGCAAGTCGTGAGAGCACTCAGCATGCGCCGATGGTCAAGAAGTTGTAATTTTTAGACCGGCACCAGAAACATTTTATTGTAAATGGGGCCATGACATAAAGACCAGAGATATTTTCCGGGCTTCTGTGGCGCGGCGTAGCCGAGCGGTTAGGCGTTAGGCGTTAGCCGAGCGTTGCGAAACAAGCAGTGGCGAGTTGGAATCTTACCGCTACTGGCGATTTTTTTTTTCTACCTATCGATGTTTCTTAATCTTTTGTAATGTATTTCTAGTTCTTCGTTATTTTTAGTATTTATTTTTTACCCGAGGCCCTTTTTTCGACGGGCGAGGAGCGCAATATATCGACGCTCTCCTTGGTATGAGCGGCAAGTATGCCCCTTTTGTTTACGACGCCTGCAAATAGCACGTTGAAGGTCTTGTTGAAGCAGTATGTTGGTCAGATGTGCCATGATGTAGTGAGCAATTGAATGATAATGCGTTTTTCCTTCGGTACTTAGCATATGTATGCTTTTCGTGGCGTACGTAGCTGCAGTCGAGTGGTCAGGTCGCAGTCGAAGCGGCGACGGCGGCGATATGTTGGCGCAGAAGTGTGAACGAAGGAGCGTGTCAGCGGCAGCGGATTTCGCTTGCTCGCGCCTCCGAATGCTCAAATGGGAACCATCAAGGCGCATCTGCTGCTCCAAGCTCGTAATTCAGGCGCTGCAGGTCCAAACAAACAATCCGAGTGCACACTAAATGCCTGAGCTGAAACATAACCAAAATTAAAGTGGGCGCCTTGCGGCAAAGAATTAAGCGGGCAAACTAAAAGGTGTTTTAGTGTACTGCTGCTAGACCGTCACAACGACTTGAAAAAGCGACGATCCTAGCAGCACGAATGCGGCCGTGCTGAGCTCGTGCTCATGCGTTTCCTCGCACAATAAGGGGAGGGTAAAGTTGTTCCGGGTAACCGACAGCCGGATCTTCACTGAAAAGGGGTCTCAACGCTAACGCTGATGGCTTAAATCGGAGCCCCTAACGTGATGATGAGGCTCAAAGTTTTCACTTCTTGGTATGTTTCTTCGTTACAGGATTTTGAACCTATTGTATTGTATTATCTTTGCTTGAAAGTAATGTACATATTCAGTGCAATTTTCAAATTTGTGGACGCGTTCCAAGTGCTGCTGGACTACCCCTTAAGATAGAGGAATGTATTAGAGGGAAATAGTCTGGCATAGCTTAGTGAAGTTTGTGCCGACTTGCTGGCTCACCGGTTGAGTTTACAGCGTTGTTGTAACGCTTGTGGGTACGACCGAAAAATCTCCCGAATACAATTTGCAGAGTGCTTTGGGAACCAGAACGGACCAAGGAAGTCTTCTGGCTGATTGAGCGCAACAGAAGAAGAGTCGGACAACCCCGGCTAGCAGCATCATTCCAATCCCTCCGGACAGCGGATGCAGTCCCCTGCCCTTCGGGATTTCCCTCCCCCGGCGGGGCAGTCTGTTACCATTCGCCTCTGTCTTGTGCGACAGCCGGCGCGGCCGCAGCGTAGCGTCCTCCCGCGGGCGTGATCCGGAATGTCGAATTCACACGTGCCGTAATGTGTGTGCGTGCGTGTGTGTGCAAACGCTGGCCAAGCCCGGCACTTGAGGGAGAGAGCGTCGCCCTCTCCCGTCTGCAGGAGGTGGAGGAGATATCTGTCGCGACACCGAGACTGAATGATCACAGCTTACTCGGGCATGAATTTCCTTTTCCCCTCTGAACCAACGAGCGTATAAAAAGCAGCGGCAGATTCCGCTACGAGAGACACTTCAGAGGGACGAGAGAGGCTACAGAGAGACGTCGTAGAGACGACGCCAGACACTGTGAGCGTGTCGATTTTCCCTCCGGGCCAGCTTCTCTGCCCGTTCCTACGTGATGTTGGAATAAACGTTTTGTTAGTCGACGCCTCGTCTTTGCTGGGAATATTGCGGCCGCAATCCGCATATAACAACTGGCGGCAGCGGTGCGATGCCCTGGCGCAAGCCACATCTAACAACGTTAAAGAACCGCAGGTGGTTAAAATTGCCGGAGCCCTCGACCACTGCCTCTCTCATAGCCTGAGTCGCTTTGGAACGTTATACCCCACAAACCAAATCAAATATGAAAGACTATATGTGGTACCAGTTCGCAGCAAATGCTTGAGATATATCGGACGATAGTTGTATGTTTGTATTTGTTTCCAAGTTTAAAAATTAGTGTTATTAAGCGGAGCGTATAAAGGTCGTTCGTTAGAAAAGCTGTCGGCGTAGTAGCTGCAGTGGGCACCAGTGTGTCGGAAAGATTCGTGCGAAAAAATTCTGATATGTCGACAGATTTATGGTTTCACAACCGCATGACTTCGTGCGAGAATTTCAATCTCCCAGTATTCAAAACAAAACTATACGATGAGTTGGGGATGGTTCTAAATGAAGCCAGATTTGACGACGAGGTTCCTATAATTGAGATATTTCAGAATTTAGCAATGATTCAATGAAATAATCTTGTCGTCATTCGGGTTCGAACCCAGGCCTTGATGGGTCATAGCAAGTGTGTTAGAGGAGCACTCAGTGCTTAGTGAAAGTTACTACCGTGTGTTTTGGATTTGTGTACTGATGTTACAGTAATAATAATTCGGACATTTAGATGATACAAAGAATAAAGAGCTTTAAAAATTGACCCAATGAAAACGCAGCCTTAAATGCGGTCTGAGTATATTCGCCAAGCGAAAATTAAGTGTCTCCCTTTACAGTTTTTTAGAAGTCTTAGAGGAGTACTGCAGAAGTATATGCTTGCCAAAATAGAGTAAACAATGTGTTTACTAAACACTGACATGATATATTTGTTGTTTTAGAAACGTGGCTACCATCTTGGCTACCATCTGACCAACGTGGCTACCAACGTGGCTAGAATCTCTGGCTCCGCTGGACAGACCGCCATTGAAAACTACCCCTGGCAACGCTTAACGCTAGAACTCTAGCTAGTGAAGCTAGTTTAGCAGTGCTGTAAGAGGAACTAGAGGGTTTGAAATGGCATGTCATAGGGATTAGTGAGGTTGGGAGGCCGAATGAGGCATATACTGTACTGAAGGACGGGCATGTACTGTGTTATCGAGGTTTACCAGAGAAGCGAGAACTAGGGGTAGGTTTCCTTGTGTATAAGTATATAACAGGTAATACAGACGAATCCTATAGCATAAATCTAGCATTAACCTATCTATGATAACCTTATCATAGATCCTTATAATATTAACCTTATGATGATATCTATTATGATGACTAGGCAGTTGAAAACCTGTATGAAGGTGTAGAATTGGCAATACAGAAAGGAAAGACGCATTAGTACAGTATACTGTACTGATGGGCGACTTCAATGCCAAGGTAAGGAAAAAGTGGGCAGGAGACCGGGCAGTGGGTGATTATGGCATTGGCCCTATAGGAATAGCAGTGGGGAGGTAATAGTTGAGTTTGCAGAGTGAAATAATTTAAGAATCATGAACACCAAGCTTCTTCAGCAAACGGAAGAACCGGAAGTGGACATGGAAAAGCCCTAATGGGGAAACTAAAATTGAAATTGACCTCATAATGTACTCTAACCCCGCCATTGTGCAGGACGTAGAGGTAATCGGAAACGTGCGATCCAATGACCACAGAATGGTAAAGTCTCGAAGTATACATTCGAAAAAGGAACAAAACAGATTAGTAAAAGAAATTCATCAACGAACTAGTGGTGAGAGAGAAGGCAGAAGAGTTCAGGATCTCGCTAGAGAATAGATATCTAGCTCTAACCGAGCATGACGACATTATCCTAGAAGCAATGAACAATAATTTCAAAGATGTCATTACGGAGTGCGCTGTAGAAGTAGGCGGTAGGATAGTTAGAGAGGATACCGGTACGCTGTCTAGGGAGACGAAGGATTCGATTAATAAATGCCAAAGTATGAAAGTTTCCAATCCAACAGACAACATAGAATTGGCAGAGGTATCAAAACTAATCAATAACAGCAAAGTTGCCGATATAAGGAAGTATAGCATGGAAGGAAGTATAACATGGGAAGGAACAGCAGTTTACGTTAGGTAGCGAAGCATTGGATGTAGTAGGCGAACACGTCTGCTTAGGACAAGTAATAACCGCAGACCCGGACAATGAAAAGAAAACAACATGAAGAATAAGATTGGGATGAAGCGCATTTGACAAGCATTCGCAGATTATGACTAGCAGCTTACCGGCATCGCTAAAGCGGAAAGTATACAAACATTGCATCTTACCTGTACTTACCTATGAGGCTGAAACGTGGAGTATGACCAAAAGGGTTCTATTTGAGTTGAGGACCACGCACAGGGCTATGGAACGAAGAATGGTAAGGGTAACATTAAGAGACAGGAAGCGTGCAGAGTCGGTCAGAGAAATAACTCAAGGTACTGACATTTTAGTGGAAATCAAGAAGAATAAATGGGCATGGGCAGGACATGTAGTGCAAAGAGAGGATAACCGATGGTCGCTTAGGGTAACAAACTGGACTCCAAGGGAAGGAAAGCAAAGCAGCGGGCAGCAGAAAGTTAGGTGGGCGGTTGAGGTTAAGAAGTTCGCAGGGGCGAAGTGAATGCAGCTACCACAGAACCTGGTTAATTGGAGGAATATGGGAGAGGCCTTCGCTTTCCAGTGGGTATATTCAGGCTGATGATGATGATGAACATGGAGAAAATTGAGCATGCTGTAAAGAACGGGCGAAGTCTTAAAGCGATGAAGAAGAAATTGGGCATATATAGGCGAAAATCAGATGTATGCGCTAAGGGACAAGGCGGGAAATGTCATCACGAATATGGGCAAGATAGTCAAAGTAGCTCAGGAGTTCTATACTGATTGCTACTGCAGCCAGAAAAGTCAGGACAACAATAAGATTTGCAGCAGGGAAAAGCAGTCAGACGTCCGCCAGTAACGAAGGACGAAGTTAAGCAAGCATTAGAAACTATGAAAAGGGAGAAAGCAGCTGGAGAGGATCAGGTAACTATAGATTTGTTGAGTCACGATGGAGATATCGTGCTAGAAAAACTGTCCTCTCTGTATACCTAGTGCCTGGTGTTATCAACGCAACCGCAGCAATGGAAGAACGCAAACATTATCTTAATTCATAAGAAAGCGGACGCTAAGGACTTCAAAAATTACAGACCAATCAGCTTACTGTCTGTTACTTAGAAGGTATTTACGAAAGATGTAACTAATAGAATCAGGACTTTAGACGTCAACCAAGCTAAGATCAAGCAGGTTTTCGGAAATGATACTCTACTATCGATAATATCCATACCATCAACCAGGTGATAGCAAAATGCTCGGAATATAACAGGCCCTTATACACAGCATTAACTGATTACGAAAAAGCATTTCACTCAATAGAAACCGCGGTGGTTATGCAGGCATTGCGAAATCAGGGTGTAGACGAACCTTACTTGAAAGTGCTGGAAGATATACATAGGGGGTGCACAGCATCCACAGTTCTGCATAGAGGAGGTATTTAAATTCCTATGAAGAAATGTGTTAAGCAAGGACACATGATCTCCCCAGTACTTTTCACAGCTTCCTTAGAAGAAAGACAGACATATTCAGAGACAATAATAGCAGTTAGGGATAAGGGTAGATGGAGAATACTTCAGTAAATACTTCAGTATTTGCTGATGGCATTGCCTTGCTAAGTAACTCAGGGGATGAATTGCAAAGAATAATTGATGATCTAGACAGGAAAAGTAAAAAGGTAGGCTTGAAAATCAATATGCAGAACACTAAGGTAATGTTCAATAGCCTATGGAAAGAACAGTAGTTTACGTTATGTAGTGACTGGCGAATATTTCTACTTTAAGAGAGATGGTAACCGCAGATCCGGACCATGAATAGGAAAGAACAAGGAAAATAAGAATGGGATAGAGCGCATTTGGCAAGCACTCCCAAATTATGACTAGCAGCGTACCGGTATAGCTCAAGAGAAAAGTATATAACAGTTGCATCTTACCTGTACACACCTATATATATATATATATATATATATATATATATATGGGGCTGAAACATGGAGGCTAACAAAGAGGGTTCTACTTAAGTTGAGGACAACGCAGAGGGCTATGGAAAGAAATATGGTAGCGATAACGTTAAGAGATAGTAAACGTACAGAGTGGGTCAGAGAAGTAACTCAAGTCCCTGGCATTCTAGTGGAAATCAAGAAGAAATGAGCATGTGCAGGACATGCAGCTCGAGAAAGGATAACCGATGGTCACTTAGGGTGACAAACTAGGTTCCAAGGGAAGGAAAGCGTAGCGGGGCGCGGCAGAAATTTAGGTGGGCGGATGAGGTTAAGACTTTGGCAGGGGTCAAGTGGATGCAGCTAGCACAGGACCGGTTTAATTGGAGGAGTATGGGAGAGATCTTCGACCTGCAGTGGGTATAGTAAGGCTGATGATGGACACCTACCTAGGTGTTTCGAGAGTCTAAGCTTATTTAGAACGTGAAGGTTGTGAAATGTGTCTTTTTTTTTTCAGTCAGGCTTTGGCGCCCAAGGAGAATATGTGTCCGGCTTGGAAAAATGTCTTTCTTGCCTAATGTTTTTCTATCCTGTCACCTTATCGTTCAACGGTGGTTTACGGAAGGGTGGGTATCCTTCTAGGCATATGTGTCCACAAGAACCCTCTGTAATCTTTACCCATAGGTAGAATGCTCCTCGCTTCACAATCCAAATACCGTTACCTGTTTTCTTGGAAAATCAGGATTTTAATGAATGACCATATTAAAAATGGTGTGAACTGCATTTGGCAGGAACTATTATTTTAATAAATGCGAACTTTCAAGTCTCTCTCAATAAACAAATATGCAGTGGATGAATTTACGATTATAAGAACCAGGCCACGCGCTTAGGGTTCTCCCTTTGTGATTGCGTGGTTTACGCGGTCTGTGACTAGTATAGGCTGTTTGCCATCGAGGAATGTTCCTCGCGCTTGTTGGCGTGGTTTATGTAGGCACGTGCAATCAATATCACTCTCTCATTCCCCCTATCGCTCAGTGCCATTGCCTTGGCGGAGCCCATTGTTTGGCTCGAGAGAGCAACATATCTATCCTAAAAGTAACTAAGTGTCAAATGCGAGGATTCATTACGTCTACTTGCAAGATTTCCGATCGGTGAGAGTACAAGAAGGCTTGATTCTGGATTTTCTGAAGCCAGCGCTATGTTCAGCGTATTTGTTTCTTACGGCGAGAGCAACTGCGATATTAGCTGCGAGTGTGGGCCAGATAGTTCCGGCTTCTAATGCGGCTGAGTTGGCTGCTTCAGGTAGCACAATACGCCCGGACCGCGCATCGTGGAGGTTCCTCCGTCTGGTGGCGGCGTCACAAAACGCAGGCAGGGCTCTTCGGCGGACTTTTTCCTTGGGATTCTTCGCTTTTATGGCGCTGCTATAAAATGTTAATTTCCCATTATGTGTACCACGGCAAGCAGCATGAGTTCGTGTTTTAGTTTTGTAGTTCTGTGCGAAAGACAGTTGCACGCTTCTTGCCTCAACACAGACCTCATCATATGCAAAGCACTATTTCTTTCTTTTTTTCTTTTCAAAGTGAACGCAGCACGGTTGGGATCATGTCTCGCGCATGGCTTTGGATCATGGCTGAGCTCTTTATGCACGCTCCAGTGTGTTTAATCGGGGCGAGCGGGGAAACGTTGCGCTACTCGTTCGAGATGTGGCACAGCTCCCGCAATTTCTCGCCTAGCTACGGAGTGTCATTCGTTGCGTGTGTTTGTATAATGGCGTGAGGCAGATTGTTTATTTGCGCAAATAATTCGGTCTCTAGCTGGCATGAAGTCGGCACATTTGTGCACGTTCAAAAACGTTGTGATTGTTTGATTATCACGCATAAAATAGGCCATGATTGTGACATTTACTGAATGTCACTTTCCTTTAGCGCACCATTTGCAATTGGAAATATATATTCACCTGTATCATCCCTAACACACCTTGTCGATTTCTGTTGACGCATATTTGCTTTCTTGTGAATGTAGTAATGATAATAGGCCCTGGTGGCCTACCACAGAGTCTGTAATCAAACAGCAGAATCTGCAGCCAGCAGTTTGTGAATGGCGAAAAACCAAATGACCAGAAGAGCCTATCGTACTAACCTGCAGTATTTCCGACTGTTTACACAGCTCGATCTCAGGAACATCTGAGAGGTATCGAGCGTAATTCTTTCTTTCTTTTTTTATTGATACTGACAACCCTGTGAGGGCCATTACAGGAGTGGAAACACAGAGAAAATAAAGACAAGCAATGGCAACACATCTAATTAGGTATAGCGCGCAATACATGTATAAGTAGTAACCGATTACAAGGATCGGGAAATTTGTGCAATGCATAACATGAACTGTGTTATAGAAAAAAGAGGTGAATTTAGTGGTAACATGAAACGAAACATGGATCGCACCACTATTCAAGCACGACATTAAATGGTTTAGGAACTCTTTGTGCACATCTGTGTTTACACAGACGATGCGCGAGCCGTGAAGCATTGGTTTTAGTGTGTGCATGCTACACATTCCAGATTTTGCGCATCTGGTTCTTAAGTTTTCAGTTACCGAATACCTTTCGGTTCGTGCACTTACCGAATGGGTATGCTGCAGCTCTTTTATTTGTGAAAATAATTTTGCTTCTAACAGGCATGAAGTTGGAACATTGAATCCATACATGTAGGCAAACAACTTTGTGATGGTTGGGTGCTAACGCTGTCTCCCGATTTGGCCTTTTACTTAAGGTCACCTTAATTAACCTTCCCTTTTGTACCTAAATAAGAAGCTTTTGAGTGGAAATTTATGTTACAGTTGTGATATTTTATTCACCGGAAATCATTTCGTAACAAATAGCTCCTGACGCTTGCTGGACGCACGTTTTCATTGCTTTCAAATTTAGGAAAAATGAGTCCTTGAGAGCTAATAGACATTATTCTGCAGTCAGAGTTGCATTCATGAGGACGCGTAAAATGACCCGAAGAACGCATCATACCTACCCACGATATCTCAAAAGCTTACAGATGGTCTAGGGAAGAAACATCTAGGAAGTAACAAGTATAAATTTATTTCTGCCAGTTTTTCAGCATTTAATGTCAACCTGGGTAATGCAAGTTAGGTAATTGCGTGGCACAAATTTTTCAAAATAGCATTTCACCTGTTACAGATGAGGAACAATTGCTGTGATGCTAGCCATAAAAAACATGCGTTTGGAAAACGAACCTTAGGAAGAAGGTTGAAGAGGTCAAATAATCACTGAAAACCCTTCTTGTTTCATGCCAGCGCGACATGCGATATGTAAAAGCTATGCGTGTAAGCATCGCTAAAAACACGGTAAATATTATCACGTAGCCATTACCCCCCCCCCCCCCCTTGCTATTGTGACCGCCCTACGGCCAGTCCCAATAGTATTAATGGATAGGGCGCCAGAAGATGAGACCCCCAGGTTGGAAGGCGTCCCACATGTTACTGGGGATGAACAAAGGGCGATTTCTATTAGCTCCAGGACGAAAGAAGCGGCTGGGCTAAAGCCAAAAGACGCTCACTTGTGGATGTGTCGGGAAGCGACCGGAAAGTCCGATGCTGCAAGGATATATATCACATAGCCACATGGAATGTAAGATCTATGACGCAAGGTAAACTGGATGTCGTCAAGCGAGAAATGGACAGGTTGAACATTGGTATCTTGGGTATCAGCGAGCTCAAACGGACCGGAATGGGAGATTTTGATTCCGGCGACCATTATGTCTTTTATTGTAGGCACGAATCCAGGAAAAGGAATGTGGTCGCTCTCATAGGAAACAGAAGAAACAGCAGTGCTAGGGTACAACCCCAAAAACGACCGAATCATTAACTTCGGATCCAAGGTCACCCTTTCAACATAACGGTTATCCAAGTCTATGCACTAACCACTACTGCTGAAGAAGCTGACGATGAGAGATTTTATGCTGACCAGCAATGCCTTTTAGACCACACTCTATCATCAGACGTCCTTTTTCTCATAGGAGACTTGAATGCTAAGGTGGGCAGTGAAGAAGTATCCGCAATTAAAGGCAAGTTCGGTCTTGGTGAGCCAAATGAAGCTGGGCAGAGGCTAGTGGAGTTTTGTCAAGAAAACAACCGTACCATAGCGAATACTCATTTTCAACAGCACAAGAGGCGCCTGTACACATGGACTTCACTGGACGGTCTGTACAGGAATCAGATTGATTATATTCTTTGCCGGCAGAGATGGAGAAGCGCTATACAAGCAGTAAAAACAAAATCTGGGGCCAATTGTGGAACTGATCATCAGCTTCGAGTTGCCAAATTTAAGCTTCGATTGAGGACAACGCAGAAAACTAGAAGGCCTTTCAGGTATGATCTGGATCAAATTCCATCAGAATATGCTGTGGAAGTGATTAATCGATTTCAAGAATTAAATCTAGAAGACAGAGAGCCTGAATAGATTTGGACTTATGTTCGTGATATAATACAAGTTGCTACTGAGGTAGTTCCAAAGCAAAATTAATGCAAGAAAGCAAACTGGTTATCTGAAGAGGCTTTAAAAATAGCTGAGGAAAGGAGGATAGCAAACGTTATGGGGGAAAGAGAAAGATACAAGGCTCTCAATGCGTATTTTCAGAAAGTAGCAAGGAGACATAAGAATGCCTTCCTGAACATACAGTGCCAAGCAGTTGAGGACAACAGCCAATTGAGGAACACAAGAGCTCTGTATAAGACAATCAAAGATATCAAAGGAAGCTTCTGTGCTAAGCTGGGCCTGATAAAGGTCAAACGGGGCAGGAACATCACTGAAGCCTCAGAGACAAAAGCCGAGGTGGCAGGAATGCACAGAAGAACTGTACAAGAAGGACCCGTATGTGCAAACCCAGCATAAGACGGTTATGATTACTGATCTCGAGCCCGGCATCCTGAAAAGTGAAGTTTAATAGGCCTTAGCCAGCCTTGCTAAGAACAAAGCTAGCGGAATTGATGGCATTCCATCTAAGTTGCTTCAACACCTCAACCATGACGCTGTTAACGTTCTGTATACATTATGTCAGCAAATTTCGACAACCCTGCAGTCGCCACAGGATTGGAGGAGGTCAGTTCACATCCCCATTACAAAGAAAGGCAGTGCCAAAGTTGTTCCAACTACCGCACGATCGCGCTTATTTCGCATGTTAGCAAGGTTATGTTTAAAACCCTTCAAGGTAGGCTGCAGCAGTATGTGGATCTGGAGCTTCCGCACGTGCAAGCTGGGTTTTGCAAGGGCAGAACTAGAGACCAGACTGCCAACCTTCGCTGGATCATAGAAAAAGCAAGAGAGTTCCAGAAACCCATCTACTTCTGCTTTATTGGTTAGGCGAAAGCGTTTGACTGCATAGATCACAGCAGATTGAGGCAAGCTCTCCAAGAGATGGGAGTTCCAATTCACCTCATCTGTCTCCTCAGGAACCTGTATGAAGGGGATGAAGCCACACTCATAACTGGGCATGGTCTTACTGAGTGAGACAAGGCTGCATACTGTCGCCCTGCCTATGTAACCTATGTGCTGAGTGCATCATGAGGAAGGCCGGTCTGGACGAGTGTTCAGGTTGAGGGAAGAGTGCTGGAAAACGTATCAAAAACCTTAGATATGCGGATGATACCATTTTAATGGCAGAAAGTGAAGTGGAACTTCTAATGCGCGTACAAGAAGAGAGTGAGAGGTTTGGGCTTAAACTGAACATTAAAAAGATAAAGATCATGGTCTCTTGCCCTATCATATCCGTGAGCATCAAAGGACAAGAAGTGGAAGCTGTGACAGATTTTCTCTTCTTAGGCTTCAAGATTACCACGGATGGAGACTGCAGCCATGAAATTAGGAGACGCCTGCTTCTGGGAAAGAGAGCCATGTTTCGTCTTGACCGCCTAGTAAAAAGCAGAGACATTAGTCTGCCAACCAAGATCCGCATAACTCGTGCTATGGTCTCTCCAGTTGTGATGTATGGATGCGAGAGTTGGACTGTGAAAAAGGCTGACCGCCGAAGAATTGACGCGTTTGAATTGTGGTGCTGGCGAAAACTCTTGAGAGTTCCTTGGACTGCCAGAAGATCAAATCAGTCGATATTGTCGACCATAAACCCTGACTGCTCATTGGAGGGTCAAATTCTAAAGTTAAAACTCAGCTTCTTTGGTCATCTGATGAGAAAAGAGGAGTCGCTGGAGAAAGTTTTGATGTTGGGAAATTTGAGGGTCACCTGAGAAGGGGTAGGCAGCGAAGGCGATGGTTAGATGGCATCCTCGAGGAGCTACAGATGAAGGTATGTTATGTTAGTAAGATAGTGAGAGACCGGAAAGCGTGGCGTGACATGGTACATAGGGTCACGAAGAGTCAGACACGACTGAACGACTGAACGGAACTTAGTTCGCCCGTAACTACAAGGTCTGTTGTAATGGGGGTTGATCCTGAAGCAAGGGAGACAGGTCAAGAGCACCGAGAGATGGTCGGCACCGCACTTCAGCCACTTCGCATCAAAAGTCACGAGGTCACTTCCGGGTCTTCAAGTCAGCGCACAATGGATGGGTGGAATATAGGAGCCTCCCCTTTGAAACAGGGTGGTGCTGTAGCTATCATGCTCATTTTTCTCCCTATATCTTAATTATTGTTTTAGATTGATTAATTTTTATTTCTACATTACTAACATGTCACTTTTCTGTTTTTAAGCCACCAATCTTCCAGTTGTTTTTTGCTAGTTTCCACCGCCGGTTTATTCACCCGGCCGCTGGTCTCTAAACTCCAGAGCTTCAGGAAGAGTGGCTGCGCCTGCATCGACTTCCGGATGGAAACTATTATATTCGAGTATAATATGGTCAATTGTGACAAGACTCGCGATGCCCGGCCGCCTAGCGGCTGTTGTCGCACGAGCTGTATTACCCTCACTCTCTTAAATAACATCAACCAGGTGATTTAAAAAAAAATGACGGAAATGTGGGGTGGCACTGGCGGAGGACGCGTTCTACTTGCTCCGGATGTGAAGCTTCCGGTCGGCGTACTCGTACAATTCCTGCATCGCTCGTACGAACTCGACAAGCGATTCATCAGGTGCCTGTGTCCGCAGCTCCAGTTCTCCAGTTCGCTGCTTGTAGTCATACGGAAGGAACTCTTCCCTGAACAAGCGTCAAAAATCGGACATAGTGTTCGCCTTGTGGCCTACTAACAGGTACCACCGTGTGGCTTGATCGACGAGTGCGACTGGCAAAGCTCGTCTCAGAATATCGCTCTCGCTGAGGTCACTAGCAAGGTCATACCGGCGCAAGGCCATCAGGAAGTCATTAGCGCTCTGCGTGTAGCTGTAGTCGCTGTATGTCGGTATCGGTACGCTGACCCGAGGGCCAGGCGAGCGCGCCTGCGGCAACAGCTGTTGCAAAGCGGGTGCGAGAACGATTGCGGCGGCATCTCCCTCTGGGTGACATACTGCGCGTTCATCAGTCATCGGGTGTGATGCGCGTGTCGCTGTTGATGGCGTTGTCCAATCGAAGCCAATGGGCCATCGCGACTGAATGCCGGTGGGAATAAAGCCTTCGCCAAAGGGCGGTAGCTTGGGATGCAGCTCCGGACCTCCCGAGGCTTGGTACACTGCATGCCTCTCCGTCAAAGGGCGGGGAGCGTCGCAACATTTGCGGGTGTAGACACAATTTAGCCACCTGGCCAGCCTGCGTGCGCAGCGGATGATAGGAGCGAAGAGTAGCCGCCGCCGACTGACAATGGCTGTACTAGTAATTTAGGTTTGCCTGTATTAAAACTCGTTTGGCGAACCGCATTGGCAGTCGCACCTGTTACATGGCGGAGCGATTGGGCCTGGAAGCCACTGCCACTGGGCACGGGTTTCGGAAGCTGGCCGGGAGTTCTTGGCGCGAACATACTAGCGCGAACCGCATCGACGGGTGCGCCAGGGGACACGTTCGAAAGAACGGAGCTTCTATAGCCACAGCCATCGGACTGTTCCAACTCGAAGTGTTTACCAGGAATGCCCGGCGCGACGGTTCGGACGGTAGCCGCACCTGCGGCATCATGCAACACGTCCAATTGACTTCTCAACGTTGCATCGGCGGTTGGATTTGATGTAGTCAGATGGCTAATGCTCGAAATATCTCGAGCTTGGCCGCAGTCGTCGGCCAACTTCATTAGGTTAGACAGCCCGTAGCGCGGGCTGGTCATGTTGGTCATAAAGAGCTAGCCTTCCCCGCTGGAACGCCAACAGGGACCCACGTTGTTGCGCCAAAAATGTGGGATTCTCTACGGGGCTGCGGCTCCGCTCTCAGAGCAAACAACGCTCCGCTAGCTCAGACCACAGTGGTGGCCCTAATGAACGACACGAACACCGAGGACCAAAGGGTTAACCGTTCATTGTTCTTCCTCGGCCGCGCGCGCGATCATGCAACGGCTTGAGTTCACTTGAACAGTCCGTCAGGATTCGTGGATGCGTCCGCTCTCTTCGCCCGTCCGGTCCGCACTGCCCTCGGCGCACACACAACATACGCACTCACTCACTCACTCACTCTCGTCTGCCCGAAACCACACCCAGCCAACACATGCCGTGCGCCTCTCTCTCGCAGCGCGGCGTAGCCAGGAGGGGAAGTGCCACAGAGAGCCGGCGATGTAATGCCTTCCCACAAGATAGTGTGGCAGAATAACAAAAACGGCAACATGGACTGAATTGACGATGTTTACGCGGGCAGTCATCGTCTGATCGGTGTCATAAGGAGACCACCAACAGCCATTCAGTTTTCACCTTGGGGTGCCGATCCGCGAAGTTCTTGTTTATTATCTAGAAATCCGCTCTGGTGTGTAACAAAACGGTCGCTGGGTGCCCGTTGACGAGAACAGAAAAATCGGTGCTAAAAACGTGATCTACATGAGGCGAATTAGGAGTTACAGGTGCATGCGGCGGCCGCATCATATTCACACTTTCACAGCATCGGACTGAGTCGTAACGGGGGGTCTATATCTTTGATCAGCAACATCCCCACCTGATGTCGCGCCTTCAGTTTCTCCGACGTGGGCTTGGCGACCGGCGCCTCGGCGCATCGGCAAAATCACTGCGGCTGGGTTACGAGTAACGCGCGGGAAAAGACGACTGTGGACGGTTGGTGGAAGAGGTTGCGCAGGTTACTAGGTATTCTTCGACTTCGGGATGGCGTTCGACGCCGCGGGGACGCGGGGAATTGCGGTAAGAAACACGAAGTCCGAGTTCACGGTAGTGGCAACGACAGTGCAAGAGGCCGGGTTCTCCGCAGTGGTAATACAGCGGCCGCTGGAGAGGAGTGCGCCAGATGTCTACCTTCCGAACTGGTGGCTGCATGATGGAACTCTGCTATGATGGCGGCTGGTTAGAAGGCTGGTAGAAAGTTGGCTGAGGAGCGGACTGCAGCAGCGATTAAAAAAAACACAATTGCGCAGGAGGCGATGCGGGCCGACGAAGAGCTGCTGCGTAGCTGGTGGAACGTGGGTCCGACAGCGACTCCGCCCGCTGAAAATGTTGAGCAGCGGCAGTCGGATTAAGAGATCCAAGATTGAACTTGAGGAGGTCCTCACAAACTACCTCGCGGATCAGCTCACGCAGAGAGTAATCTTCAGGTGACCCTTACAAAGTGGCCACATTGCTGAGGGGCTGACCGCAGGCAGACTCAGTGCGCCGACATCATTGCTGCAGGGCTCGCTTAATGAGGGTAGCTTCAGTGATGAATTGCGCGACATTTTGAGGTGGACTGAGAACGAAACCAGCGAAGAGTGGTTCTTTTACGTCCTGAATCAGGTGGCGCTACTTCGCTAATTCCGTCATATTGGGATTAGCACGTCGACAAAGACGGGTCGGGTCCTCAGCCAAGATGACCACTCTCTCCTTAGGCTGTGCACACGAGATTCTAGAAGGTAGCGTGCGTGTTAACGGCGGTCATGGCTGGCAAAGGTAATCCACAGCTGCCGGCGAAAGTAATCCCAGCTCTGAAGACTGGCCTCCCTATTCTCACACCACGTTTTAGCGCAGTCCTCAAGTTCAAAACAGACGTTGCGCAGCTTCTGAACAAGGCTCCACTGATTGAATTGAGCAACTCGCTCGAACAGGTCGATGCAGTCGTCGACATCTTCATCAGCACCGCCATTAAAACTGGGGAGCACACAAGGCTGCTGAAGCAGCAAATGATGTTGACTTGCCTGGGCCATTGCAGAAATCTCGTATTCCTGGTCTGTTGGCGCCGCTTCAGGTAGAGGAGCAAATTCCGAAGTCAGACCCCGGCGGCGACGGCTGCAGTGATGGACAGATGTAGACACGATAGGGAGACGGTCGGGGCTCGATGTGTGGCTGAAAAAGGCCCGAAACATAGAGTTCAAGACCGCACCTCACCAGTGTCAAGTAGCCGTTTAAGCCCGTAATTAGAAGGTTGGTTGTAATGGGGGTTGACCCAGAAGGAACCGGATAGCAGGTCAAGAGCACAGAGAGACGGTCAGCACCCAAAGTCAGCCTACTCGTATCGAACGTCACGAGGCCACGTCCGCGTCTTCAAGTCGGCGCACCAGACTCGCGATGAGCAGGCGCCCAGCGTCTGCTGTTGCTCACGCTGCTATATCTAGCGTTGGGCGATAGGACATGGAAACGTAAGAAGGTACTTCCGAGCAGCCGAGGTTGCCGCACTCTTCCTTAAGCTTATATTCAAAAGCAGTAGTAGATAATGCTACGATTGTCATGTACGATTTTCATGTGCCATGGTGGTGGTTCAGTTATGCAGAGCTCGTCACTAGAGTATCCAACGGACCTTGAGAGGGGACAGCATGCGGGGAGGTAGCCGCACCTAAAACTAGCGCTACTTAAAGTAGTCGTCGTTTGAGCTGCAAACAATACGCTCACCCTATTTCAACGACGGTTTACAATCGCGTTGAATTCAGTAAAGTGGATGCCAATTATTTCCGATTAGTTCAGCATGTTTGCCTGTACATAAGCGTGTCGCCAAAGCGCCTGTTCCGCTCATTTCTCAACGGCCGCTTGTTCGGGTGCTCGAAACACCACCATGCTGACCTCCAGGAAATCTACCTGAACTTGTCAGTTTTTCTCCAAACACAGTGCAGGCGTTGGTATTGATTTTGAAACGCAAAAAGAAGGGATGGTGCTCATTATAAGCTTTATGGCGTAGCCAATTTTGGTGACTCTTATTCGCGGCAAGTATTTGGCGTGAAGGTGGGTCGGTTGTGCCGCATTGAGCGAAAGTCCGACTGCGACTTTGGACACAAGTCTACTTTGGAGCAACTAAATTCATTTTCAGATGCTGTCGCCGCGGAAGTAATCGCCATGCACCCGCACGAACGGCAGGTCAAATGGGCGAACTACTGGTGCGCTTGCCGCAATGGAACAGCGGGGGACTGCGCCCTTCCTGCGCTTGCCGCAAGCGCCGGTAGGTGGCTCTCAGTGGCGCCCCTTGGAGAAGCGATCTGCAGCACGGACGAAAGAGAGGTGTTCCGACGCCGCGGCCATGCTATAGTGAACTAGAAACTGTAGCCGCGCTGCAGCGAGTGCGCGGCCGCTTAGTGTGACCGGAAGAGAGGGCTGCCGCCAGGGACAGAACAAATTCTGGGGCCATCTTCTCCGCCGGTTCTGCTGGCGTGTCTATGGAGCCCCGCCGCGTACGCTGATAATTTTCAACTTAAATCAGCATTAAAACACTCCAACCTTTAAATATTTATTTTTCGATATTTACACCCCGACTTCTGAGAAGGTAAAACCTTTCGTAGTGCTGACTAGCCAAATAACTCAATTTCCGAGCAAACAGAGACGCGTCGTCTGCTCAAGCAGACGATACGCTGCGCTCGCCGCTCTGGAGCGCTCACCGGTTGCACTTCTAGCGATTGTTGCCTCGTCTGGCCAATTAAAGAGCAGCTTCATGACATCATGCCGCCAGAGCAATGCCTGATGGGTGATGAGCAGCTCAGTTGAGGAGTGTACGACGGCGTGCAGAACCGTCTTGCGCATTCTCTCCTCCGACTGCTATTGCAGAGACGTACGCGCTCTTACCCGATATCTATCTTTCGTGCCTTTTGCTGCTGAAGGAAGTCCATAACTTTGCGCTAATATGGGCAGGAAGTGCTTTGTGCCAGGCTGCAATAGCGGCTACGCACCGTGCAAGGAGCAGGTATCCTTCTTCAGCGCTCCAAAATATGAAGTTCGTCTGGAAGCGTGGCGGAAAGCCATCTTCCGCAATGACCGTCTTCTGCAGTTTACTGATCACTTGTGCGAAAAGCATTTGGACAGTAGTTACGTTTGCAAGACGTGGTCTGCAGAGCACGGTGGTGTTGTGTGGGCCACCGCAACTCGTCCAGCGGTTCTTTCATCAGATGCACTTCCAACTATCTTTCCGAACTGTCCAACCTACCTATCAAAATCTGTGAAGGGGAGAAGAGCCCCGCAAGCAGGGAATAAAAGCGTACCTCTGCGAATAAGGTGGTGTCTGAACATGAAGGCTACCAGACGACAACGTGTGAGGAACACATGGAAACGGACTCAGCTCCTGCTATCGTTAGTGGCAAGGAGATTGAAACTCCTAGCTCGCCATACCCCGGCCCTTCGTGCAGCGGTAGCCACGGTGAGCACGGGGACACGGGCTCGATGCATGTCAGTGTTCACGACACTGAGGATCTGAATCCATTCCAAGTGACAGAGCATGCGAACGCTTTGCGCGCCTTTTCCAAAATTAATGCCGTGCCCGGCTGCCGTTTATATATTGATCTTGGTGTAGAGCTGACCTTGGAAGACATAGGGCACTTGTTTTTCATCACATGAAAGTGAAATCAACTCCGCCTGACCAGTCTATAGATTTGTTCATCAAGAAAAGCGTAGAAATAGACGAGAACTTGAATTCAAAAGCGGTTGTAATGGAAAAAATTATTTGCTTGGGTGACCTTGGCATCGCGCGCCAGCTGTTAACGCTAAACGATTTGCAGGAGGCATCGCAGACACTTGACAACTTAAGTGTCGGCCCTGGAGGCCCTGAGGTGAAGGCGTACCCTTACGAGCGCCCGCATAACGCATTCGGTAATGCTGATGCGAAGTGGCGTCTCAAAGAGTGTCTTATACGTGTTGAAGGCAACGATGTGGCATGTAGCCAGTGCGTACGTTTGCGGCATATGCTTCAAGTTCACGTAAAAAGGCTCCTTGTAAGGAAACAGCGCAGACCTTACAAGCGAGTCCGGGTTTCAGCAAGCAGAGAAAAAATAGCCGCCATGAGGAGCGCCAGGGCCGCCCTCAGAAAATCGACAAACCGCCTGATTAAGCGCGTGCAGAAGCTAGAAGAGCAAGTAAAAAAGGAAAAGCAAGAGTTCGGAGCCCTCACTGCGGAGGGTATAGGTGAGAGGCCGGACCACATCAACTTGCCAGAAAGTCAACGAACTCTCATTACAGAGTGCCTGTCGGCTGCGAAAGCCACAACTAAGAAAACCCGGCGCTACACAGAGTCGTGGTTGCTCTTATGCCTTCTGCTCCATATCCGTAGCCCTTGATCAAGTTCCTGAGGGATAATGAAATTCTCCCGCTTCCATGCGTGTCAACTGTGAGAAGGTACTTGAGCAGGGTAAGGACAAAATGTGGATTTGATCAAAATTTCTTTGCTGCATTAAAAAAAAAAAAAAAGATGGCCACAAAGATACTTTTCAGCGACACGGAATACTTGTAGTTTGACGAGATACAGGTGCGAAAAGAGATGGCAGTGCAGTAAAAAAACAATGACATATGCAGGTTTTGCTGACTTTGATGAGGAAGCACCACCAAGCGAAGAATTGGTTAACCATGGGCTTGTGCTTATGTTCCGCTCGTTCGGAGAGAAATATTCACAAGCAATCGCCGTTTTCGCAAGTAAAGACCCAACACGAGGAACAGTCCTTGCCCAGCTGGTACCGAAGGCAATAGTCTGTCTGGAGGATTCAGGTGTGTTTGTGGATGTTGTTGTATGCGACGGCGCTGCGACGAACCGCCGTATTTGAAAAGAGTTCGGGATTAGCGGCAGCCTTGAAAACGCCTGCACCTCATTTGTACACCCCCTTGACAAAAGAAAGCGTTCGTTTTCTCGGACACTCCGCATTTATTCGAATGCGTTCGAAATCGCCTTCTAGCCCACAAAGCACTGAAGATCAATGGTGAGCTAATCCTGTGGGCACACTACGATAGGCTTTATATGGCGGACACCAAGGACCCAGGGTGCCTAAAAGTATGTCCCAAGCTTTCGTACTCTCACCTGAATCCGACTACTTCCGAGAAGATGAGATTAAAGCTCGCAACGGAGCTCGTTAGCAGGAGTGTCGCGGATGGATTTGAATTTTCTTCCAAGTGCGGCGTCCATGGACTACAGAATGTGAAAGGGACAGTAAAGTCCAGACTCATTTTCAACGACCTCTTTGACGCAATCAACCGAAGTTTTCCTGCCGAAGGGATAAAATCAGGCAGCCGTGACATTGACACCCTTAATTTATTTTTAAAGTGGTTAGACGCATGGGAGAAGGAAGTATCCGGCGGGCGAATTTCGAAAGGCGGTTTGTTACGGAGTCAACATCTGAAGGCCTCCGTGTCACAGTGCAGTCAACTCTGGAACTCACAACATATTTGATAGGAAAGTGTGGGTACAAATACGTGCTGACATCCAAATTCAATCAGGACGTATTAGAGCCTTTCTTTGGTACCATCCGGCAGGTAGGTGGACAGAATGATCACCCGTCCATGACGACATTCATACAGCTGTACAACACGTTTACTATGTATATTCTCGTAAAGCCCCAAAAATTCGGAAACTGTAAAGTTGGAGATGATGGCAGGAAGCAACGAGTTTTGTCGCTTTCTGACCTGAAGTCCTTTTTGCATAGAGCTAATACAAAGACTCTAAAGGGAAAGCTGCCCGTTCCGACAATGCATTCGAGTGATGACCGCGTGATTGCCGCCATCATTACACTGTTTAATGGTTGCCAGATGATTTTTGCTTACTAATTCTGGCACATGAAAGTGGTTTGAAGCTGGCAACGTAGATTGTGGGAAGGTGGCGGCGTGCAGTTAACTGGCGTCTACTGTAGAGTAGATGCTGTTAACAACGGCAGAATCGTGGCGCCTGGAGCATTTCTGGTGGTATGTTGCGTCGTGTACCTACTGTAACATCACATAGGTGTCCTGCTTCTTTTGAGTTGTTATCGTAAGGTCGGCTATCCCTGCGATTGTTACACGCTTCGCATGCATTTCGTCTGTCGAGCACACATGCATCTCCTCTGTGCCCAATCACCTGAAAACACGTCAGAAATTTGCTTTGGCGCAAGACGACAAGCACAGTATATTGTTACGTTTCGAACTTCCCAAGTAACGAGACGATGCACGTGTCGAAATGAGCGTCCGTTTTTCTAAGAAGACTGCACGCGACCACCTCGGAGTTCGTGGACCAGAACCACCCAGGACGCAGCAACGCGGTGTCGCATGTCGGCCGCGACGGCAGCAGTTGCCCAGTTTGTGTCCGGAGGACTGTGCACAGAGGCGCTAACGAATTCGCCGCAGAGCGGGCGTGCCTGTGTTTGGAAACAGAGAGCCGCGGCGCCTGCGTGTTAGCACCGAGGAGAGAGAGCGGGTCATCTTTCCCTCCGTGGAGAAGAGCGGTCACCGCATTCCTTTCCCGCGGAGTGCTCCAGCGCGAGGGGTCCGCGTGGGTGGCGCGCGGTTCCGACCTTGGACAGCCAGCAAGCCTCCTTGGGACCCCCATGCCTGACTTCCCCTGGCGGAGTCGCCCTCGTGCCGCTAAAGTGGAAAGAGTGCGCTGGGAGGACATTTCCAGTGCGCGGTTCCCGAATGTCAGCATATCAGGAACTCAAATGTGTTTGGACTTTGACCAAATAGAAAATTCCCCAACTAGGAACTTGGGGACAAAAAAGTTGTTAAAAACGAGAACACGAGTGCTCTCTGGTGTGTACCTTCTCAGATTCACCATGTAAATAAACCTTCGTTAAGTTCTCTCTAACTCTCGGCCAGTCTCAGCTTGGGTGACCACCGCCCAATGTTCAAGTACATGCAGCCCGACGTCTGACTCGGCTCTTCGCTACCCGTTGGTCCGCTAATGGAGCAGACCCAACACAACAATATTAAACAACCGCAACAATATTAAACAACCGACAACAGTGATGATTCCACAGCAACGACCCTTCCTGGTCTATCCGAGATAGCTAGTGCTGCTGTCACCCGTTAATAATTATGAGGATTATTAACGGTGTGCCCTTAACGGTGCGCACACTCCCAGACACCCTTAAGGTCTATTCACACTTGCGGCTCGCGAAGGACGCGCGACCGGCAGTCGCATGCGACCAGAGAGCAACCGATGTTCACACCTGCGAATGCGACTTGCGGGCTTCTTTCCACATGGTGTATACCTTGACTGTTCACCGCATAGAGTAAAGCTAACTTACGTTCATGTCAGCTGAGCCGCTGATTTGTTTAACGGTTTGCGACCAGTAGTCGCGCGACTGGAAATCGAGCAGTGCCCGAACGGCCCACGGCAGTCGCTTTTCTACAGATGCGACCATTTGTGACTGTCTCTTTTCGACCAAAACGGTCGCGCGACCGCTGCGAGTCGCAAGTGCGAATGGGCCTTTAGACTGAGTGGAGGTAGCTGTTCTGGTCGCAAAGGAGATGTCCTCGACTTGCGTGACAAGCTCAGCCGGAATTCATATATCTTGTAGTGACAGAAGGGGGTGGCTGTTTGGTGCCCAGCTGTTGCCGGTTCAAGCCAGAGTAAGGGTCGGAGTCAGAAGTAACAAACAAAACACACTTTATACACAGCAAAAGACGATACACACGAACACACAAACACTAAATTCGCACAGACGAGAGGTTCACAGAAAACTAACGCTAAGCATGCAACTACAGAGGTATTCAATAGCACATAGGCTTTAGAACACAGACCAAACCCAAGAGAGTCACATAAACAAACACCAAATTGTTCACCGGGCACTGTTGCAGTCCGACGCCTCGAGATTCGGTGATACCTTGCAAATGCCGAACATCAGCCAGCTTCTTCAGAAGAATATCTCAATTTTAGGAATTCTTTATCCTTTTCTGCCTGCTTCCTGAGTCATTCTTCCTCTCTTTCTGCTCGTTTCCGGAACCACTCTTTCTCTCCTGCTTCTCTTTGTCTCTCTGCCTCTGCTTGTTTCCTTAGCCATTCTCTCTCCCTTTCTTCTCGTTGCCTCTTTCCTTCTCAGCCTCTTCTCTTTCCTTCTTCCACTGTTCTAGAACCTCCCTTTCTTTTCAGTCCACCCATTCTCGTAGTTCAACTTCTTTAAGACCTTTCTCTAGGCCCAAAGCAATAATCTCCTTGAGATTCATCTTCAATCTGAACTGCCTAATGCTAACACTGTCGTGACGCTGGGGCTAAGTCGACCCGGCCTTCACTTGGTAGCGTGCAGAGACTCCCGGTTGATGAATGATTGAATCTTCGAAGTTGGTAAAATATATACAAGCAGGTTTAATGGCACTTTGAGAAAACTTATTTACATGCAAAAGAAGGGTATATCAGCAAAATAGCAAGCGTTAAGAGTTCATATCGAGAATCGTCTCGATGAGCTGTTTACCCAGGGCTCAGAGCGTCATTTCGTGCTCTGCAACGTCCTTAAAACCCCCTATGTCCAGCCCCTCTCTGAAGATGCTGACGAACCACTTCCAGGGCACGCCTCTCAGATATCGGCATCCAATCGAACACATCACTGCACTGATGGTCTGATGCACTGACTGGTCCGGTATTGTTTCGTTGGGCGTGGTCACTTGTTGGCGGGTAGAGCTTGGGAACGGCGAGGAGGTACATTTCTGTTCTTCTGCAAAGATCCGATATCCTGGTTCCGGCAAGTGCATTTCCCTCTCAGAAACCCAAGTGCACGTGCGCGCCACATACTGCTCCCAGCATTGTCCCTTTCCGGCAATTGCAAATCTTTCCTGCATTCCCGGGAATTCCTCTAATGGCCGTATGCGTCATGCTCCTTTCTTGTCCTGTACGTCAGCGGACGTCGTCTCCTTTGGACAATAGGCATTCCTCACTTGACCATAGCGCTTCTCGACGGGAAGAGTGAACAATTGAACGAAAGCACTTCCGGCTATTTCCCACAGGGCGACATTTCTTTGTATTTTTCTAGACGTTCCCTTGACAGGGCCAATTTGGCATTTGCAGGGTCTCGACAAAGCAAAACAGGCTCACACAAAAGGATTCATGGAAACAGGCTCACTTAAAGCCCTTGCACCAACAGCACATATCCACAGCACATATCCATGACCACAGGCGAACAATAGAGCGCGCAAGTGCGGACCATGCACGGTCATAACAGCCTCCTCCCCCGCCAGAAGAGTCTCGGAGGGCAGCAGTCGCAGCTGCTGCATGAACAGACGACTTAATGGCCTGCACATGAACGCTTGAAGCTCGCTGTTGCTTGTCGCAGTTGTCTTGATTGTCGTAGGCCAAATTGCTTGAGCTGTCTCTGAAACTTAACCACATGTCTAAGCAAGCACTCGGCTCCCGTCTGAAGAGACCAGGTTAAAAGAAAACTGCCATCGTTGTTCGAGAAAAGCCCACACTCAAGACGCTCAGGACCCACGTATGCCTAGAAAACCAAACTTGCTGCTTTACATAGTCACCTATATACAAGCGCACGAAAAAAAAACCTGAGTACCAATTTGGATACATGGTGAGGAGCACCTCGGACCGCTTAGAAACAGCGGCTAAGCGCGTCCGCATTCACATTTAACTTCCCGTTTTTGTATCTTATTTCAGAATTGTACTGTTGTAAAATCAAGCTCCACCTCAGAAGGCGACTGTTCTGCGATGTCGCAGTTTGCAGCCAAGCCAGGGGACAATGGTCCGTCTCTACGGTGAATTTGGCCCCTCCAAGATAGCACTGCAATTTTTGAATGACCCATACAATGCAAGCGCACTCTTTCTCTGACGCGCAATAAGCCCTCCCTCTAGAACTCAGTTTTCTGCTCAGGTAGAGCATGGGGTGCTCATTACCGTCGTCATCTCTCTGGCAGAGAACAGCACCTAGCCCTCGATCACTTGCATCACACTGGACCGTGAATTCTCTGTCATAGTCTGGAGCTCGCAATACCGGACGGCTAATCAGCACAGCCTTCAGGTTTACGAAGGAGGCTTCCTTTTGTTCGTCCCAGACTACATTTGTCGGTTCTGTCTTGCGAAGAGCGTCGGTCAGAGGGCTAGCCAAAGATGAATAGTTAGGGATGTAGTGATTGTAGTATCCCGTCAGTCCCAAGAATGCCCGAATTTCCGTCTTCGTGCTCGGCCGCGGGTAGTCTGCTACCGCAGAAATCTTAATCTCGCTGGGTTTCCTGAAACCTTGACCTACATTGTGACCCAAGTAGTCCACGGTCGCCCTTGCCAGGCAGGTATCCCATTCGCGCTTGTTTTCATAGCGCAGTCCCCTCAGGATGCATTTGAGAACAGAATGCCATCTTTCTACGCTGTTGCTCTGCTTATGGTGGATCGAGCTGTGCACTACCTTAATGCCGCATCGCTCGAGAAATGAGGTGGTGAAGACACTTGTGAAAACTCTACCCTGATCACTTTGGACCTCGGAAGGGAATCCAACTCGTGCAAACACTGACAGCAGCGAATCCACTACACTCTCGGGCGTCACCTCGCGCAGCGGAACAGCCTCTGGAAACTTTGTGGCTGGGCATAACATAGTGAGGATATAACGGTACCCTGACTATGTCACAGGAAGTGGCCCAACTACATCTATTACTAACCGGTGAAACGGTTCGGTAATGATTGGTACTAACACCATCGGAGCTTTTCACTTATCTTGCGCCTTTCCAACCCGCTGGCACGTGTCGCATGACCGTACAAAATTTTCCGTGTCCTTAAAACATCCAGGCCAATAGTATTCTTGCAACAGCCTCTGCTTTGTTTTCCTTATTCCAAGGTGACATGACCACGAGCTGCCATGGGAAAGTCGCAGTAAGTCTTCGCGGTACTTTTGGGGAACGACTAATTGGTCCCGCTCTACTCCGCGCTTATCCTTGAATAAGCGATACAGCACTCCCTTTCTCATCTCGAAAGAAATATTCTTTGCTGTCTTAGTGGCACGGTGGCTCTCTCTTATCTCCTGTATCTTGGGATCATTGGCTTGCTCCATAGCTAAGTCCTCTCGGGTTCCACTTAAAAGTCTCGTGAGATTACTAGACACTGGCGGCAAGAGGTTACTCTCAAGAACGTCCTCATTCCGCGTCTCATCAAGCTTACTTTCAAGTTGACTTATCTGAGATGCCTCGCTCTCAAAGTTTTCTGACGCGCTATCTTCCGCATCGACCACTGTTTTAACTGCCGTTTCCTCCGCTGTGGATTTTTCTGGAATGAGCAGTGTAGCTAGTTCTCGCGCCTTTGAACGTGTTAAGGCTTGCACAACTCTGTCTCCGAAAAGGATGCCCCTCTTTCGCAGTAGCATGTCCGATTTGTTGGAAACCAAATACGGATAGCACTTAGGAAGCTGTCCTGAAACGGCAGCCTCGGTTGTTAACTCGCCGAAAGGGCCCTCGATGACCACGTTCGCGAGTGGCAAGCACACACTCTGTTCCTCCACTACCTGGCGGATCCATGCACACTGTCCTGTATAGTCGGAAGGCGACACATACGCCGGATGGACAACATCCATCGTTGCGGCCGAATCGCGCAGTACCTTGCAAGGCTTCCCGTTGACTACTAGGTCATGCAGGTAGGGTTCCAAAAGCTGCATATTTTCATCGCAGTCACTGAAATACGAGAGAGCAATCTTTTCTTTCCGGCAGTTTACGGCAATGTGACCCTGCTCATTACACCTAAAGCATGTGAGCGGCTTCCTAGCTACAAGCTTGTTCTTTGTGTTCTGCGCGTTGGTCACTTCCCCACTTTTCTCACTGCTATCCTTTCTAGGGCGTTTGCCTGAAGAAGCCTTCCTTTCTTCGTTTGCAAATCTAGCAAAGTGCCTTTTCTGACGGTTATTCACACTCAACTTGGGATTGCGGAGCCTATCGACTGCTGGGTTGCTGAATTGTCGGCGCGAAGCGTACTCCTCAATGAGTTCGGCAGCTTCAGTTGCCGACTTAATGTCGCCTCGGCCCTGTAACCAATTTCTTTCTTTTTCTGGGAGGCAGTTATAAAACTGCTCCAAAAGAATTCGCTCGACTACAGCGTCCCTATCACTGTAGGAATCAGTGCTCTTTAGCCACTCGCCCAAATTGACTATTAAATTGTACAGGAATTCAGGGTAACTCTCGTCCCTGGACTTAGTAGCGTTCCGAAAACGTTGTCTGAACGCCTCGGTGCTAAGCCTATACTTTCTCAGAAGGCAAGCTTTGACCTTCTCGTAGTTGTCCGCGTCCTCCTTGCTTAGACGCGCGACAACCTCCGCTGCCTCGCAGGGCAGAACCGTCAATAATCTCTGAGACCAAGTGTCTCGCTGGAAGGACAGTTTTTCGCAGGTTCGCTCAAAGTTAGCCAGATACAGACCGATATCCCCTGATATCACATATGGCTGCATGTACTTTGACATCTTGAAATCTGCCTCCTTGTTGAGAAGAGGTACCGCTAGCTGGGGACAATTGCCCGACCTCTTGCTCAACTCTAGTTCTAATTTCCGGAGCTCAATTTCTTGCTCCAGCGTTTTTGCTTCTCTCTCAATTTCACGCTCACGCCTCTTTTCCTCTTTTCCCAGCTCTTCCTGCTGTCTGAGTTGCTCCTCCTTTTTTTGTCCGATGAGGTTCCATGCTTCACTGAGCTCCTCATCATCGGATCCCAAATCAGTGATTGCCTTTAAAATCAAGGGTTTTCGTGCCAAACCACTTGTATCAATTCCCAATTCCTCACAAAATATCAACAGTTCCGGTTTCTGCAGCTTTTGTAGGTCCATGATCGCTCCGAGTGTCGGCTACTTCCAAAACAACTGTGCAAACTACCAAACCTAAAGGCGTTTCAACACTCTTTACCAGTTCTAAAATCTAACCCTGTTCTAGAACCTGGTCCACATCAGAAGAAAAGCCAAGCACTCACCCACACATGCGATCGATGTTCCGAGCTGCTCTCTTGTTGGCCGATTGTTCGTCCTGCTTGTTGCTTGAGATGCCACCTCCGATCACAAGATGTTGTGGCTTGTAGATTCAGGCCCCACCTTCAATCACCAGATGTTGTGGCTTGTATTGATTGATTGATTGAAAACATCTTTATTTATTCAGTATTCTCAGAACATGTGGGTGGGCCGCCTAGTCCGGTAGTCCATTGGCTGCTGCTGCTACGCTGGCCCTCCCCACCAGCCAGTGCTGACGGTCAGGATCATCGCTGAGCAGAATAGCCTCCCACTGCTCCTCCGAGGGGTTGGGAATGGGGTCAACTAAGGGATTAAATTGGCATGCCCACACCATATGGTAGAGGTTAGCTACCTCTCCACAGTGTGGGCACCGCGGAGAGTATAGTGTAGGGTACCACAGGTGTAATTTAGCTGGTGTTGGGTATGTGTTGGTTTGTAGTCTCCTAAGGATGTTCTCTTCTAACTTATTGAGGGATTTGTGTGGTGTTGGGTACTTCTTTCTGGCTGTTCTGTATGGCGCGAGATTGTCAGCATACACTGCTAAACCTACCAGGTCACGGCACCCTTTATGGTCATCAGGGGGAGACGCCCGGTATAGAAGAGCTCGGGCATGCCTGTGAGCGGCTTCGTTTCCTCCTGGTAGTTCCAGGTGACCGGGAAACCAGATGATTGATGCTTGGTTGGGTGGGTGCTTAGTTAGCAATGACAACCCTGACTTATGAATTAATCCGTAATTGAAGTTGCGACAGGCGTTTTGGGAATCAGTGAGCACAACGGCGTTGGGGTTAGATGCTACAGCTAATGCAATAGCTGCCTCCTCTGCGTGAGTGGGGTTAGATGTTTTCACCGAGGCGCAGTTCACCATCGACCCCGCAGGTGTTGAGACTACGATAGTCATGACTCCATTGTGTAGTCCTGCTGCGTCCACGTAAAGGGTGTTAGTCTGCTTGTCCCATTTCTTCTGCAGGGCTTCCCCTCTTGCTATCCTCCTCTCGATGTTATATGCGGGATGCATATTCCGCGGAATGGGGTACACGTTGATGCGTCTTCTCACATCGCGTGGGACCTCTTCCCTTTGGTCAATTGTATAGGGCTGATTAACATGGATCTTCTCGAGCAGTTCTCTGCCGGGTGTTGTAAGTGCGAGCCTATTGAGTTGTGAAAGCCATTGGGCTTCCCACATCTCTTCGAGGGTATTATGTACTCCTAGAGCCATGAGCTTGGCCGTTGGCGTGGAGTTCGGTAGCCCCAGGGCCGTCTTGTAGGCTTTCCTGATGAGTGTCTCCAACTTTTCAATTTCCGACCTGGAGAGGTTAAGGAATGCCGTCCCGTACATTATCCGCGAGATCACGAAAGCTTGCACCAAGCGGATGGTGTCCCTTTCCTTCATGCCATGGTGTTTATTTCGGATACGATATATCATCCGGAGGATTTGCTCGGTGGATGTTGTAAGCTTCTTCATTGTGGTGGTGTTCTGTCGCCCCTGCGGGATATACTGCCCTAGGATCTTGATCTCCGTGGGTTTCTGTACTGGGTGGCTCTCTATATACACCGAGATGTTCTGTGCTAGGGGTGTCCTCGGGTTGTTCAGAATTAGCAACTCAGACTTTTCCGGTGCACACTGGAGGCCTCTCTCCCTGGCGTACCGGGCCACCGTGTCCGCTGCTGCTTGAAGACGCTCCTCGATCTCGGCGTCACTCCCCGAGTTGCACCAGACAGTGATATCATCCGCATACAATGTGTGTTTGATGCCGGGAATTTCGGAAAGAAGGCCTGGTAGATCTTTCATAGCTAAGTTGAACAAGAGGGGTGACAGTACCGCCCCTTGCGGAGTTCCCCTCGGGCCTAGAGTGATGAGATCTGATTTTATTCCACCGAAGTTTATAGTGGCTTGCCTGGCTGATAAGAAGTTTTTGATATAGTTGTAGGTTCTTGCGCCACAGTTGGTATCGGCGAGGCTTTGCAGGATATTTTTATGTAGAACGTTATCGAACGCTCCTTTCAAATCAAGTGCCAGGATGGCCCTTGTCTGTGACTTGGGAGGTGTTTCAAGGAGGTCTTTGTACAAGTACAACAGGGCGTCCTGTGTTGATAGGTGTGGGCGAAAGCCGAATTGTGTGTTAGGTAGGAGGTTGTTATCTTCTAAGTATCTACTCAGTCTCGTGTTGATGACCCTCTCTATGAGTTTCCCCAAACACGAGGTCAGCGATATCGGTCTTAGATTATCCAGTTTAAGGGGTTTGTTCGGCTTCGGAATGAACCGAACCTCGGCTGTCTTCCAGGATATTGGTAACGTTCCTGTAGCCCAATGTTGCTCGTTGAAGCATTCCACCAGCGAGGTGATGGTGTCATCGCTGAGGTTAAATAAGAGCTTCGCTGTTATCTGATCTGGACCTGGAGCTGCATTTTTTCTCATGGCCGCGATTTCTGCTTTTATTTCTTCTTTCGTGAGTGGGATGTCCAGCTCGGGATTCGGCAGCCCAGAATACTCCGGCTGTTCCACGACTTGGTCAGTGCACAGATACCTGGTCTTGAGCTTTTCCATCAAATCTGTGTCCGTACCCGGGGTGGCGTGTACGATCTTCGTGAGCCTGTCTTTAGTGGCCGACTTGCTGCTGCTGGGGTCGATTAGGACACGTAGGAGCTTCCAAGTCTTTGACACCCCTAGCTTCCCCTGAATACCATCACAGAGCGAATTCCAGTTCTGTCTGGCTAAGGATATGGCATAGGATTCTGCCTTTTTGTTTATCTCCTCTATTTTTTTCTTGAGTTTGCGGTTAAGCCGCTGTCTGCGCCATCTCTTTGTCAATGAGTGCCTCGCTTCCCATAAATGTAGAAGGTGCGTATCGACCGCTGGGCAGTCCTCTGTCGTGCAGACCTCTTTTGTAAAGGCTTTCAAAGTGTGCACCTCATCTTTAACCCATTTCTCTAGGTCGGTAATAGGGTTTGCAGGAGATGTCTGGGCCTTTCTCCACCTGTCCCAGTTCGTAACTCTTGCGATACCTATTTTGCGCTTGCACGCATTTGTGCTTATCTCCAGAGAGAGTATGAAGTGATCGCTTCCCAGGTACTGTTCGGTATTCTTCCAAATGGCGCTTTGTATGTTCTTGGTGAACGTCAGGTCAGGACACGTATCTCTACTGACACTGTTTCCCAGCCTCGTAGGGTAAGTGGGATCGGTGAGGGTCGATAACCCTTCTTGCGTCACTACTTCTTCCAGTTTTCTGCCTTTTGGTGTCGCTGCCGGGTAGCCCCATGAAGGGTGTGGTGCGTTGAAGTCGCCCCCAATCACGCAGGGGGAATGGCCCACTGAGGTCAGAAATTTCTTTATGAGGGAATCCAATTTTGCGTGCCTGTCTTTAGGAGCGCTGTATACATTCAATACGTGCGTGCTTGCCGCTCCTCTTTGGAGAGGAAGAATAGTTATATAGCAGTGCGCAATATCCGGCTCGAAAGGGTCGTGCAATATGGCAGTGTATAATTTGTGCACTAACGTGGCAGTTAACTGGTCGTGCTGGTAAGTGACATAGTCTTGGAGTTTAATAGGTATTAGGTCGGGTTCTTGAATTAGGATAGCTGCCGGTGGGTCAGACTCCTGAGATATAAGTAGATTTAGAGCAGCCTGCTTTCTCCTGTATCCCCGGCAGTTCCACTGCCAGATCTTTACTCTAGGTTTGGCTGGCATGTTGAATCCGTATCGGATGGCTCGTCCACTTGCATTGTACGAGCGAATTTCGACTTATGTCTTTTATACGCATGTTCCTTCCGAAGTGCAGAAATTGCCGTCTCCGTGTATCGTGGGTTGTTTGCAATCTGCTCTCGAATTTCTTGGAATTGGGCGTTCACGTAAATTGGAAAAGCTTGAAACTCCTCCTTTAAGGACCTCAGTTCTTGGATAATTTGTTGATAGACCTCGCCTAAGGCGGGCTGGGAGCTAGGTACTACCTGCTGTTTTTGGTTTTGAGGAGTCGGCTGAGTTACCGGGGTTATTGCGCTAGTAGTAGCTCGCTTAAGCTCTTGGTTTTGGATTGTTAAAGCACTGACTTGTTTTTCAGACTTTCTATCTCTTTTTTGAGTGCTGCCAACTCCGTGTTATTCTGAGGGGAGGACGAGGGGAGGGGAGGCCACTCTGCAAAGCTCACCTTCGAATCTGAAAGCTGACCCGAGGACGTCTTCTTCGGCGCCCCGGTGGTCTTGATGAGGTTCTCCTTCCCTTGTTCTTTACCCGCCTCCACGTGACTGGCGTTCTGGGTGGAGCCTGTTGCCCGGCGTCTTGAGCTGGAACGGCCGCGGGAGGCGGAACGAGAGCGGGAGACTGATGACGACGCTCCTCTGTGGCGCTGTGCAGGCTGCTTCTTCTGCCTTGGCCTGCTCCTATCTTCTTCATCTTCAAGTTTCGTTGTTGATGCCGCGTTTGATGACGCGGAACTAGCGTTCTTGTTCAGCGGTCTCTGGAATTTCTCCTTGCAGTCTCTTGCATAAGTCTTGTGCGGGCCCTTGCACAGCGCGCAAACGGGTGTGCACTCGTGCGTCTCATCTGGACTCGGCGTTCCACAGGTTTGGCAAGCAGCCCCCTTGGGTTTCGGGCAGACATCTGCTCGGTGACCTGGCGTTCCACAGTTGATACAAGCCGCCCTTGTTTTCCGGTAGATGTAGCAGCGGCGCTCTGACCACCCGTAGTTGACCGTGAAGGGAACCTTCTGCCCGGCGAAGACGATGACTGCCGACGTAGTCTTGCCCAGTCGGCGCGCTCCCAGGATGGAATGGCTAGGTGAGGACACGTCTCGGAAGAAAGAGTCATCACTCACTTCAGGCTTGATAGATTCAGATCCCAACGCTGGTCACCAGTTGTCGTGACGCTGGGGCTAAGTCGACCCGGCCTTCACTTGGTAGCGTGCAGAGACTCCGGGTTGATGAATGATTGAATCTTCGAAGTTGGTAAAATATATACAAGCAGGTTTAATGGCACTTTGAGAAAACTTATTTACATGAAAAAGAAGGGTATATCAGCAAAATGGCAAGCGTTAAGAGTTCATAGCGAGAAGCGTCTGGATGACCCGTTTACCCAGGGCTCAGAGCGTAATTTCGTGCTCTGCAACGTCCTTAAAACCCCCTATGTCAAGCCCCTCTCTGAAGATGCTGACCAACCAGTTCCAGGTCACGCCTCTCAGATATCGGCATCCAATCGAACACATCACTGCTCTGATGGTCGGATGCACTGACTGGTCCGGTATTGTTTCGTTGGGCGATGTCACTTGTTGGCGGGTAGAGCTTGGGAACGGCGAGGAGGTACATTTCTATTCTTCTGCAAAAATCCGATATCCTGGTTCCGGCAAGTGGATTTCCTTCTCAGAAACCCAAGTGCACGTGCGCGCCACATACTGCTCCCAGCATTGTTCCTTTCCGGCAATTGCAAATCTTTCCTGCATTCCCGGGAATTCCTCTAATGGCCGTATGCGTCATGCTCCTTTCTTGTCCTGTACGTCAGCGGACGTCGTCTCCTTTGGACAATAGGCATTCCTCACTTGACCATAGCGCTTCTCGACGGGAAGAGTGAACAATTGAACGAAAGCACTTCCGGCTATTTCCCACAGGGCGACATTTCTTTGTATTTTTCTTGACGTTCCCTTGACAGGGCCAATTTGGCATTTGCAGGGTCTCCACAAAGCAGAACAGGCTCACACAAAAGGATTCATGGAAACAGGTTCACTTAGCGCTCTTGCACTAACAGCACATATCCATGACCACAGGCGAACAATACAGCGCGCAAGAGTGGACCATGCACGGTCATAACAACACATAGCACTGCTTAATGGACCCTCACAACCGCTTCAGCGCGGTACCTCTCGCTGTCGCTTTGTTGTCACACTGTTTACGACCTCTTCGTAAACTCTTCCAACTTGTTCTCCGTCCTCTGAGCTTGAATGCACCAAACGTCCTGTCGCGGACGACAGTTGTCACCCGTTATTAATTAGAGGGATTGTTAACGACGCGCCCTTAACGGTGCGCACACTCCCAGACACCCTTAGAGTGAGTGGGGGTAGCTGTTCCGGTCGCAAAGGAGATGTCCTCGACTTGCATGACAAGCTCCGTCGGAATTCATATACCTTGTAGTGACAGAAGGGGGTGGCCGTTTGGTGCCCAGCTGTCGCGGCTTCAAACCAGAGTAAGGATCGGAGTCAGAAGTAACAAAGAAAACAAACTTTATACACAGCAAGAGACGATACACAGGAACACACAAACACTAAAATCGCACAGACGAGAGGTTCACCGAAAACTAACACTAAGCATTCAGCTACAGAGGTATTCAATAACACAGAGGCTTTACAACACAGACCAACCCCGAGAGAGTCACATAAACAAACACCAAATTGTTCACCGGGCACTGTTGCACTCCGACGCCTCGAGAGTCACGATGTGGCCGCCATACAAGACGAGCGCCGCTCCCTCGCAGATCCGTGAGCTTGCCAACAGTGGGTGATCCCCGGGAGTCCAGTCGAAGCACTACCGAACACGCCGCAATCACTGACTGACCGACAACGCAAGCGGCGCGGCCTCAATAAATAGGGCGCACCGCATCTGTCTGTTAACACGCGCCAAGGCTAGCGCGCACGCACACTTAGCTTCACTGGTTAGAGCGCTCCCTTTTCCTCCCGTCGAGCCGCGCGTCGTCATTGGTAAGGCCCCGTATAATTGTCTGGAGATGTCTGGCATTTTCCGGACTGATGGATCACCGTCATCGCCGGGTGATGAGAAATAGGGTGACGGCGACGCGTACAAAGCTACGCGCTCTCTCGCATGGGGAACGAGGTTTTTATAGAACCTTGTGGAAATTTCGATGCGGCGCCGCGCGGGCCTGGCGCCGTGCCGACTTGATAAAAATGTGCGCCGATTTCGTGACAGCTGCATACAGTAAACGTCAAAGGGTGCTTGTGTGTGTTTAGTGTTGATCTGGTACGTCTTCTCGCAAACATGGTTTCCAATAATTCCACATCATTACGACCAAGAAGGTGCCTGAAATGTCATATAATATGCTTGAATCTTGAAAACAATGAATAGAAATTTCCTACAGTGTGTTATCTGCAGCGGTTTTTAAAACTTTTGTTCTAACCTTTATTCAATTTTGACGCTGTGAGCAAAACCTGTGCTGGCCACAATGATGAGTTTGATGATGGCGGCGAACCAGTGGGAAGCTCGTTCCCCTGCTCCGCTTTCCCTCTAGAGTTTGTGTATTAACTCTATGCCTTTTTCAGCTCTAGTCAGAATAAAAATAACAAGCTGGATGAGCTTAAAAATAAGCTTGACGGATTTGTAGAAAGTGCGAAAATGTGCTTGACCAGGACTACACAAAGCCAGATGAAGCAGACTGCATAATTTATTATGTGACAGGATACCTCTGCCGCAAACTTCTCAAATCGACATTTTGTGAAGAATGTCGAAGTTGGCTGGTAAAGCCGGTCTCAATTTTTGAGCAGCCGGGAGCTGCTCTCGTAAATCTTAAGAGAAAAGAACGACTGCTGCACCCGGCATCTCATATTTTTCAAATGCTGGAGAGAGCGGAAACAGTTTTTCGCAAATACGCTGCGAAACCCGATGCTTATAACCTCACCATCGACGAAATGCTTGATAAGCATCGCTTTGCATTTCCGTGTGCTAAGCACAAAGTATATATGGCAGCACAGCTTCTAAATTACTATGTTGCAATGAGGATGCGCCAGTTCAGCAGGCTGAAAAGATCGCACAACAGCAAGTCGCGCAACTTGAAGCTCGCGAAGCTTGTGTAAGCCGGGTAAGCACTCTATCGGATCAAGAACGCGCGGTGCATGACCGAAATGCTATTTTCGGCTGCTTAGTAATTATAAGTATGCCCCAAATGACGTCTATTACTGTTTTCTATTGAAAGTGAATGGCTGTTTTCATCGAAATAGCAAACGTTTTACGTAAACTCTAGTTTATCGTCCTCACCTTTTGTTGCTTGACGTAAGTACGTGCAGTTCTTACTTACACAGCTGCCGAAAACAGTAGCATGACGGATGGTTTCGCTCTCGATCAGAGATGAACTTATAGCTGTACTCTTTACAATCTGATGATATCTAGCTTGACAGCATCGAACGTGAACACGAAATGAGCGCAGCTATAGAATTTCATTTAAGCATAGCCTGCAAACATCTCGGCTCCCATTGTTTTCCTTATTTATTTATTTATTGTAAGTACCTACAGCGCCATGAGGCATTATTGTAGGGGGGACACAACTACATACAATAACACATGCAAATAAAGAATCGGGAAGCTTGTTAGCAAGGTAACACAACACACTAATAGAACACTAAATGAATTCACAAGTAGTATAAGTGATAACATAACATACATCAAACGCAGCGCTGGTAACGCACGAGGTCTGGAGGAAATATGTCACATCATTTCAACAGCACTTTGGAAGCCAGGTGCACAAACTACGTCATTCGGAGGCTTATTCCAGTCCAGAATTGTTTTAGGAAAAAACGAATACTTAAATACATTAATGCGGCATTGATAACTCAATCTTTTTCGTGTTGGCTAGTCTCTCCGAAATGTAACATGGCTGCTTTAGATAAGCGTTTTTATTAATACCGGTACAATCATTGTAAATGCTGTGCAAGAACTTCAGCTAGCATATTTTTCTTCGGGCTGCTAAAGTCTTCCACCCAATACGGTCGCGAAGTTCAGAGCTCTTGATAGGAAAATGATAACTGCCAGTTATTTAAATAACGCCGCTGAAGAACTGAAAAAAAAAAAACAAAAAACAAATGGGGGTGATTTAGAAATTTTTCCAATGCTTCATTGCATGCTAACCAATTATAGAATGAAATTTCGTACTGCAGCAGAGGTGTTCCTTCTTGTCTCACAGAAGAAAACCAGCCAAATTAAGCAGCCCAGGCAAAATCAGTAGCGATCGAAGCAAGACAGTAACTGCGAAAACAAAATTACTACTGTTCCTAAGTGATTCTTCAGCTGCTCACCTATCTAGTCGGAAAACAACACAATTCACGGTGAAAAAAAAATCATTCAGGGGTGGTTTACTAGCACGAATATACATGCAATGTTTACAACTCATGTTAAAAAAAGCATTGCCTCCTGTAGCTTTGTTATGCCATGCCTTGCCACGTTTAGCTAAGTACTTAAATAGTTCCTTGGGTTTTCATTAGGATTAAGGAGACCTAATTAACGTCTTTAGTACCACTGTGTCATATAGGATGAAGCCAACGACCTTCCATCAAAGCGCAGCTTGAACTAAACAAAAACTGGGTACCGAAATTGCGGAGTGTTCTATCTAGCACTGTTCCAAGTTTTTCTTGGAGTGATTGCTCAAAGGAGGTTTTAAAGCCATCCCGGCGAAATCCCGCTTAGAATGCTGGTTGTAATTCTCCCGCTTAAAAATGGCCGCTGCATAGAATAATAAAGTTACATCGGCATGACCTAGATAGTTAACAAATAAATAAAGATGCCGTGTAAAAGTGGAGGTCGCAGTAAGAGCAGAAAGTATGCATCGGATCTTGAAGGGATGTCTCAAACGTGGCTCAGTAACCGCGCGGCGAGCAGACGACACGCAGTGAGCGGACGTGTAAGCGTTTTTCAGCGCCCCCTGGAACTCCCGCTCCGGAGCATCGCGGAAGGGCTTCAGAGTCGGCAGCGCGGTCCGCAAACTTCCCCTATTCTAGCCACTGTACTCACAGTTCGCAGGAGCCCTCACATGGAGGAAGGAAAAAACTTGCCCTCATCATCGAGTTCATACCGCTGGCAATAGCACGCGTTTTCTTCCAAGTTGCGCGACCATTTGAATGGACCTTGGCTGAGCTGTGATCATTGAGATTATTAGCCCGCTTAAACAGCGCTACTGTTTGTGCTTTCTGCGACATGCATTTTTATTGTTGTGATTTGTTGCTGTATTTTATTGGTTGATGCAATAAACCATGAATATGAAAACCATAATTGTTCACTTAGTACACTCTGTTGAGAACTGGGCACAACTGCCCCGTTGCACCAGGTTTTCTGGACCGCACCTTACTCTGCTGAGGGACGAAGTAAATATCCTGTAAGAGAAGGTTTAATCTATACGTCGAGGACTGCGTCGAGGTCGGCAAGGAAGCGCACGATGATCAAACCAGCACGATGACCGGCGCGATCACAATTCCACCGACTGCTTCCTCTTCATCAGCGACCAGCAAAAAGGGCTCATCTTCTTCTTCACAATGCCCCCCAGAGAAAAAGGAGCCATCCTGGCGACTTAAGGGGACGAAGGTACAATTGGATCGTAGAACGGCTTAAGATGCTGAACATGTACAGTCTCGCGGCCACGGCGTCGCAAATCAGAAGATGGCGTAAGCGGCTCAACAATATAGTTCGCTGGTGAAGTGCGCTCGACGACACGGTAGGGCCCGTGATACTTTGAGATCTGCTTTGCGGAGAGACCGGGGCTACCGGATGGATCCCATAGCCACACAAGTGAGCCGGGCTCAAAGTGTGGTGCATTCTCCTGATCAGTGTCATGGTGATATTTTTGGTGCCACTGAGAGTCGGTCGTAAACGTGCGGGCAATCTGGCGGCATTCTTCGGCATACTTGGCAGCTTCTGTCACTGTAGTGTATTCTGATGGATCAGGGTTGTAGGCGAGGACAGTATCAAGGGGAGCAGATGGATGCCGACCGTAAAGCAAAAAGAACGGAGAGAAACCCGTGCTAGATTGCGTAGCAGTATTGTACGCATAGGTGATATAAGGAAGGACAATGTCCCAGTTCGTGTGGTTGAATACGACGTACTTCGCGAGCATGTCGCCGAGGGTGCGATTAAATCGTTCAACGAGGCCGTTCGTTTGCGAGTGGTAAGCAGTGCAAGTTCAGTGAATGATTTTGCACTGATCGAGCGGGGCTTGAGCGACTTCGGATAAGAAAGCACGGCCTCTGTCGCTGAGCAATTCACGAGGAGCACCGTGACGGAGAATGAAGTTCTTCAATAAGAAACCGGCCACATCTCTGGCTGTTGCAGCTGGGAGAGCAGCGGTTTCGGCATACCGCGTCAGGTGGTCGACGGCGACAATGACCCAGCGACTGCCATCGGGTGTGTACGGAAGAGGGCCATATAGGTCAATTGCACTGCGGTCGAAGGGTCTAAGCGGGCATGTGAGAGGCTGTAACTCACCAGCCGAACGGGGAGAGGCAGGTTTGCGGCGTTGTCACGTCAGGCACGATTGAACGTACCCGAGAACCGAATTGTACATACCGCGCCAATAATAACGAATACGAATTCGTGTGTACGTCTTGAAAACTCCGGCGTGTACGCACTGTGGATCGGCATGAAAGGCTGTACATATTTGAGTCCGTAAATGGCGCGGAATCACGAGGAGCCATTTCCGTCCACTTGAGCTGTAGTTGCGCCGGTAAAGGAGGTTATCCCGAATCTCATAGTGGGAAGCTTGGTGGCGAAGGGCGCGTGAAGGGGTAATCGCTGATTGGTTTGAAAGGTAGTCAATAAGAGAGGCGATCCACGGATCCTTCCGTTGTTCGGCAGGCATGTCACTGACGTCGATCGAGGATGCCACGGATAGGCTGGCAAGGCCGGCTGGAAGCGGTGAGCGAGATAAAGCGTCGGCGCCTTTATGTTTGCGACCAGATCGGTAAGTAATGTGGATATCGTATTCTTGCAAACGCAGAGCCCACCGTGCCAAGCGGCCGGATGGGTCCTTGAGCGATGAAAGCCAGCATAGAGCATGATGGTCCGTGACTACGTCAAAAGAACGGCCGTAAAGGTAAGGGCGAAATTTTGTGATTGCCCAGACAATGGCCAAGCACTCCTTTTCCGTTAGAGTAGTTCGCTTCGGCTTTGGTGAGAGTACGGCTGGCGTAAGCGACTACGTACTCACCGATGTCAGAGGGGCGCTGAGCAAGCACAGCTCCGAGGCCGGCACCACTCGCGTCTCCGTGCACTACGGTTGGCGCCTGGGGGTCAAAATGGCGCAGTATAGACGGGGCTGTGAGGAGGCAGCGCAAGGTGTTGTAGGCGTCGTCGCCTGCTGATGACCACAGCGAAATGTCTGAGGGTTTGCCAAGGAGCTCAGTCAGCGGGGCGACAACGGAAGCAAAGTTCCGTATAAAAAGCCGAAAGTATGAGCACAAACCCAAAAAACTCCTCAGTTGCTTGATGGTAGTAGGTTTAGGGAATGCAGTCACAGCTCGAAGTTTGGCGGGTCAGGACGGATACCATCTTTGGACTCAACGTGGCCCAAAATGGTCAGCTCACGAGCAGCGAAACGACACTTCTTCAAGTTGAGCTGCAGACCGGCGTTCGCAAGGCATGTCAAGACCTGCTTCAGTCGAGAGAGATGGGTCGCAAAGTCCGGCGAGGACACTACGATGTCGTCAAGGTAACAGAGGCACGTCTTCCATTTTAGGCCACGCAGAATTATATCCATCATACGCTCGAATGTAGCAGGAGCATTGCAGAGACCGAACGGCATGACGGTAAATTCAAAGAGGCCGTCAGGGGTGACAAACGCGGTTTTAGGGCGACCTTCCGCAGCCATGGGCACCTGCCAGTAACCGGATCGTAAATCAAGCGCAGAAAAAAGTTCAGCACCTTGTAAGCAGTCCAATGCATCATCTATACGCGGAAGAGGGTAGACGTCTTTCCTCGTGATTTTGTTTAGGCGACGGTAGTCAACGCAGAAGCGAATAGAACCGTCTTTCTTCCTCACTAGGACAACAGGGCAGGACCAGGGACTATTAGAAGGCTCAATCACTCCATTCTGTAACATTGTTTGAACTTGGCCTTCAATAATTCGGCGCTCAGTGGCCGACACTCTATAGGGGCGCTGACGCAGAGGAGCATGGGAACCGGTGTCAAAGTGGTGGGCAACAGTTGATGTGCGGCTTAAAGCAGGCTGGTGAGAGTCGAATGAAGAACGGAACTGATGAAGCAGCGCGAGAAGTTCAGAGCGTTGAGGTTCAGGAAGACTGGCATCGATGGAGCGGAGGAAAACGTCGGCAGAAATCTGGTCCAGCGCAAGAACAGGCGGTGTAAGTGCAGCCAAGTCAGCGGGCTGTGCAGCGGGCTTTGCAGCGGGTGTTGCGTCACCAGGGAGAATAGAATCAGTGAGCTGGATGGTTCCGAGGCATTCACCGCGACGCAGGGATACGGGAAATGAGAACAGATTACAAATCCAGGGCGCGGTGAGGCCAGCTGACACATAAAGTGCGGCGTACGGCAAGAGAAGGTTTTTGCGGCTTAGAAAGATAGGCGATGGGATGAAAAGTACAGTTGGGCACAAAAACGAAAGAGCACGCAGGGAGGCCAGTATCTTTGGCAGCGAGGACTTTGGGAAAAGGAACGTCCGGCGACGATTCGTCTAGCGCAAAAAACTCCAGTTCGGCACTTGCACAGTTGATCACCGCATTATGACGCGACAGAACATCCCAACCCAAGATAAGATCATGAGAGCAGGAAGGCAAAACTAGGAACTCTATTGCGTAAAAAACTTCTTGAATGATGGCTCGAGCGGTGCACACCGCTATAGGCTCTACAGGCTGGGCACTTGTCGTGCAAAGCGAGAATCCTGAAATAGGTGTCGTCACTTTGCGCAAGAAACGGCAAAGACTTGCAGCCATGGCAGAAACAGCAGCGCCTGTGTCTAGCAGAGCCAGTACTATAACTCCCTCAACAGAAACTTCAAGCAGATTTGCAGGAGATACGTGAGGCCTTTTACAGTTCGTTCGTTGCGCAGTTCTCGCCTCAGGAACTGCGGCATTCAGTTTTCCTCTTGCGCAAGATTGGTACGCCGGCGCAGAGGAGATAGGGAGCGGCGACGCGGCGAGGTTGATCGGCGAGTCGAAAAGGTAATACGGTCATTCGCAACGGAACCTGCAGATGAATCGGCGGCTGCGTACTGATCCCGGATTGGCTGCCAGGAAGGTGATGTTCGGCGCGATAGAAACTCATCGGGAGTGAGATTTCGGCAGTACCGGGCAATATGGTCAGCACATCCACAAGGATAACAAATGGGACGGTTATCACTTGTTCGCCATGGATTGCGGCGCTGAGGTTGAGGCGGGAAGAAAGGTTGTGGCGCCTGAAGATATTCCTGTACAGGCGCTGGAGGAGGCGTAGCGTACACCACAGGGTAGCTAGGTGGCCGTGGTCGGGCAGCGACCGCAGCGTACGTCAGCGGTGCAACAGGAGCGGGGGCTCATGTCATTGCTGGAGCGACAGGTGGAGCGACGTCGGCGTATGCGAGGGTCTCAATGGCTTGTGCGAGCTGAGGAATGGGCGCTGGAGAATGGACAGGGGAAAGGCGTCCGCCACGCGGTCGGCGATGACCTGTCGAAGAGGCGCCAAATTGCGGGAAAGCTCGCAGTTTGTTGGCAATAGTGATATTTGGCGAGCAACTTCCTCTCGGATGAAATCTTTGAGCTGCTGCAGCTGCGATGAGGTCTCAGATGTAGCGGAGAGGCCAGAAAGGGATTTCACAGGCGCGGAAGGCTGTCGAGGGAGGAGTCGCTGCTTGCTCAACTCATCGTAGCTTTGACAAAAGTTGACAACTTCTGCAACAGTTGTCAAGTCCCGGGATGTCAACATGAGGAAGGTGTCATATTCGATGCCCTTCAGGATGTGCTTGATCTTTTGTGCCTCGGGCATCTGGGCGTTTACGCGACTGCATAGGTGGAGCACATCTTCAATGTAGCTGGTAAACGTCTCGCCGAGCCACTACGTTCGATCGTGCAAGCGTTGCTCGGCGCGGAGCTTGCGTACAGTAGGACGACCAAACACGGTGGTAAGGTTCGCCTTAAATGAGTCCCAATTCGTGATTTCGGCTTCGTGGTTACGATACCACAGGTTGGCGACTCCGGTCAAATAAAAGATATTGTTTGTTAACTTTGTTGCACCGTCCCACTTATTGTACGAACTCACTCGCTCGTATGACGCCAGCCAGTCGTCACAGTCGGTGTCGTCTGTCCCACTGAAGAGCGCAGGATCTCGCTGGCGCAAGGAGCCAGAGCAGACGACCGGCGGGGTCATCGGGGCAGTTGGTGGGTGTTCCTCTTCAGCCATGTGAATTACCGGTAGCGTACGGGTGCGAAGCTCCAGCGTGAGGCAAGGGTATCAGGCCGCACCTCCACCAAGTGTAAGAGAAGTTTTAATCTATACGTCTAGGGCGGCGTCGAGGCCGGCAAGGAAGTGCACGATGATGAAACCAGCACGATGACCTGCGTGATCACAATTCCACCGACTGCTTCCTCTTCATCAGCGTCCAGCAAAAAGGGCTCATCTTCTTCTTCACAGGCCAAAATACTTGCATGACTTGCAGCAGTATTTGCATTATGAATTTGCATGCGTGGTCCTTATTTGGAAGTGTTGCTGCCTCTCTATGCCGCCACCTTTGCCAACCGCTTTCATTGTGCTGGAGCAACTGCTTATAAACAAGGGCGTAAACAGCATTAACTCGAGTTCTTTTAGATGGCAAAGGTTGGCGCGCACTGAAAGGCAACAACCTGGGCCGGCTTGCACGATAAAGTCCGAGCTAAGTCCAGACTTAAATGATGTCTTTAGAAAGACCAAGCTTATTTAAGACGGCTCGTGTTCCGAACGTCGAACGCTTCGGGTTCATGTTCACCAGAGTGGCTTCCCAGGACGGCCTCAGCAACCACTTGGGGCATTTTTCCTCGTAACACAATCTTATGCCGCAAAAAGCAATGGCACGGATTTTACACAACGCAAAATTGACAGAATGTGTACATCTTAGAGCAGGGACAGTGCCAGCGCATCCCTGTATTTCCCTAATTTCTCTACTTAGACACCTGGCGTCCTTGTGTCTTAACCAAGACAGCACTAGAGTCGTAATCATACAAGCGACTTATTCAAGTCAGGACTAAAGCCCAGTCTTTACTCCAGTCTTAAGCCGCCATGCTAGTGGCCTATTCTTTAGACTCCAGTTAAGGCTGGACTTAGCTAAGACAGTCTTACGATTGTTTTGTGCAAGCGGGCCCTGGTTAATAAAGACCAATTTATTTTTAAAGTTTGTAATCTCGACTGGACGAATTTAAAGTCAGCAACAGATGCAGCGATCGCTTTCGAAACATTTTCTACCGCCTTACAACACTGCCTGAACAATTCTTCGGAGACCGTTAAATGTCGTAAAAAATATTCCGCCCCACATAACCCTTGGTTAACAACCGGCCTGCTTAACTCAATGCGTAAGAAAGACAATCTCTACACAAAAATAAAAAAGAGATCTTTCTACCTCAAACTCAAGTCCCGCTACAGCACTTACAGTAACATGCTCAGCAGATTACTTAAAGAAGCCAAAAGGAAATATTATGAATCAAAAATTCACCAACTTGGAAATGACCACAGGGAAAAGTGGAAAGTGTTCAATACTTTTTTCAAACAGACAAACCCAAGATCTACAAATTGAAAAAATAATCATGCCGTCAGGCACCGTTTACGACCATCCATTTGACATTGCAAACTTATTCAGCGATTTCTACTGCAATCACACTTCGTTGCCAGTTGATGCTCGTCTTTCACCTTTCCCACGCTGCCCAGAATCATTTTTCTTATCTCCTGTCACCGCACAGAAAATCCAAACATGTATTCTAAATCTAAAAACAACAAGTGCAGGGCTTGACCGCCTACACCCCACTAACATTAAATGAATCGATCTCATCTTATTGCCGATTCTCTCTCTTTATTATTAACCTCATCTTTGAAACGGGACTATTTCCTCCTCAGCTAAAGAAAGCTAAGATTATTCCAGTTTTTAAGAAGGGTGACCGTCATTGTATCTCGAATTACCGCCCCATTGCCATTTTACCATTTTTTAGCAAGGTAATAGAAAGGTGCATAGCACAGCGCCTGACTAGTTACTTCTCAAAGTTCAATATACTTTCACCTCATCAATTTGGGTTCCACTCGGGATATTCAACTAACTTAGCATTGGTTGCCTTCACTGACAAAATTAAATTTGCAATTGATAAGGGATGCTTTGCTGGGGCAGTATTTATTGACTTAACCAAGGCTTTCGATTCTATCATCCACTCTATATTACTAAGTAAACTAGAAGCTGTAGGGGTAGTAGGGCCGTCTCTCAATCTCATCAAAAGTTACGTATTAGACAGAAAAGAAGCCGTGTCGATTTTTAATGTGCTCTCTAACTTAAATACAATTAATACAGGTGTGCCTCAAGGTTCTATTCTCGGCCCTCTGCTGTTTTTAATAAATATTAATGATCTACCTAGTTGTTTGCTAAATCAGAACCGTTTCTTTGTGCCGATGACACTACTATATTAGCTACTGATAAATCAATCCACTCCTTAACGTCTACGCTGACTACTGATCTCAATAATATTTTAAACTGGTGTGATCGTAACTGCTTGCAGATCAACCCTTCTAAGACAACATTCATGGTATTCAGCTCCAATCGCAAGGCTCCCGTACACATCCCACCACTTACTTTTAATTCCCATTGCATTGAACTTTCAGAACATTCCACATTTCTTGGCGTTACTCTGGATGCTAACCTTAAATACAAAAAGCGCATTTTTAACCTGAAACAAAAATGTGGTTTTGGCATCAGAGCACTACTAAACGCGCGTCCCTTTTTCAATCGTGACACTTTATTAGCTCTTTACTACGCATTCATTCATAGTCATTTTAATTACTGCATCACTTCATGGGGAAACACTTACCCATCACATTTATATCAACTGCAACATCTTCAAAATCAGGCCATATGTATAATAACCTACAGTTCATACCGCAGCGAAGCACTATCACTTCTTCACTACCACAGCATTTTACCGATCGCCTCAGTGATTACCTCTAGCCTCGCAATCCTACTTTATAAAGCTGTGCCCAACACCATACCCTCAACTGTAATCAACAGGGAGGCCCTCACCAATAATAATCAAACAAGATTTGCTAAGGACAACCATTTTCTATTACCAACCGTGCGAACAAACTACGGCAAGCACACGGCTATTTTTGCTTCTTTACAAATTTGGAATAACCTCCCTTCTCATGTCAAGCAATCCCATCTCTGTCCGGTTTTAAACAACAACTGTTATCCGTATTATCACGATAGTGTCACATAACTTTCAAATAAGCTTTTCCTTTATATACATGCCGCTTTGTTCACATTGAATTCATGAGTGTTTTCATATGCCCTTTGTGAAGATGTTTCACTTTGTATATAATTTTCAAATACTTTATTTTAACAATACCGGCCGCGCATGAAATTTTCGAGCTTGTATTGAATTCCTACTTTTTTGTTTTTACCATATTGTGTTCGCCGGTTTTGCCTCGTTTGACTGCTTTTGCTATACTAATAATATTTTTCATAAGTTTATACATCCATCCATAGGAGGTCCCGATACAGCCTTGAGCTCTGGGACCTCCTTCTGTATTATTTATGTAATACCTGTTTTCATGAATAAATAAACTTTCTTCTTCTTCTTTTAAGCAAAAAAAAAAAAAAAAACTTCAAGAGATGCAGGCTCGTCAATGCAACGCGGTGCTTTAAAAAAAAATCTTGTTTATAATTCGCGCCAAAGTGAACGAATGCGTGACGTCATTTGACGTCATGGCCCCCCAATTTTCATTGGTCGCTGGAGCCCATGAGCCGCCATGTTTTGTACGTATGGGCGTCTATGGAGCCTTCGCTACCATAGTACATATACCTTGGGTGCGGCTCCAATTCACCCAACACGCGTTCTGCGTGAGCACGCAAAACTCGAACAAAAGAAAAACTTAAGACAGCACCAGCAGCCGCGCTGATCACTTTATCAACACTGGCAGACCTAAGGCAAATTAGCCAATTTACTTAACAAAGCTACTGGCACTTCGGCTGTTTTGCACTTTATTTTTTTTTATATAGTGGTATAACGAGTCTGCAATAGAATGAGGGCAGGCTGCTCACCATTGAGTGTAAGGATTCAGAGTATATCTCTAGTTTTATTTCTTGCTAACACATCACTGCGCACAGAAAGTCTCATGTTCGAGGACATTGTGAATTCTCTTTGGCAGCGACGAGATCGCTCTCCTTGTATCTTCGCAGTTCTACGTTTACTGCTGTGTGGTGGATTTTACCGGGTGCGCGGCATTAAACAGTAAATAAATATTTTCGCAACTGTAACTAATTGGCAATTATAATTAACTAGACACCAATTCTTGCATATTTAGTAATAAATTATCAGTCTTTATTTAGCAATTATAAGAATTATTTATTGATGACTTAATTCGTCATTAATTATTTATTGATAATTGATTGGATTGCTGGGCTTTTTTGCCCAGCCAAACCGAACAGATACAAAAGACCGCGACTTTCCGTTCACAACAACACGATCATGCACAGCTCCTTTTCACCGTCGCTTCGTTGCTTGCATGACATTCAAAGCTGGTCATAATTCCTGCCACACTAAGTTCACAAGAACTCTTCACGCATTCGCGCATACTGTGGTGATGCTCTGTGATTGGTCGAGACCTCCATGACGTCATCCTGTCTCAACCAATCAGAGTCGCCACAAAAGCATGACACTTTTGCTGACTACAACAATGAGGCAATAAAGGCTTCCGCCTTAATAAACGTGCAGTTTGCACGCCGGCAATGAACGAACATACCTTTTGATAGCACAAAGAACTTTGTTTATTACGCGTCAACACTGCAGTAGCAGTATTAGATGTGCACGTGTGTTTTCTGGACTGCAATGCTATTTGCTTCCCTGCCAAGCTCGTCTAGTATGTTGGATGTGCTCCTGTGTTTTCTTTTTTACAGTATACGCTAATTGTGATATTTTGTGATAAAATAGAAACACAAGCTTTACCTATTGTGACGATGGCTACTTTAAATTCAGTTAAACCGAATGATGAAAAGCCTATATTTCTCTCCCTTGTCAACTCGATCGTTGTGTCCCTCTCTTGCATCCTAAACGGCAAAACTCGTATTCAACCGCATTGAGGCCTGTGAAAAATAATGACAGCACCGGAAACTGTGATTATCACGCAACAGTAAGCCAGTAATAATATTAAATGCGCACGTGTAATTTCTGGACTGCGGTGCAATTTCCTCCCTTGTTAGCTCGTTTGTGTGGTAAGTTGCATCTGCTCTAGTGCATTGATTTTTGCAGTGTATAGGCAAAATACACAATTCTGTGATAAAATAAAAACACAAGCTTTAGCTCTTGTGACGATTATTCTGGAGTGAGCGAAACAGAAAGATGCAACGCGTATATTTGTTTTCCTTGTTCTTTACGTTAAAAAAAATTGTTTGCACGACACGTTGAATCATTGAAAGTACCAGGCGATACCGAAGTTGTTCTTGCAGATCCCAATGGTATACTGCTGTGTGCCAGTAATAAGAAGGAGCCTGGTGTTTCTCTTCCTAAGATCCCAGTAAAGATCAGCAGATGACTGCGCGGCGCGCTCTTAAATAGCCAGCGCAGAAGCTTCTAGGCGCGGAGGAGGAGCTGGAAAACAGCTTAGCGTTGCCAAAGCATGCCTTCCTTCCTCGGCTCACTAGAATGGTCTCGAATTTACTAGAACATCGTCAGCACGCGCGGCCCTCCCGCGCAAATTGAGGAGGGCCGTGTCCTAGCGGGGGAATGCACGCGTGACTTAGCCCATGACGACGAGGGCGAGGAGACGCAGCGCGGTAGCCGCGATTGTGTAATGGGTCGCGTCGTGATCTCGAAGCTTGTAAAAATTTCCATCGCCGCCTTTCTCGGCGTGCAAGCCGAAACATTAGAGAATGGGCCACCGCGGCCTTACACGCCCCACCATAAGAGGATTGCTGGGCTTTTTTGCCCAGCCAAACCGAACACATACAAAAGACCGCGACTTTAAGTTCACAACAACACGATCTACATGAACAGCTCCTTTTCACCGTCGCTTCGTTGCATGCATGACATTCAAAGCTGGTCACAATTCCTGCCACACAATGTTCACAAGAACTCTTCTCGCGCACAGTCATTGCACGGCATGCGAAACGTTCACGGCAAGTCCCAATTTTCGAAGTTCTGCACGCATCACATGTCACGACAGTCAAGTCCGGAAATTATTCTTGATGCACTTGGCTCGCCGCATTCAGCGCAAAAGCACCCACACTTTGGTGCACAGGCGAGAGGGAAAGCTCACGCCCGCCGGCGCAGCACTGCTCAGGTTCAGATAATTCGCTGGAGAATGGCAAGTGCGTGGTATCGGGCGGCTCGGTTTTCGCGGTCGCGGTCAATAAGCTGCAAGCCATGGTGCCTTGCTTGTCATTTGCGATCGCACCTAGTGTCGATGTACCTCCCGCAGCTGCATTTGACACGTCAGAAACAACTTGTTCAGACGCCGCAGCTTTAGGCTCTACAATAGAATGTTTACAATAGTAAGTCTGACAACCATGAGTCTGATCCCGCGCTGGCAGCCATACTTTGTTCGCTCCATCCGCTCGCTTTGGTTCGCTTCGTGTCCGTCCGTAAGCGCCCGCCGTTCTGTCTGCGCTTTTCACATTGTAACCTAGTGTGCTGCGCTTGCACCTCTCTTCTGTCCCTGGTGGTGTCTGTTAGCGACGCCAAGAAGCGTATTTTACAGCCGAGCGCAGTTAAAAACTGCACTACGAGTCGTGCATGGGCCCCTCGTCGATCCGCGCAGCGTCATCCCTATCCAGGTACAGTATCCAGAGTTTTGTAATGTGGAGAATTTTTTTTTGTCTGTGTGCCTTTACTTGAACGACTATGAGAGATGATCTCAAGATTGTTTGCTTGGTTTGCGCATCACCGTCGCTCATCCCACTGGTAGATACTTGTTGGTGAAATGAGCGAGGATGCAATTTATTTTGAGATGAAAGAATCGTGCGTAATTTGACGTAAGTCGGAATGGCGCTTAGCACTTTCCTGCCTATGCCGTCGACGCAGTGATTGGCACGGGTCTCGGAAATAATCGGGGGCTGCGTAAAAAAAGATGTGCCATGGTAATTTCTGCTTCCAGTGGGTGAAGATTGATTGGTGTGCGATAGGCGATGATGAGTTAATAAAATATTTGTAATTGAGTGAGCAATTGATGAAATAAAGCAAAAAAATAAAATAATAGAAATTGAGGGTTTAAAGGTGTCAAAAATGCTAAAATAAAAAACCAGTGCTTGGTGATGCTAATGAAAAAATTTAGAATGTGTAATTGATTATTTGAAATAATTGAAGAATGCGTTCAGAGGTGTCAAATTACTCAGAGTGTAAAGGCGATTGTTGCTGACCCTGAGTTTTGGTGTATAAAAATATAAAACAATAAATAAAATAAAGAAGCAAATGATAGAAATATAAGATAAAAGCTAAAAAGTTAAAACGTGAAGAAAGAAAACGTGTGTGTGTGTGAAAGAGACGCCCTTAACGGCGGAGCTTAAGTGTCCCCTAATTTTTTATAACAGTATTATATAATATAAATCTGACTTTATGAACACTGCCAGTTGCACCAAGCACAGGCACTTCGCAGTAATGTGAGTTGACTTTTCAAATTTGTTTTCGTTTCAGCCGAGTTCCTCTTCCTCCGAGTTCCTCGAAGCTTCCCATGAGAGCGCTTTCATATGAGATTAAGGCTTCAAATATCTACTATCCGATAGAGGGAATAAACAAGAAAACGGCATATTTGCAAAATCAACTGCATTTCAGGTGGCTGTCAATTAGCGAACCATCGGGTGACTCGACAAAACACACAAAAGTAAAGCGCACGCTTCATTGTTTTATCGGCCGCACTGACAGGTATGAAGGCACAGAATGCAAACCTGAGCTGCGCGCTCTGGACGCGGACCGGACTTCGCATGCATTATCACGTGATAACATCTTTCGAAACGGGCTGGACGTGAGCATATTACAACACATTAGTGGGATGTCATCTTTTCCTGCTTTACTAGACGCCGCGGGTTTGGCAGCGGCTTTTACAGCATGAAACGCACCTCGGGCGCACTAAGCTGTGCACCAAGCACTACCATTTCGTACGACCGTGAGAAGTAGTTTCGGTAATCATGTCCTTGTCTTAAATCAAATACACAATGGTAAATGCAAAATACGTACAAAAGGTTTCAAAGAACGTACTTGAAATATAGCGTTCGTTAAACATGCATTACTCCTTCTCCCGTGTCCTCCATCGAAGCATAAGCTTGTCCTTCAAGTTAACAAGGCTCCATAGCACGCAAAACAACCTTACTGTTTTAGGTTATAGCACGTTCTGTGAGCTAGTTCTCAGTCAGAGGGACGTGAAGTAATGCTTTACATGATGGAAGTGACACTTGTAAAGCCGATTTTGGATTGCAAACGAGAGAGAGAGAGATAAAACTTTTAATGAGCATATAATCAGTAAAAATTCGCAGGAGCTGGGTGATCGGTGCCCCTAGTCCAGGGCTCCGCTGGCAGCAGCTGACTTGCGGACTAGCTGGATAATCCAGGTTTGCTGGTCCAGGTTGTCGCTGGTCAGGGCCGCCTCCCACTGCTCGTGTGTCGGGCATGGCACTATTAACGTTGGGTCAGGTTTGTCCTGACATTCCCAAGAGATGTGATAGAGTGTGGGGCTTGCGCCGCACCAAGGACAGTAACTCGTGTATTTTGTTGTGCTTATCTTATTTAAAATTTGAAGATTAGGGAATGTGTTTGTTTGTATTTTTCTCCAGTCTATAGCGTCCGAGGAAGGAAGTTTTTTGTGTGGTGGTGAGAAAATTCTTCTTTCTAACCGTAGGTGTTCCAGCCTGTCGCCGTAGGGTCCTAGGAGAGGGGTTAGGTAGGGATGGGGATCCGCCCGGTTTGTGAGAGCTCGGGCTAGATCATTCGCTACCTCATTTCCTTCTAGGCCTTCGTGTCCAGGTGTCCATGTAATTGTGTGCGTCTGGGAGATGGAACGTTATATTGCACACGCTCTTTTGTGAAGTTTTCCGGCCAGGTAGTCCCTGCAGGCTGGTTGGGAGTCCGTCACTACGTGTGATGACTTCTTTTGGTTGTCTTGTGTTTTTATGGTGATGGCTGTGATTCCGCTTCCTCAGGATCCTTGGCATAGATCGAAGCCTGAATAATTGGCCTCTTCTTGTGGTCAACTGCAGCTATTGTGAACTTGCCAGCTTCGCCGTAAGCCCCTATGTTCACGAAGACAACTTCCGCGTCTTTAGACAATTGTTTTTCCAATGATTTGACTCTGGCATTTCCTTCGACCCTTTTGTAACTCATGATGCATGTGCTTGGGTATCGGGTTCACATAGATGTTGTTTCTTGTGGATGTCGGAATTTGTGATTTGATCTCAGAAGTTCTTAGTGCCTGCCATAGCCCTAGTTTTGACAGGATTTCCCTACCCGCCCGCGTTGTTGTTAGGCGTTGTTTCTGACTCTCTAGAACTGCCTCCTTGAGCTCCTCGAAGTTGTGCACTCCGGGTGCCCAAAGACGTTCCGTTGATGTTGGTTGCGGGAGGTTTAGGGCCGTTTTATAGGCTCCTCTTATGATAGTGTCAATGGCCCTTTTATCAGTGAATCTAATTTCGTGATATGGGAGCCCGTAGGTAATCCTGCTAACGACTAGGGCTTGTACAAGGCGGAGGGTGTTCTCCTCCCTCATCCCTTTCCGGTGCCAGGTCACCCTTCTAATACTTCTGGAAATTTGGTTGACTGTGGTTTTGAGTGTTTTGATTGTATAATCCACTCTCAGATTGCTTTGCAACCACAGCCCCAAAACTCTGATGTTGTCCTTCTCTTGAATTATCTGGTCTCCTAGAGAGAGCTGAATTTCTCCTGGGGACTTGTAATTTCTTCTGTGTAGCCTAAGTTCGGATTTTTCTGGGGAGCATTGAAGACCGCTCTCCCCGGCAAATTGCTCGACTAGGTCTATAGCGGCTTGCAGAGATTCTTCTTTTTGCGCCAAGGATCCCTGAGTAGCCCAGATGGTGATGTCGTCCGGGTATAAAGTGAAGCCAATATCAGTGCGGGTCAACAGTTTTTTTGCTAAATTTATCATTGCTATGTTAAATAGCATTGGAGAGATTATAGAACCCTGCGGTGTACCTTTGTTCGGCATGGATACTTTTGGTGATCGGATCTCTCCAATTCCTATGGTGGCTGTGCGATCTGAGAGGAAAGCCTTCACGTATTTGAAAATTTTCTCCCCGCAGTTGATATTGTTTAATTCGTGCAATATGGTTTGGTGGCCAATGTTGTCGACTGCTCCTTTGAGATCTAGTGCCAGAATGAAATTTTCGCCTTTTCGGGGTATGGTGTTGATGACTTCTTCCCTAATCCGGAGGAAAGCATCTTGCGTGCAGAGTCCCTTGCGGAAGCCCAGCATGCAGGAAGGAAAGATGTTGTTTTCGTCGATGTAAGTTTGGAGCCTTAGGTGGACTACTTTTTCATAGAGCTTTCCCAGGCAAGAAGTGAGGGAGATAGGACGGAGACTCTCCACAGCCGGTGGCTTTCCAGCCTTTGGTATGGTGATGATATCCGCGTGTCTCCAAGCTGATGGGACCTGTCCCTTCCCCTACAGTTCTTCGTTGATGTACTTCGTTAGGTCTTGCAGATGTTCGGTGCTTAAGTTCCTAATCATAGCGCAGGTGACTTTGTCTCCTCCAGGGGCAGTGTTTCTTGTAAATGTACGGGCGGCTGAGTAGACCTCCGCCAGTGTTACGGGGGAGTCAAGGGAGGGGTTTGGTTGACCCGCATATGAAGTTTGGCAAGCCGGAGTAGGGTCTCCTATGTATTTCTTGTGCATGGCGGTGATCAACTCTGCATCTGTGCCCGGGTATTTATGGGCTATGGTGTGAAGGGTTCTTCTTGTGGCCGTTTTGGTTTTTGAGGTGTCTATCATGCTTCTTAATATTGCAAACGAGCGGTCGCATACACGCTATTATATGCGGCGCGCAGCCCCTCAGTAGCGTTGGCCTGGCGGCTCCGTGAACGGCGGACGGCAACAACTGTCCCAGCAAAGACGATGCGTCTACTAACGAAACAACGTTTACTACAACATCATGAAGAAACGGGCAGAGAAGCTGACCCGGAGAGAATATAGACAATCTCACACAGCTGGTGTCTAGCATCGTGTCAACGGCGCGTCCAAGTAGTCCCTGTCTCAGCGGAGTCTGCCGATGCTTTCTATAGGCATGCCAGTTCACAGGGAAAGGGGGAAGCCCTCACAGGAAATGGAGAGCCAAACACGTTTGGACACGACGGGATGACTCAATCACAGGTGGTCCGATCGCATCTCCTCCACCTCCTGCAGACGGGCAAGGGCGACGCACTCTTTCTCGAGCTCCAGGCTTGGCCAGCTTTTGCACACACACGCACTCACACCCATTTGGCACGTGGCAGGATCACGTCGAGACTTGCCCGCGGGAGGAAGCGTTGCGCGGCCGATGAACGGCGCCGAAATGGCCGATCCGCTCGCGGTTCTGCCTGTTGCTATGTGGTGGCCGCGTCAGCTGTCCCACTTGTCGGTGGCGAAACGTAACATACTGCCCCGCCGGGGAAGGGAGATCCCAAAGAACAGAGGACTGCATCCGCTGTTCGGAGGGATCGGTTTGTTGCTGCTAGCCGGGGTCGTCCTGCTCTGTTTCTCTTAAGCCAGTCAGCCTGAAGAAGGCCTTGGAAAGTTTGGGTTTCCGAAGCACTCTGCAACTTGTCTTCAGGAGCAATTACGCTAAAAACTCAACCGATTAGCCAGCAAGCACGGCACAATCTTCACTAAGTTATGCCAGGTTATTTCCCTCTTATGCCCCCATCTACATTAAAGGGCAGCTCAGCAGCACTTGGAACGCGTCCACAAATTTGAAAATTGCGCTTTCAAAAACGTCACTTCAAACAAAGATAATGCAATACAAATGTTCAAAATCCTATGTCAGGAAGAAAAACACCAAGAAGTGAAAACTGAGGCTTCTTCTCACGTTATCAGCTCCGACTTAAGCCATCGGCATTACCGTTGACATTCCCCTTTTTGTAACGCACTTCAAAAGAATACTGCTGTAAAGCGAGGCTCCAGCGCAAGAGGCGGCCATTTTTGGAAGATTTTGTCTGCAGCCATTGGAGAGGGCAGTGATCCGTCTCGATGATAAACCTCGAGCCGGCAAGGTAGCACGATAGTTTCTGAACGGCCCACACGAGACAGGCACACACTTTCTCGGTGGCACTGTACGCCTGCTCAAGACCGGTCAGCTTGCGTCTAGCATACAGGACGGGGTGTTCCTCTCCTCCAGTGTCTTTCTGGCATAGTACAACTCCCATGCCTCGCTCACTAGCATCGCACTGCACCACGAACACTTTAGTGTAGTCTGGCGATCGTAGCACAGGCTGGCACGTTAGAGCGCTCTTTAAGGCTATAAAAGCGCTTTCCTTTCTCTCGTCCCAGACGATTATTTGAGGCTCCGCTTTTCTGAGAGCATCTGTCAGGGGACTCGCAATATCAGAATTCCTGGGGATGTATCTCTGATAGTAGCAGGCGGCACCTAAGAACGACCGGATATCGGTCTTTGTGCGCGGCTGAGGAAAGTTTCGTATAGCAGCAACCTTTATTGCAGAAGGACGGCGACGACCCTGTCCAACCACGTGACCGAGGTAAACAACTTCGGCACGTGCCAACTGGCACTTGGGAGTTTTGACCGTTAAGCCTGCTTGGCGCAAACGGGTTAGCACTGCCCGCAAATGTTTCATGTGCTCCTACCAGGATGCGGAGAATACCGCAACATCGTCCAAATAAGGCAAAGCGGACTCCTCAAGTCCCCGCAACACTTTGTCCATGAGGCTTGAAAAGCAGTAAGGCGCGTTCTTTAAACCAAAACTCAAAACTTTAGGACGGAAAGTTCCCATTGGTGAAATGAACGCCGCATACCTACTAGCCTGCTCTGTTAGGGGAACCTGCCAGTAACCCCTGACAAGGTCTAGTGTTTAAATAAACTGAGCGCTACTAACTTTCTCGATGCGCTCCTCGATGTTTGGGATCGGATAAATTTGATTCTTAGTGATGGAATTTAGCTTACGGTAGTCGACACAAGGACGAGGGTCCTTGCCCGGTACCTCAACCAAAATCAAAGGGGAGGTGTAATCACTCTCACAGGCCTCCACAACATCCAGCTCCAACATTTTCTTTACCTTAGCCTCCATAACATCGCGCTGGCGGGGTGGTACACGGTACGCCTAGGACCGTACAGGCTCTGAGGAGGTAAGTTCAATGTCATGAGTAAGGACAGTAGGCCTATCAGAGAATTGACCTTGAAACTCTTGCAAGAGTTCGTGCAATTCGGTTTTCTACTCAGGCGAAAGCGGTGCTTTAGCGACTAAGTCACTAATTAGCTGTTCGGTGACTTCCCTGTTCTTCACTGTACCTAGTCCCGGAAGTTCGACCGGAAGCTCTTCGGGCATATTCACCATCATACTCACCACTGCTTCCCTTTGCCTGTATGGCTTAAGCAGATTACAATGGTAAACTTGATGTACCTTTCGTTTTCCTGGCAGACTCACTGTGTAGTTAACGTCCGACAATTTTTGCACAATCCGTGCCGGACCCTCCCACTGCACGTCCAGCTTGTTTTTCAGCGATGGGCGTAAAATCATTACCTCATCGCCCACCTCAAAGCGACGGGTCCTGGCTGTCCTCTCATAATGAACTTTGGCCCGCTGCTGAGCTTTGATCATGGCTTCTTCTGACAACTCCTGCGCCCGCCTGAAACATTCGAGCAACCTGAGCACGTACTCTACTACGACTGGGGCATCGCCCTGGCCTTCCCACGATTCACGAAGCATGCGAAGAGGAGATCGCAGCGTCCGACCGTACACAAGCTCTGCTGGCGAAAACCCTGTAGTTTCATGCGGCGTGGTTCTTAGGGCAAACATCGCCGCCGGCAGGCATAGCTCCCAGTCAGTTTTTCGCTCAAAACACATAGCTCTCAAAAGCCGCTTCATGACGGAGTGAAGCTTTTCAATGGAATTCGACTGTGGGTCGTATACGGAGCTCTGCAAGAGCCTTATTCCGCATCTTTCCAGGAATGATGTGGTAAAAGCGCTAGTGAACACTGTGCCCTGATCTGATTGGATTTCTGCAGGAAAACCAACTCGCGCAAACATGGGCAGCAGTGCATTCACTATCTCCACTGAACTGAGTTCTTTCAGCGGGACTGCCTCGGGGAACTTTGTCGCGGGAAAAATCACTGTCAGAATATGTCTATACCCTGAGTTTGTTCCCGGCAGTGGTCCCACAGTGTCAATAACGAGCGTCCCGAAAACATCCTGGCCAATAGTACTCTTGCAATAGGCGGTCCTTAGTCTTTTTAACTCCTAGGTGCCCAGAGAAGCGCAACAGATCCTGACGATAGCACTCAGGCACGATCAGCTGATCGAACTCATTCCCCCGCGGTCTAGATACTTGCGGTACAGGACCCCATTTTTTACTTCAAAACTGACATTTTTCTTGGCGATACCTTCTTTTACATTGCAGCGGATGTTCTCAAGGCTCTGATCCTTTTGTTGCTCGGCTATCAAAGCCGACTTGCTGACATTCAGCAGCACGTTAAATCTCTCTGACGTAGGCGCGACGAACAAACCTGCAGATAGCTCTTCTAAACTACCCGTGTTGGGTATTTTCTCTCCTGTATCCGGTGCCTTCAATTTTTCAGGCTCACTTGTCTCTACAGCGGACGTGGTCTCAATATCAGCGTGCTGTGCCTCCGACCCTTTTTCATCGCTTGACAACCTCATCTTCGGAACCACCGCCTTTGCAGCAAGCTCCAGAGCTCTAGATCCGGTTAAGGCTAGTACGCTAGCCTCTCCAAAAACAAGCCCCTTTTCGCGCAAGAGGTGATCGGACTTGTTTGAAAACAGGTACGGGTACTGAGGAGGAAGCATAGATGACACCGCAGCTTCTGTCTCAAGTGTGCCGAAAGGCCCCTCAATAAGCACTTTGGCTATGGGTAAACAAACGCTGTGAGCTTCCACTGCTTGTTTGATCCGCGCGCATTCACCCGTGAACATCTCTGGTTCTATGTAAGAAGGATGAACAACATCCATGGTGGCCGCAGAATAGCGAAGCACTCGACGCTGTTTCCCGTTCACGAGGAGGTCTCGAGTGTACGGTTCGAGAAGCTTCACGTTCTCATCACTTCTGCATAACGACAAAAACACGATCTTTGGTTTTGTCTCTGGACACTGCGCCGAAAAATGACCAGGCTTCTGGCACGTATAACAGACGCGGGATTGCCTTGCCTCGAACCTCTTTTTCCGTTCGGCTTCGGCTACCACCATTTCTTTATGTTCGGCCGGACTGCCTTCACTCGCATCCGCACCCCGTTTATTCTCTCTGGCTCGAAAGGGCTTGAACTTCGGCCTCTCAAGCTTAGAGCCGAATACCGCTTGTTGACCGTCCTTAGCTCCACGAGCCCGACGCGTCACAAACTCTTCAGCTAGCTCGGCGGCTCTATCCACCGTACTAACATCTGGCCTGTCCATGACCCAATATCGCACGTTCTCGAGTCACCGACTGTAAAACTGTTTCAGTCCGAAACACTGCAGAACCTTATCGTGGTTACCATACGTTTTTTCTTCTTTGAGCCACTCATACATGTTTGACATAAGCTTGTACGCAAACTCTGTATACGACTCACTTTTGCTTTTCTCATATTCTCGAAAAATCCGACGAAATGCTTCGGCTGACAGCCTGTACTTTTTTAGCAGACTCGATTTCACTTTGTCGTAATCCTCTGTTTCCTCTTTTGTCAAGCAAGCGATTACGTCTGCCGCCTCACCGGGTAACAAAGTGAGCGAGCGCTGTGGCCACGTTTCCCGAGAAAACCCTTGCTTCTCGCACGTTCGCTCGAAGTTAACCAGGAATAAACCAATGTCCTCTCTAAGCTTAAACGGCCGCATTAGGTCACTCATTTTGAACGATTCCCGTTCTCCTGCACCGTGAGCCCGAACTGCACTACCAGCGCGTCCCGCGTCTACTTCGATACGTTTCATTTCCATAGCGTGTTGACGGTCTCGCTCCTCTTTCTCTTGCCTTTCCTTACGGTCACACTCCTCTTTCTCTCGTCTTTCCTTACGTTCACGTTCCTCTTTCTCTAGCCTTTCCTTACGTTCACGTTCCTCTTTCTCTAGCCTTTCCTTACGTTCACGTCCCTCTTTCTCTAGCTTTTCCTTACGTTCCCGTTCCTCTTTCTCTAGCCTTTCCTTACGTTCTTCAATGATCTCAAGGCATTCCAAAAGCTCGTCATCTTCAGCTTTCAACTCAAGAATAGCCTTTAACACTTCTGGTTTTCTGAGTCTGTCTGACACATCCACACCCATCTCCTTCGCAAGCTCCAGCAATTTCGGTTTGCGCAACGACTTCAAATCCAAATCCATGGCTGTTCCGAGTGCTGCCGTCTCTACTGCCCACTATTGCCTTGCTGCAATTAACCCAGTAACAACGACAACCCAACTGCCAGCTCTGTTCTCTACTTAACAAAAGCCTGGCCAAACTCAGTAGAAGAAAGTACCGCACTCACCAAACCTCGCAGCCAAGAATCCAACGCAGTCGTTCCGCTGCAGGCAACCAGTCATCACGCAGGGCTCGTTGCACTGCTCCTGGCTTTCCGCTGAGCTGCTTGTTTCACGGGTCACGCCTGGGACATCTCCGCTCTTCCCACCAGATGTTGCACCTCGGTCAGGCCTGGCTCGTTTCACCGACCACGGTCACTGCTTGGTCGTCCTCGTCCCTCCGCTGTTCACCAGTTGTTGGACGACGGTATCGCCTGGCTCGTCCGACTAGTCCCTCCGACCACGGTTACGGCTTGGTTGTCGTCGTTCCACCGCTGCCTACCAGTTATTACATGCGGCGCGCGGACCCTCGGTAGCGTTGGCCTGGCGGCTCCGTGGACGGCGGCCGGCAACAAAGGTCCCTTGAAAGACGAGGCGTCTTCTAACGAAACAACCTTTACTACAACATCATGAAGAAAAGGGCAGAGAAACTGACCGGGAGAGAATACAGACACTCTCACACAGCTGGTGTCTAGCATCGTGTCAACAGCGCGTCCAAGTAGTCTCTGTCTCAGCGGAGTCTGCCGCTGCTTTTTATAGGCATGCCAGTTCACAGGGAAAGGGGGAAGTCCTTACAGGAAATGGAAAGCCAAACACGTTTGGACACGACGGGATGACTCAATCACAGGTGGTCCTACCGCATCTTCTCCACCTCCTGCAGACGGGCGAGGGCAACGCACTCTCCCTCGAGCTCCAGGCTTGGCCAGCTTTTGCACACACACGCACGCACACACATTTGGCACTTGGCAGGATCACGTCGAGACTTGCCCGCGGGAGGAAGCGTTGCGCGGCCGATGAACGGCGCCGAAATGGCCGATCCGCTCGCGGTTCTCCTGTTGCTATGCGGTGGCCGCGTCAGCGGTCCCACTTTGTGGCGAAATGTAACAACGCGTATACCTTGTTTCCGCGCGCGTCTACGACGGTGCGCTTGGCACAGAAGGGTACGCAGCAACATGCTGGCATCATTCCGAATAGAGTTTGGTACAAGCAGCAACTGCGGTGATGTTAAAAAATGAAACAACCGCTTGTGATCATTCCAGTGCACCTTGCGGAGCAAGCACGGGTTCTAAGAAGGCGCACGTTGACAGCGTACTCGATGGAAGGCGCGGGCGGACTGAACAAAACATGACCGCCGCGCACAGTTTTTGTCTCTTTCACTCTAATGGCGCTAACCTTTGTAAAGCCTCTATTCCCTCCTCGCGAGCTAGTTTTATCTCTATATCTTGCTGCTGCGGTCCTTTCGATGCGCCTGTCGAAACGCTGACGCACTCGGTAATATGAGTGTGCGCTGTTACTCTTATTGGGTAGGGTTCCGCAGTTGTTTTGGTGTTTATTTCTCTAAACAGCGCCCCGCCGCGCACGCCAACAGCCTCGCTTGCTTCGGCGAAGGTCCTCTCGGCTGGCTCAGTGCTCGCGGTAGCGTCGACGGCGAGGCTGCTGCATCACCTGACACGCAGCTTGAAAACACTGGTCGGAGCCGCTCTTTCGCGTTAGTTTCTTCTGCTTTAATGTTAGTTTCGCAGGTGCGGGTAGGGTGTTTTGCGCGCTGAATCTTATCCGCGCATGCGATCAAGTCGCCTAGGTCTGTCTCATTGGGAGGCGTTCGGGAGTTTGTCTCGCTTGTCTCTGCCTTCTCTAGTTCTGAAATCTCCTTCTCAGGGGCGTGTTGTTGTGGGCGCTGACTGGCATTGGTATTTGCGACGGTGCTTCGGTCGTCCAGCGTATGGCGAGGCACTTCTGAGTTCGCCTGGCCGTTTGCTGGCTCAGTCTCTGTTAGTTGGTTTACACCCAGTGGTTCACTGTCATTGTTGAGCTTTCGTAGTAGCTCCCAAACATCTCCGGAAATTAAGCAGTTCACGCCCTCTGAAAGTCTGTTGGTAATAGCCCTCACTAGTTGTGCCCTGTGTGGGGTTTTTGTTGTCAGCGTTTCTTGTTTTAAAGGGACACTAAAGACACCCAGAAATATGCTATCAAATTCTAATAAATGGCATTTGGCGACACTGTCGCCGCATATCCGGCAGCAAAAAAAATCGAATTATTGCTGAGGTATTGCTATAAGGAGTTGGGTTTTTTTTTTTTTTTTGGTTCCCGCCGGTCAAATTCAAACTGTTTTTTCCTACTACGTAGAAGAGTAGGATGACACACATTGTGACGCAAGAGGAGACTCCAGGATTGCTGGCGCGCGGGGAGCGGAGAATACTTCGCATGTGCGTGCCGAGTCATGATCTTCATTTGATACGCACTTAAGGTAGGCGCAAATGCTGCTCCGAGCTCGTATTTCAGGCGCCGCAGGCCCAAACCAAACTATCCGAGCACGCACGAAGTTCCTGAGCTGGAGCATGACCGAAACTGAAGTGGACGCCTGTAGCGCCGTGTTAGCTGAGAGACTAGCGGCATCTACCGACAAGCAGACGAACTGAGTATATTTTCATATTTGCCTTGCAACATTTACGTTGTCTTTTCGTGTTTTGGCCGTCGTTTACGTGTGATAAAAGCATGTTATCTAGTAACACAGAGATGTGAGCTAGTTGGTTCGTCTTGTTGGTAAACAATCGTTGGTAAAATATCGAAGTTGGTAAAATGGATAGTAGGTAAAATATCGAAGCATGTTATCATATTCGAGACGAAACCGACTACTGCATTCAGACGGTCAACGTAATTCGCATTTGTCAGCCTCCGGGATCCCTTGCGCGTCACGCGATTTGTTGTTGCGAGCCTCGACTGTGGCGGCGATGCCTGTATTCCTGTTCTTCCTCTTTACTACTTTAAACAGTTCTGTTTTCAGTAAGAGTGGCTTTTTTGTAACCAGGAACTGGCATTCTATCGATGCAAGCCCACTTGATTTTTCTCTTTAGTGTCCCTTTTAGCTGACTGCTAAGGTAACTAGCGCAGCGTCGATTTTCTCGCCAAAAGCAGACACCAGTTTTATTCTGCCAGATGGTTCGCAATCATTGACTGGCCCTTTATCTTCTCTCATCACTGAGATCTCGGTACCGGTGTCAAGAATTGCCACGACAGGTACACCCGCGCAGTCTATTTCAATCTTCTGTAGTTCTGAAATCCATACAGCGTCGACGTTCCCTGTGGTTTTTATATCGGCAACCAGCGTCTTCTAGCCAACGGTCTGCTCTGAGATCTCATTGTTGTCTTTAAACGCTACCGCCACTGTGTGTTCGCGCTCCTCGGGTGGTATCATTTCCTTCGCTGTTTCGGCCGGCGTGCGGGCAGGGTCTGGCGACGTGACCTTACTCAATACACGTGAAACATCCGAAACTTCTTTTGTTAGTAGGTCTAGTAGGTCTACTGTCACGTATGTTCGGGCGCTGAAGCTGTTTCGTTTACTGCCGTACCGCTTTACCTTTGCCCTTAGCGTCTTCGAGCGTCGTCTTCGAGCGTATCTAACTTGCTAGCCAGCTCTTTAGATGTAAGCCACTTGGCGCCCTCGCGCAGGCGTATATGTTCTAGTCCTTCGGAACTAGAGCTCGCTCGCTAGAATGGCCTCGACATGGAGGAAGGAAACAACTTAGGAGAGGCCCTTGCCATTCCCCATGCATTGGAGAAAGTGTGGCAGAAGTGACGCCAAAATTTAGTGTTAGCCAAGTCGGGCTATAGCAACGGCGACGCTGTTACTAAAAAACTCGGGCTACTAGCAACAGCGTTGCTAAGGGCTCTAGGTACGTGAGCGTCGCGGAGAAAAAAAAAATGCGGAGGGTAAAGAAGCAGGAGAGACGCAGCGCCCGGTCGCGGCGCGGCCGCGCCGGCTTCAAAAACAATAACGTCAGGGCCTCTCCTAAGTTCTTTCCTTGCTCCATGGGTCTCGAGTTTACTCAAACATCGTCAGCACGCGCAGCCCTCCCGCGAAAAGTGAGGAGGAGGGCCGGGTCCGTGCGGGGGAATGTACGCGTGACTCAACCTATGACGACGAGGGCGAGGAGGCCAGCGCCGTGGCCGAGATTGCGTAATCTGTCGGATCGCGTTCTCGAAGCTTGTAGAAATTTCGATCGCCGCTTTCTGCGGCGCATCCGCGCCAACAAAACAACGCAAGCTAACATCAGATCTTCCAACCTGATGGCAGTGGAAAGAATTGAATGGAAGAGGAAGGAGAGATACCTAAAAAAGCAAATAGACAGGCTTCGCACCAGGGTAGATAAATACAAAATGAAGCTGAAAAGGCCTAAAAAAGACAGTTTTGAGGATATGGCATATATCCGGGAACAAGCGGAAGAAAAAAACATTGCTGCCGCTTTCCCGCTGAACCAAGTTCTCAATTTCAAGCGAAAAATGCCAGCATGGTCGGAAGATGTAGTGCGACACTGCACTGTACTTGGGCATCTTTCTACAAAGGCCTATGAGCATGCCCAAACGGAAAGATTGTTGAAACTTACAAGCAGAAACACACTGCAAAACTTTATTGAAAGTACCTCTGGGGAGACAGGCTTCAGTGGCTTGGTACAAGCCCGGCTGGTAACAGAGCTTGACAAGCTAGAATCGCCGCACTCCAGACTATGTTCTCTCATCGTCAATGAGGTGCGAATCAAGCCAAAGTTACATTATAACAAGCAGCAAGGTAGCTTCGTGGGCCATGTGGACATGGGTGTGGGCACCGATCTTCACAGTAAGCCGGTACTGACAAATTCTTTACTTTGTTTTGTAATTAACGGTCTGTCTACTTCATACAGAATACCAGCATCGTACTTTTTCACTAAAAGACTGAATGGCGCACAGGTGTCCAAATTGATGTGATATGTCCTCATTAAGGCCGAAGAGGCAGGCTTCAATGTGGTGCGCCTTGTAAGCGACAACCATAAAGTAAACGTGAGTGCCATGAAGGACCTCTGCGGCGGATTCCTCACGTACTGGATACCGCATCCGTGCAATAATGATCGGCTGCTATTTTTAAGCTTTAATTATTACGACGTTTTGAAAAATATCCGCTCTCAGTTCCTTGCATGCGACCTTCGAAAGAAAAGAGAAGCTTCATCATCTCACTTGAAGAAACTCTACGAGATGCAAAAAGGTTGGATTGTAAAACGTGTGAGGAGTCTAACCAGAAAACATGTTTTTCCGAACAATATTGAAAAATGAACGTCAAAAGAGCTGTCGAAGTTTTTTCTCCATATGTTACATCTGCGCTCGAGTTTTAAAAAGAGCACGTCGGACAGAGCAACCATATGTCATTTGCCTATGCGGGACCAACGATACTGTTTATGAAAAACATCCATCGGTGATTCCTACTGCACGACACCAGCAACAAACACCAACATATCGAGAAAAGGTTCCGTGACGTTAGGCACTTTGACGACGAAATTATTCTAGGCTGGAATGGCTAGAAATTACATTTCAGCTATTTATCGACCAACTAAGGAAATATGCGACTTATCTTCGTGGTTTTTTCACAGCCGAAACGTACGAGGCCCTTTCGCTAACAACTTACTCGACTGCTTGCTGTCTTCGCTATCTGTTAGCTGAGGAGAAGTTCTGTTTTGTACTAACGCGGAAATTCAGCAGTGACCCAACTGAAGCACTATTTGGAACCCCGAGGCGTTCACTGGGATGCAACGACTAACTTGATGTGCGGTCAGTACTCTCAGAACTAGAAAAAGTTTTGAAGACGGGAATGGCCGCGACATCTGAACACAGCAACGCGCTCTATCATGAGAGTCCCCACAGCACTACTTAGGACTGCAGGGCTATGTGTACTTGGGAGCAGCGATGACCTTCCAGAGGCTGCTTTAGAATCCTTGGGACGCTTAGATGTGCAGCATGTCCCTGCTTCTCTACCTACCTTACAGCTGTCGGCCACGTTCTTTGTATACGTTGCTACATCGCTCGTGTAATAAGTGAACATATGGAATGTGAGCAGTGCTGTTTACTCACAACGATGCCACCTACTAATAACCCACTCGAGCTGTTCACGCGACGTCAGGACCGAGGTGGGCGGGTTTACCCATCTGATGCATTACTTTATGTATTAGACAATCTGCGGCTGTTTGTAGAGACAACCTTAAAAGAAAACCCACGACTCCAAAATCCACTCGGAAACCTGACCGATGCAGCTGTTCCAGCCATCTGCAAATCAAACTTGCTGAAGTGCCCCGTCAGGGACAACAGTCACCGTCAACATGCAGTTTTCTCGACTTATGGCAACTAGAGTTATCAGACCACTGCTGATGAACTACGCCTCTTCGATAACTGAAAAAAAAAATGATCTCTATAAGCCAATGTTTCAGCAGACGCCTCTTTCACGAAAAGTGATAAAGTTGTAAAAGTAGTTACTCTTGTAGCATAGCTGCTGTTTAGAAATGTGTTAATAAATGCTGGTAACTTTCTTCTTAAATTTTGTTTCACGGTAGCATAGACTAGCATTATCATTTTTCTGTTACCATTGACGCTATCGGAGCTGTTATCCAGGTTTTCGAGCCATGCGCACATTTCTTGAAAGTGCCTCCTAAAAATGTCATAGCATTGGTGTCATTGCCAAGCAGGTACCGTGATCACTTGCTATGCTTAAAAAATGTCGGCCTCACAAGTAAATATATCGAATATGTACGATTCATGCTTTGTAGCAGTTATCCCGCGAGCGAATAACAGCGCTCCCGTCCCCACGACAACGTTCGTACTCGTGCGCCTTGACACCTACGTCAGTGGCGCCTTCAGCAGCAGTAACGGCAGCGCCACGCAACTTTACCTGACGGCGCCGCTGTATTGTTCGCGCGGCGCGTTCACAGGCACAGAAAGTATAAAGGAGGCTATGGCAGGGCGTATAGGCGGAGAAGGGTACAGCTCGTTCTCATGCTCCGGAAATTCGTTATCTGGCTGATCGTATATAGCATTCTATCACCTCTTCAGGGCCCTGTGCAGCTTAACCGCAACCATATCTTCCATAAATGTATAGCTTGATAGAAGTCTTGGATCATTTAGCACTGAGAAACACAACGAAAACTCGCCGTTTCACTGCGAGTGCCGCCTTCTAACGGTGAACGCTGAAACCACTAATGAGCATCCACCCTGAAGCAGGTTAAGCTGCGTAAACCGAACGTTTTTGCAGCGAGAGATCCACTGGGCTACCAGTCGAGCATTTCACGATGGCCGCGAGAGGCCAGTTGTGCGCATGCGCGGTTATGGCAACCGGGCAGGAGCAGCCAAGTCCCTAGAACCAGCTGGTTTTAGTAACGTTGGGAGGAGCCGCTGCTGCGTGCGCTGCGCCGCGCAGCGTCCTCAGAATCAACGGTCGGAGCCGCGCGTTACGTCACGCGGGTGAGCAATTTTGAGCCTGCGCCGTTACCATGATAACCAGAGAGACCGCACAGGTGCGCCCTGGGCTTCGTCGGCTCCTCGCTATAGTGCTCTAGAAGATTGGGCAGTGTAAAGTCCCTTGGTAGGGCAGTGTGTCGACCACGCCATGGCATATACCTTGACCGCGCCGCGAAATGCATGGGAGCGGGGGGCCGCTTTTGCGATGACGGAGGCGCCGCAACGCAGAGGGCGCCACCCGCAACTGGTGTGTCAGCCGTCCGGGCGCCCGCGTATGCGCACTGTGCGGCGGGCGGATACCGTGTGCACTGTACGTTCTTGTTTGCTTGTGCGTCGCCTCGAGCTATTCGTGACGAGATTTTACAAATATGCGGGTTAACAGGGCTCAGTACTGTTAGCAATCACCTAATTTATTTTCCATTTTGGCCGTCGGCAACACCTCGGGGAAGCAACATGACCGGCTTAGAAAGCAGCTTGGAGAGGGCGTACAAATTGAGACTCGCACAGCATGCTTCACTCGCCGTACAGCTCGCTTTAGCATTCCTAATGCATCTAATTGACGTCCAGAAATGTACTCGTTTTGAAAAGAGGGCAGTGTGGTGACAGGACGTATGAAAAAGTCAAATATGTAACACGTGCGTTCGAGCGCTGGCCACAGTGACCCCATTATCAAAACAGTCCAAAATGGTTTTCACGCGAACAATGCGGTCTACTACACTACGTCACCTGAAGCCACAAGAGAAGTCGGTAATCAGTTCGAATGAATTAAATGTGGACTACCCCGCATGGAGGTATACATAGTAGGGACATGAAAAACGAACGCCACCACTCCAGGTAAAGGGTTACTGAATAACGAAACACAGTGGGTCAGGAAAGGTGGAAGTGGGAGGTAAAGGTTTCATAGGAAAAAAAAAAAAGAGACGTGTCGCCTACTAGGGAGGGAGAAAGGGGTTGGTGGAAAGCACGCAGCGCCGTGAAAAGAGCGGCTGCGAATGTGAACAAAGGTTTGCAATTTTCGTGCGGCACGGCAAACGCACGACGGAGAAGAAGGCAGGCAGCTGAAGACGAAGAAAAATGAAGATATATGAAAGACAATAAAAAAAAGGAAACAACCAAATGAAGGCCTGGGAAGATGAAAGTAGTGCACAAACTGGCTGCAATCCAACGCGCATAAAGATATAAGCGTCGAAATTTAAGAGTCAACTGTAAAACTGTACACTAATCTAAGAACAAACCATTTTCTTTTCTTTCCATAAGCTGGAACATTGTTGTAACGGGTAGCTTTAAATACCCAGAGATGCGCGCTATGCTTAAGACATTTAATCTTAATGCACATAGTTTGACAATGACTTAATTGTTCCAAAAAAATGTATAGGTAGTTCTTATTCTGCGTGCTTAAGCAACCGGTAATATGGAAGTCATTGCCCTCAAAAGATTTCTCTAGTTCTGTTTTGGTGCACATATGAAGTTAAAAAAAGAAAAAAGTTTTGAAAAAGAAAGAACGATGGAAAATAGAGGATGCAGAGGCTATAGTAAACGCCTAATTCGTTTCCGGTAGGTCATCCTTCTGCGAAAGAGAGGTCGTCAGGCCGGCACGCTTTCTCGCCACGAACAAAAACGGCGCCATAGGCTCGAAGCTAGGTAGAAATTTACTCAAAACTTTGGCTCGGGTGTACGGTCCTTTTGGACGCCTTTGCACTTCAGATTTTTCAACCTTCCTGTAAAATGTGGAAGTTCAAAAATTTTACCTACCTGGAGCACCACAAAGCTCACACTTGAATTAAATGTCATGTGATTTTGCGGCTTCTCTCTTTGTGAAGTAAGCGAACCACGACAAAAGTTCACAAAGGGAAAACAATTAAATTCCTTTGGAAGTATTCCACGTGTAATATCAACCTTGTTTAAAATTGATTAGTTCTGCAAAAAGTAGCCGCGGCAAGTAGCCCGACTGTAGTCTGGCAACCAGTAGTTGGCGAGCATATCCAGTCGATTACTCACATTTCATACCACACAATCAAAGAATAAACAGGCATTAATGTCCGCATTTAAATTCGGCCTTATATTAATTGCATGCGCATTAGGTGCCCGTCATCATTTTCGCATTTTTCTTCTCTCGGTGCGCGCCAAGAACTGTATCATACCTGCCGATACAAGGCGCAATTATAAGTGCTTTTTTTTTTGCTCAGTACAATTTGATGCCAGTAAAGCGTCCGCACTCAAGTGCCCAATATATGAACGTATTCCCTCGTAAATGTATGTGACAAGTTTAATTTTTCATATTTTATGTGAAGTATTGCCCTAGCTGGGTACTTGACTTTTTTTTTTTCATCTAAACAGCTGGTTCACCCTTTGGTGAGCGGCACGTAAACAAATGTCCGCGATATATGTATTTGTTAATCACGAACAAAGAATAAATGCTTGAGTCGTGTATACGCTCTCTTTGTTTTTTTTTTTTTTTTTTGCCGGTAACCGCAGTCATTTAAATTTTCGCAGACTGTATTTGTCATTTCTGTAAGTGGTGATTAGGGCACATACAGGACAACGATTAAAGAGATATATTACAGATTACTGGCGATTCAAGATAAACGTTGTTACGTATTAATAGGCACAAGATGAAAAATGTGTTCGTAAATAAGGTTCGTAAAAAAATAAGGTGTTCCTAAAGAGGCCCTACGTAGCACAAGCTTTGCTTCGCATGTACACTGTTTTTCTCTGCGTGTTAGTAGCGCTCCTCGGCAGTAGCCTTTATTCCCTTACTGGAAGAACGAATGCAGCACACCACGCTTCGTTGGAAACATAAAGTACAAATTGCTCATCTGGACGATTTATGGCTGTCCGCAGGAAGAAGAAATGTTGAAAGAGTTTTCAAATAGCGATTCAAACATCGCGCGCTGCTACGCAGGACTACCCAAGCGCGCACGGCGTCTCCAGATTAACGTAAAGGAATGGCAGGGATCATGTTTAAGAACTTGGAATAAGTAGCCTCTTTATTTAAGATCGCACCAATTGCGTAGCGTGTGAAAATAACTTCAAAGAGAACCACGACCCTCATCTATACCGCCACTATCCCCGCGGCCGCTACGCGCCGAGCGGCGAACGTGGCACCACTGTTGCACGTCGCGCCCTCTCGCGGAAGTCGGTTCCTGTCATCGCAAAAGGGGCCCGCTCTCCGGCGCCGGCCGTCACACTGCCCAATATTCTAGAGCACTATATCCTCGCTACACACCGCTCTATCACATGAATTGCACGTCACGATGCGCAGCAATGCGTATAAAAAAGGAAGAGATGAAATAGATGACCGTATCCGAATTTTTGACATGAATGCAGAAAAGGGGAGTCCAGCTGCTGCTAAACGGTGGTATAGGCAACCTGCACTCCACTGGTGGTGCGGAAATTGTTCCACAACGTGCCTAAATTTGCTGTTAGCCCTTTAGTCCGCGGCAAACTACCGAGCATGTTCAGCGGAATTATAGATAAGCGTGGGACAGATAACATCCTTGCCTAGGCGATGTGGATGCAGCCAGTTATCTGATACACGCAATGCAAAGCTTCGACAGAGCATGCAGTCAGATCCCTACAAGAATATGCAGGTGGCGTGAAAACGCCCTATGCAACTGCCTGAAAAATGGCTGCTCTTCTCGCTAGGGTGTGCGTTACGGCGCAGCAATCGACAGAGCAAACTTCATTTCAGGCTTCCTAGAGACAAGAGAAGATTAACTCTTCCGATCCTGAGGTTGTCGCCTGGCACTTGGCTACTTAACGACTGAGAGTAAAAAGTCCAAGAGAGCAGCGTAGACGCCCGACAAGAGAGAGGAACGGCTTGCCGGCAGACTGCCGAGCTTCATAGGCGGCACATAGCCGCCGAGACGCAGACTATGTAAGACGTCATACAACGGGAACCAAGAGAAGAGGGTCTGAAGGCCCTTCGTGTGATCTCAGCATTTTAGTTTCAGAAAGTGCATCCGCGACCCAGACCTTTTCAGCAGACTTTGGGAACAATCCGTTTGGACACGTGCATAGTGTGTGCGAGAGATTGTGGCATCAAATGGACTTGACACCGGTGAGTAATCCAATGTATGACTTTGCGTAAGGAGACTGCCAAATCTAAATACTGTATAGAAATAACTGAGACCACTGCATGCTAATTCACAGATCATCGGGCACGCTTCGTCTGTCCGGCAAAAAATTCTAGAGGGCACTTTTTTGTATTAGTCCTTTCATTTCACACATATCACGTTGCTTGCGAGTGTCGTGTGCTGTTTAAAAAATGTATCGACGATGTCTCAGGGCTGTGGCGTTATGAACGTGTTGGCCAATCAGGATTTTAGTGATGCAACAGCGACTACGAGGACACTGGCACCGGTTGTTTTTATCAAACACAAATTTACGCTCTAGTTTAAAAGCAGTCAGCAGCAAAGTAGGCAGCGGGTCGTACTAACCCCCAATGGGACGAGAACGCTACGGGTTTTCAGACAGGCCGACTGAAATCAGCTGCAAAGCTCGCGTTGTATGTGCGGCTAAAGGCTTGCCTGATTCGCGTGATGTTCTTCCCCTTCAGCTATCCGTACCTGTGGGAGATGAGACGAATCAGGTGAGCCACCTGCACGAATGGTATCTGGAGATGTTTTGCAGTGCGTGTGCCTTGGCATTTGCAGTGAATGTGCTGGTGCACTGCGTTCAGTTTGCCAGTGCACTCTCGTCACGGGAGTGCTTTAAGAGTTAGGCTTCTTCCGGCTTCGCCGTCTTGAGCCTCGTGAACACGTTGGTCAGAGGGAGATTCATTTTTCTGCGGCAGGGGTTTTTTAGATCGTCTTCTCCGACCGTGCAACCTTTGGGATTTCCTACCATGACGTCCCAAACATGCTGCTTGTACCAGAAGAAACCGTTCCATGTTTTTGCGCAAACATGATACGCAAATTACGCATCATGCATGAACCACTCCTCGTAAATATATCGAAGAAACAATGCAGTCGTCACACATAGCCGCGGCAGCAATACAGACATTGAATGCATTTGGAAAGCACTCTGAGGACTAGATATTTTTGTCACCATACCATGGGTCTCGTCGCCTCGGATTTCTCTTGAAGCCTCAGGCGGCTTAAATGTTTTTGTGGTGGACAGTGTGTGTGTGTGTATATATATATATATATATATATATATATATATATATATATATATATATGCAGATAAATGAAGGGGAAATGAGGGGAAAACAACGTGCCGATGGTGGGAATCGAACGGATGACCTCCGAATATCGCGTCCGGTGCTCTTCCAATGGAGCTACATCGGCCGCTGTAGCTCCATATATATATGTATATATATATATATATATATATATATATATATATATATATATATATATATATATGGTTCGTCATTGTTATGAGAGAACGCACTGTTAATGACCTATTGCGGTTTCTGCTGTAATAATATTGAATTTTCTTCCTGGATACTTCGGTATTCAGCACACAAATGTACAATAATGAAGTTAATTTGCCACATCTAGATTAATCTTTGAAGATACTTAAATCACAATCTGCTGTATCCTCAAACAACTTCACTCAAACGATGGTCGTTGTTGGATGTGAGGGCACTTTGGTTTTTAAAAAATGACTCTAAACCACATTAAATTTTCAATTTTTTCATAAAAGCCTTATCTTTCCATAAAAGCAATCAGTATACATACGCTGAAATTTTCGTTTCGTCTGTGGCAGAACTGTTTCGTGGGCCACCTGGTTCAGCTCATCTACTTCGTTTCACGGTTTCGCGTGCTGCTGTGCTTGACACCTGTGACCTGCGCTCTATTCTGTGTCGTCTTGTGCATATCGCCCTTACCAACTATGCAGTGCGAGCCCATGTAGGCAAACAGAAGCGAGAAATCTCCGAGAAACGATGATTAGAGGGAAGGTAACTTACTCTCCGTGAGCGTAGGCTTCGCCAACACGACAGCGGCTCCCAGGCAGCAGAGCGCATAGCTGGCTACTAGCGATTCGGCGGAGTTGGAAATATTCACGCACACCCGACACCCGGATGTGACACCCAAGCGCTGGAATCCACTGGCGTACCTTTCCATCAGGGCCAGCAGATCTGTGAAGCTTAACCACGTGCCGCGCCGTTCCTGTGGGCAGGTGAAAGAATAGTTGATTTAAACTTACAACTGCTTTCTGCCATGACAAGGTGAGCACCAAGGTGATGCACAGGAGAAGGCGGCAAAAAAGTACATTAAATTCATTCTGAGAGACTGGTTAGTGGAAGCCTAGCAAAATACGTCAAGCAGACTTATGACTGCAATATAATTACTAGAGTCATGGCAGCATGACACCCCATGATACGGGCGAGGAGGCAAGAGCTACTAGTCACACAGCGTATTTGAGAAATATTATATAGGATCGAACGCACCGGGTTCTATGCATACTGATTCGGACACGCTATACTCCTAAAACACGCAAAGCGTCCCCGCAAATTTTGAAGCGAAAAGCTTCACTAGGCCAGTCAACGCCGAAGCTCGCGTGTGCTTCGTCGTTAGAAAAAGCCACAGCAGCGCATGCACAAACCACGTGACGTCACAGGAAAGGCGCAAGTGTTCGGAGCCGCCGCTGCCGCCGCAACCACCGCAACGACTCCGCAGGTTGACCTTTAGTCTGTGCCGCGCACTTGCACAGTGTCAAAACTGTGGAAACAGCTGCATGTTACTATACGGATCACCGGGCTGTGTTTATGTCTATACAGAAGTGTAACGGTGATGATGATTTGTAATCGGAATAAAGTTTAATCTTATATCATGTTTGGCTGTAATCAATGTTTCACCGTGATGATAAGCCATGGAATATCTATAAGATGCAACCGTGAACAACAAGGTAAGCCACAACTACGCCAAGGAACCACAAGCTAAGCCATGGCATTGCCGAAGTTTTTCGCTTCTGATGTCCAGGCTTAACCAAGCTAAGACACCACCAATTTTTTTTTTCAGGCAGATATTTATGTCATTTAGTGTTTCTATAAAGTGTTAGCTCACAGTTTATGATAATGAGTATGCATGAAATATCACAGACACAAAATGAAGGACTAGTGATTAAGCGAGTTTCTCTGAAAACATTTATACCTCTTATTGTATGGGCTGCTGAAAAATAATTTTGAGCGCACTGCATTAAATCAGTTTAATTGTTTAGCACCATGAAATCTCAAACTTTGTTTTCTGAAAAATAGTTGCACCCTAGAAGAATCGGGTTTTCATATTTCCTTATCATCAAAGATCTTAAAGGTTAGGTTAGGTTCCAAAATGTTAGAAGTCGAATGAGTTTTCCGGAAGGAGAGCTAGACGTCATTCCTTCTTGCCATCCGTCTGTCTACCTGCGTGTTCACCACATCACCTTCGTGCTTTTGTGTGTCTGTCTGTCTGTGCGTCCGTCCGTCCGTCCGTCCGTGGCTGAACTCGGTTTGGCTGTATGAAATGCAGCACATTCCAGACAACAGCGTTTCGATGGACGCGAATTGGACGCCTCTCGCTGCTACATTTAAACAGAGTCTAAAATGCTACTTGTGGTAACATTCTAACATAATAAATTCGCAGAAAGGGTCTTTGATTATTCGAGTCAGATTTGAAAACTACGCGGAGCCTAAATTTTCAATAATTTTTAAATCGCGTTCCGGGCGACCGTTCGCAACCGGTTTGAACGATATATCCCCGTGCGCACCACGCAGAACACCCCTTTGACGTCACTGGGCAAGTTGAGCGCGCAAATACAATAGAGTTTCCTAGTTTCGAGGGCTGATTATATATACATTTATGAGTAACCTGGCTTATAAATGCAGCGTAATCAAGCATAACAAAGCTTCGGCTTGTATAACAGGGCTTAGCCAAGGCAGGCCGCAGTCCTTTTTTAAAATATTCATTTCGGCTTAGCTCGATAAAGCCTGGATATATATGGCAAAAGCTACTAACCGGAGTTGACAAAGTTCAAACCATATGGTGTGATGGGCGATTCGGCGCGTCTTCTTCGAGTCTTCCGAATACCCTAGCTTGATTTGGCGGGCTTCTCCTCCCTCTTCTCTCTTCCCTTCTTCGGTGGCTCGGAGCCAATAGTTGCCATGGCTACGGCACATGAGCTGTAGTGACTAGCAATGCTTACCCGAAATAAGCCGCCGACTAACCTAGTGAAGATTTCTCAACAAAAAAAAAAAAAGGTTTAAATATTTCTAAACGCCCCACCGTGGAGGTGCGTGCGGAAATATGTAAAGGTGCTAATAAAGTTTCGCAGGTGCGTGAAGAAAAAGAAGCTGGCTTGCGAAGTAGAAGTGAAACAGCAGCAGAAGAAGAAGCGAATGCCGCCAACTCCTCGCGCCGGTAATTCCTGGCGACGATGACCTTCGCTCGATAAGGCCAGTAATATCGTTTTAATTACACCGCTATATTTTAATACATAGTGACATACTCTAGATAAGTATTCTATATTACCACAAACTTATTGTTAGCGTTACCTTGAGAACACTGCTTGCACAGAAATAGCTCTGAATCGGCCCACAGCCGCCGCTGCCGTTGAAAACCTTAGCTCAGTTTAGCAGTGCAATAATTCTTCCATTATACTTCCAAAGAGTTAAAGGTTTGCGTCTGCAGTCCTTCTTTTGAACTGCTGTATTATTATGAACTAGTTCGGCAAGAACGTATAACAGGGCAGTCAAGTTGGCACGTGTTATGTTCAGTCAGTTGGATATCAGTTATGTGGAAATATCAGAAAGCACTGAATAAGAGTATAGGGGCAGCTTCAGTTGGAAAGCCGAGCCAAAGTTTAGACAACTGGACTTTCCTTCGTACATGACGCGGTAATAACTTCCCACAAAATTTTGCGACTTACCGATATATAGCGTAGGGCTTCCGGCAATAAATGAACATTGTACAAATAAAATTTGCTTCTTGTTAGCCGATGTATTTAGCCTTACGAAAAAGGCTATCGTCGTTTTCTGGAGCCATGCTTGAGCAGTGGGATAAACTATAGGTGCTCGCTCTACCCACTCAAGCTCAGTCACATTGCCTTTATTGAAAACAAAATGCAACAGCCGTAAGTGAATATACTAATAATCGGCCGCGCGAATAAACATGGACGAACACACAACAACAAGACATTCGGGGAAACTGCACTCCCAGAATGGCTCCGGTATTACAACTGATGTCTTCATTGGGCTGCTGGAATTCTATCTAAACTCAACGGTTATCCATTTCAGCGGTCAGGACTTTGCGCAAACGCATGACATATGCATAGGGCCATCAATCGCTACAATGCTGTGTGACATTTTCCTGGCTGCAATGGACGTAATTGTGAAACACTGCCAGGTACTGGAGTTTTGAGCATATGTCGGTATGAGGATAACTTTTTAGTTGTTCTTAAAAACTGTTCTCTTGACTCCGTTGACTGTGCTATTTCTGAAGTTGGTGGTTTGTGAGGATTAACGTCCTAAAGCAACTCAGGCTATGAGAGACGCCGTAGGGGAGGACTCCGGAAATTTCGACCACCTGGGGTTCTTTAACGTGCACTGACATCGCACAGCACATAGGCTCCTTGCTTTTCGCCTGCATCGAAAAGCGGCCACCGAGGCCGGGATTCGATCCCGCGTCCTTAGGAACAGTAGTCGAGCGCCGTAACGCCACCCCGGCGGGGTGCTATTTCTGAAGTTGTTGCTCTTTTTAAATCCCAGTCCGGAGGGCTCATCTTCACGTGGGAACAGCCGACAGGCAGTTCTGTGCAGTATTTAATTCTATCAATTTGTTTTGAATGTAATCATGCATGTTGGATGTACCATGCTCATTTAAAAAAGAGTTGCTCCCCTGTGATAGCGCGCACTCGAAATCGATAACGCGCGGCAACGTGTCATCAGCTATTCCAGCAGCGCTGACCGCACTTCATGCAGAGAAGTGTTCACACTCAGGGTCAACGACTTCGTAGCGCTGGTTACCCGTCCGAACTTGTGCGAAGCGTCTCTGAGACCATGTTACAGAAGGTCAAAAAGAAAGTTGGCAGTAGGGAGTTGTTTCACAACTTAAAGAAGTTGGCGAAGCGTAATGTTGTAAATGTTTTCTGAGCTCCTTGCAAGCTTGCCAGTGTTTGTACTCTGCTGACTAGGCCTAAAAAAAGAACAGTGTCGACTAAAACGCATCGATAATTTCACTGAATGTGCCGCTTGTGTAATTTATGAGATTCCGCGAAAGTGTGGCCGTGCGTACATTGGCTAAACTGGCAGATGCCTCAATGAGAGATTGCTTGAACACCGACGGCTTGTACGTAACTGTAACATAGCCGCGGCCGATAGGCCACGGCAAAACGGAACGCACGTACCGTCTTTCCCAAAAGTAACCAGGCTGCTCCGAAGGCTAGCGGAGCAAGCACGCGCCCGTGTGGCGCCATTGCGCTCTCTGTGGCTTATCAGTGCTCGTCAGCTCCGAGGGTACAACAGCTGACGTAACTTCGCACCCTCACTCTCACCCGTTGGATGATAAAACTATAGTGCGTATGATGTGCGGGTTGCAGTTTCACGCGTGCGAAGCCTTGTTGTGCCCAGCGAGGGCGCTCAGTATAGCGACGGCCGGAGCTATCCGCTCTTCTCGGCAACTGCGGAAAACAGAAAAGCGGGTAATAGTAGACACGGTGAGCTCTTGTTGTTTCTAGGACGGATATGTTCTAGTGTTGCCAGACATAAGACGGTTGTGATCACTGATCTCGAGCTGGGAACCTGAAGATTGAAGTTGAATGGGCCTTAGCCAGCCTTGCTAAGAACAAAGCTAGCGGAATTGATGGCATTCCAGCTGAGTTGCTTCAAAACCTCAACCATGACGCTGTTAACATTCTGCATACATTATGTCAGAAGATTTGGACAACCCTGCAGTGGCCACAGGATTGGAGGAGGTCAGTTTACATCCCCATTCCAAAGAAAGGCAGTGCCAAAGATTGTTCCAACTACCGCACGATCGCGCTTATTTCGCATGCCAGCAAGGTGATGTTGAAAATCCTCCAAGGTAGGCTGCAGCAGTATGTGAATCGGGAGCTTCCGGACGTGCAAGCTGGGTTTCGCAAGGGCACAGGAACTAGAGACCAAATTGCCAACCTTCGCTGGATCATGGAAAAAGCAAGAGAGTTCCAGAAACCCATCTACCTCTGCTTTATTGATTATGCGAAAGCGTTTGAGTGCGTAGATCACAGCAGATTGTGGCAAGCTCTCCAAGAGATGGGAGTTCCAATTCACCTAATCTGTCTCCTCAGGAACCTGTATGAAGGGCAAGAGGTCACAGTCAGAACTGGGCATGGTCTTACTGATTGGTTTCCGATTGAGAAATTAGTGAGGCAAGGCTGCATACTCTCGCCCTGTCTATTTAACCTATATGCAGAGTGCATCATGAGGAAGGCCGGTCTGGACGAGTCTTCAGCTGGAGTGAAGATTGCTGGAAAACGCATCAACAACCTTAGATATGCGGATGATACCACTTTAATGGCAGAAAGTGAAGTGGAACTCAAGAGACTTCTGATGCGCGTACAAGAAGAGAGTGAAAAGTTTGGGCTTAAACTGAACATTAAAAAGACAAAGATCATGGCGTCTTGCCCTATCAAGTCCTGGAGCATCAAGGGACAAGAAGTGGAAGCTGTGACAGATTTCCTCTTCTTGGGCTCCAAGATTACCTCGGAAGGAGACTGCAGCCATGAAATTAGGAGACGCCTGCTTCTGGGAAAGAGAGCAATGGTTAGCCTTGACCGCCTAGTAAAGAGCAGAGACATTAGTCTGCCAACCAAGATCCGTATAACCCGTGCTATGCTCTTTCCAGTTGTGATGTATGGATGCGAGAGTTTGACTGTGAAAAAGACTCACCGCCGAAGAATTGACGCGTTTGAATTGTGGTGCTGGCGAAGACTCTTGAGAGTTCCTTGGACTGCCAGAAGATCAAATCAGTCGATATTGTCGACCATAAACCCTGACTGCTCATTGGAGGGTCAAATTCTAAAGTTAAAGCTCAGCTACTTTGGTCATCTGATGAGAAGAGAGGAGTCGCTGGAGAAAGATTTGATGTTGGGAAAGGTTGAGGGTCACCGGAGAAGGGGTAGGCAGCGAACGCGATGGTTAGATGGCATGCTCGAGGCACTGCAGATGAAGTTATGTGATGTTAGGAAGATAGTGAGAGACCGGAAAGCGTGGCGTGACATGGTCCATAGGGTCACGAAGAGTCGGACACGACTGAACGCCTGAACTGAACTGAACTGTCGACAGAGTGTCGCAGTTTCATTTTAGTTCCTTTAATAAACCAAAACTTACCTATAAGCAAATTTCTCAAGGGGGCTTGAAAGGCTTCACAAGCTTTCCCTTATCTTTGTACTGGAGTTACAACCCGTAATGTGGCACTACGCAAGGCACTTTGGAGAAGGCATATTGAAATTTTGAGGTGCGTGTTGTGTTGTGTTGGGTTGGGTTTTATGGCGCATAAGCAACTAAGGCTATCATGCGCCAAGAGCAAGGTGAATGTATGTTTTGGTTGCAAAAGAGGAGATGGAAAAGGTAAATCTATAGTTTATTTAAAAAGTTTGCTTCTTCTAGGAAACTGAGAACAGATGCTAGGTTTACAAGTGCTATTTCTCCTAAAAGCAAGGTGGGATGGAATGGGATGGTATGACTGTAAAATATAGTAAAATGTTTTCTCCGTAGTGCCTCAAGTTTTGAGCATGTAATTAGAATGTGGTTTACAGTGAGTATCTCGTCGCATTCTTCACAGGTCGGTTTGTTATGTTTCATTAGCAGAAAGTTATGTGTAAAATGTGTATGTCCAATACGAAGACGGCATACTATCACTTCCATAAAACGTTGTTGATGTGTGCTCGATTTCCATTCTCCTAGTAGAGGCTTTATGAGACGCAACTTATTATTTTCTTGGTTGTTCCATCTGGACTGCCATTTATTCATCTGTTTATGTTTTATTAATTTCAAGCAATCACTATGTGGTATGTTTACTTTCTGAATCAATTTGTTGTGGGCAAGTGCAGCACATTTGTCTGCTCTTTCATTTCCGTCAATGCCTACGTGACTAGGGACCCAACAGAACACTATGTTATGTCCTTGTGTCGTGATCATTTTTACATTATGTATTATGTCACCGATTAGAGGCATGGCAGCATTTCTGTGATTTAAAGCCATCAGTACACTCAACGAATCGGTGTAGATGACACTGTTCCCAATGCCTTCATTCACTATTTTTTCTACAGCTGTCAGGATAGCATAAGATTCAGCTGTAAAAATTGATGCGCACTGAGCAAGCCTAATTATTTGTTCCCAGTTCTCTTCAACTACGGCACAGCCAACATAAATAGAAGTTTTTGATCCATCTGTATAAAACTCTGTATAATTACTGTACTTTTCTTTTATTGTGCGAAATTCTTGTATTATATGCTCTTTCGGAGTTTGGCTTTTGTTGAGGTGTGTTAGAGTGAGATCACAGACATTTGGAAGTTTGTACCATGGGGGTAGGGGGCTGTTTTTTGGTGCAGTGTCGGGCAAGGTGTACAGAATTTCTAGCTCACTGCAAACGTCTTCGAAACGCATTATCAGGGGCCTCGTTGCTTGTGGTTTATTTGTGAAAATTACTCGTGAGCGGCATGTTGAGACTATTGGATAGCAGAGGTGTTTTTTCTGTGACCTTATTCTAAGGACATAAGCACATGTGAGTGAAGCCCTTCTATCTTTCAGCGGAGGCTCGTTCGTCTCTGCATACAGACTATCAACAGGGGATGTTCTGTAAGCGCCACAAGAAAGGCGTAAACCTAGGTTATGTACCGGGTCCAATTTCCTTAGATATGATGGTCTAGCTGACCCGTAGACTATGGACCCGTAGTCCAAGCTAGACCGCACAACAGATCGATATATATGTAGAAGACACGCCCTATCAGACCCCCAGTGTTTCCGAGAGAGAACCTTCAGTATGTTTAGAGATTTTATGGCTTTCCTGTTTAGGATGTTTATGTGAGGCAGGAATGTTAGTTTTCTGTCGAACGTTACACCCAAAAATTTATGTTCGCTCTTTACTGGCAACTCAATCCCATTTAAGTGTAGCTTGGGATTGATCTGTATACCTCGTTTCAGCGAGAACATTACTGCCACTGTTTTCTGTGGGGAAAATTTGAACCCATTTTTAAAAGCCCATGAGTCTAGTTTATTTAGTGTTAATTGTACTTGTCTTTCACAAATTGATATGTTTGAGGATGTGCAGGCTATTTGAAGGTCGTCGACATACAGCGAGAACATAATGAATTTTGGGATTACCTTGCTAATGGAATTCATTTTTACAATAAACAAAGTTGTACTTAAAATGCACCCCTGAGGTACCCCATTCTCTTGAATAAAGTTCCTCGAGAAGGTGGTACCGAGACGTACTTGAAATGAACGACCTGATAGAAAGTCCTTCAGAACATTAAGCATCCGGCCTCGGATGCCCAAATCTGCTATATCGCGTAGGATCCCGAACCTCCAAGTCGTGTCGTATGCCTTTTCCATGTCAAAGAAAACGGCCAGGCAATTTTGTTTATGTATGAACGCTTCCCTGACAGTATTTTCAACACGCACTAAGTGGTCGGTCGTTGCGCACCCTTTTTTAAAACCACACTGATGAACATTAAGAAGTTTATGAGATTTTAAGATGAAAGTTAGTCGGATGTTTAAAACACTTTCAAAACATTTTGCTAAACAGCTGGTCAGAGCTATGGGTCTGTAACTGCCCGCTGAGGTCGGCGGCTTTCCTGGTTTCAGAAACGGAACAATAACGGCTTGTTTCCAAGCCTCTGGGAGTTTACCCAGAGTCCAAATTTTGTTAAAGAATTTCACAAGTGCCTCTATAGAGGATTCGGATAAATGAGCCAGCATTTCGTAATGAATTTCGTCGGGGCCAGGCGCAGTCTGTTTTCCAGCAGCAAGGACGTTCTTTACTTCTTGGAGTGTAATAAAACTATTATATGATTCATTTCTGCCACCACTTGTTAGGAGTTTTTGTTTCTCAGCTATGTTTTTGTATTTTAAGAATGTTTCTGTGTAGTGTGACGAACTTGAAACGTGTGTGAAATGTTCACCCAGTATATTGGCCTGTTCTTCTATGCTACTCTGAACACCAGGGGCTGTGAGGATGGGAATTATAAACGGGGAAAAGTTTCCACTGAGTTTACGAACTTGTTCCCACATTTTCTTAGACGTCATTGAGCTATTTATTGACGTGACATACTTCTGCCAGGATTCTTTTTCAGAGTTGCGACGGATGTATCGAGCTTTAGCTTTGGCCTTTTTAAAAGCTGTAAGATTTTCGTGTGTAGGGTACCTTCGGAAAACACCCCATGCTTTATTTTGTCGCTTTTTAGCCTCCTTACATACCCGAGACCACCACGTCTTGTGTTTTTGTCGCACCACACCTAAGGACTGTGGAATGGCGAGGTGAGCGGCAGTGATAATGCAAGTCGCGAACAATTCATTTAGTGCGTCGACACTAAGGGCATCTGAGAAAACTGCTCCTAGATTCGCCTCTACTTTAAAAAGCTCCCAATCTGCTAAGTGAAGTTTCCACCGTTTCGGTTTGGTCGGCATGACTGATGGTGAGGATGATAAGCTGATTATTGCTGGCAGGTGGTCGCTACTATGCGGGTTGTTCAGAACATCCCATTTAAAATCATTAAAAAGGGAAGGTGAACTAAAAGCCAAATCTAAAAAACTCATTTTTCCTGACCTTGGTGAACAGTATGTGGGCTTACAGGAGTTCAATAAGCAAATGTCTGAACTAAGAATAAAATCCTCGATAAGCTGTCCACGTGTATCACTTTTTTCACTTCCCCACAAAGGAGAGTGTGCATTAAAATCTCCTACTACTAGGTAGGGCTCTGGTAGTTGGCAAAAAAGGTTTTCTAGATCATGGAGTGTTATTTTAAGATTTGGTTCAAGATAGACAGAACACACAGTAAGAGTTTTAAAGGCAATTATTGTGGCTGCTACAGCTTCCAAGGGAGTGTTTAATTTCAGTTCTTGAGCTGGAACTCCACTTTGCAATATGATGGCCGCACCACCCGAAAGCCTGCTTGCTTGCTCTCGATCTCGGCGGAAGACTTGATATTTTTTCAGTATATTCGAGTGCATGCAACCTGAATTTGTTTCCTGTACGCACAGTGCAACTGGCGAGACTGTATCTAGAATGTCTTTTACGTCATTAATATTCTTTAGAAGTCCTCTACAGTTCCACTGTACCAGGAATGCCATCTTATTTTGTTGAAAGCTTGTAAATTAAGTTAGGTTTTTTCCAGGGCCCGTGATTCGGGCCTTGTCTGTTTTTGTTCGTTCCAAGGAGCTCCGCCGTCTCTGTGACGAAGACGGCAAAGAGCTGTCCTGGCCTATGTCCATTACCTCGTCTGAGGTGCTGGACGAACGTGCCAGAGGCACGTGTTCCTTCTTTTTAGACCTTGCCTCGTGGGCGGAGGTCTTGTGGCCCGCCGACCCTGAGGGACGCGTAGCCTGTTTTAGGGGTGGTGGAGGAGCGGGAGCTGCTTCCACCGGGGCAGGGGATGGCACTACCTCAGCCTCGTTTGAGGTCTGGCTAGGTGCCGAAGGCCGTTGTGGTGCCCCGCCCTGTCGCACCACATCGGCGAGATTTGGTTTCGCTGTGAACTGAAATGTGTTCTTGGTTTTGTTGTACTGGGTACGTGCCTCTTTGTATGTGATGTTCTTTGTTGTTTTTAGTGTTATGATCTGCTTTTCTTCTTTCCATTTTTGGCAGGATCGAGAGTATGCGGGGTGATCCCCCTCACAGTTCGCACAGCGTGGGTCTGCTGTGCAGTTATCAGCGTTGTGGTCGTTCGCAGCACATTTCGCACAAGTTCTGCGGCCACGGCAACTTTGCGAACCATAGCCGTATTTCTGGCAGTTGAAGCATCTCCTCGGATTTGGGATGTACGGTCGGACGTTTATTTTGATGTATCCGACTTCAATTGACTCTGGGAGGGTGCAGCTATTGAAAGTCAGAACCAGATGTTTTGTAGGGATCTCCTTGTTATCCTTTCGGATTTTTATTCTGTGAACCGCTATGACGTTTTGGTCTGCTAGTCCTTCTACCATTTCATCTTCAGTGAGAGCAATGAAGTCTATCTCAGATATTACTCCTTTTACAATGTTCAAGGATCGGTGGGGAGTGATGACGACGGGGATGTCCCCAAGCGACACAATGTTTTTCAGGTTGGAGGACTGGCACTTAGTTTGTACTTCTAGCAAGAGGTCACCATTTGCAAGTTTGATACTTTGTATCCAGGGCCCAGGTCTTTAGTGAGACACTTTGACACTATGAAAGGGGAGATTTTTCGAGCGGGTTTTTCTAGCTCCTCGCTATGTATGACATGGAACTTTGGGAAAGTCTCTTTTGTTTTCACAAAGAAATGGCTTGTAGCATCGGTCCGCCCTCGTTTGTTTGGAGGGCGATCATTTGTTTGGGAGAAAGAATCCATGAAAGGGTTTGTGTTTTCGGTAGTTGTGCCTGCCACCCACCATGGAGCACAACGAGGGGACGGGACAGGAACTTGCAAGAAGTCCTGCCCACGCCAGCAGTACGCCGCTACTATAACCAAATATGGGCACCTCAGGGTAGCTACTCCACACAAGGTTAACCCTCGCCGCCAAGAAAAAAGGAAAAACAAGAAATGAGGAGGAGACAGGACAGTGCTGAGAAAAGAGATAGGAAAGTGAAAGATGAAGTGGAGGACAGGAAAAGGCGACTGCCGATTTCCCCCGGGTGGGTCAGCCCGGGGGTACCGTCTATGGGAAGCGTGGGCCGAAGTGGTGTGTTGCCTCCGCCGAGGGGCCATAAAGGTCCAAACACTCGGCATCGGCTCAACCACCAGGATCCCCTTTTCCCCAGACACGGCGATGCCACGCACGGCTAAGCGTGGGTGCTGGGGTCCGTGGTGTCGCACAGTACACGCAAACACCTGCTTTAGCAGGTGCCCCCTGCGGGGGAAATTTCGAGGTGCGTTATCATTCTTTAATGCACAGGCCCATCAAACACGCAGGAAATCGCAATAGTGCTGGTGCGTTTCAGCAGCGGATTACAGAGCACAAGCACGTATTGTTATATAGAAAGAAACACGACTTCTAATATCTGCTTCAGGGCAGTTCCCGAGAAGCGCGAATAGCCTGGTCGCTATACTGAGCGCCCTCACCGGGCACAACCAGGCTTCGCACACATGAAACCGCAGCCGGCACATCATACGCGCCTAGTTTCTATCCTCCAACGGGCGAGCGAGACGGTGCGATGTTACGTCAGGCTTGTACCCTCGGAGCTGACGAGCACCGATAACCACAGCGAGCGCAATTCTGCCACACGGCCGCTCGCTTGCTCCGCCAGCCTTCGGAGCAGCCTGGTTACTTTTGGCAAAGACGGTACACGCTTGAGAACGAGGCAGGTAAGACACGGCGCTTATTGTAACAGAGGGTCGTTATATATAATCCAGGGGAGAGAGGGAATGGAAAGGGTACCCATGGCGAGATAGCAAGAAATCTTCACGCTTGCGCAGTGTGTGGCCCGCACTTGACACAGTACTCTGACACAACACTTCTTCCTAAAATTGGTCAACTGGTTTCCTTGTCCACGTCGAGGTCGTAGGACTTGAGCGGGTTCGCTTGGCTATACTACCCCGGATGACGGAAGTGACGGGAAGGCGCCGTCAGCATGATGATCCGCAACTGCAGGCGGTGAAGCAGATCCTTGGAGTCTCACATCCAGCTGTGATGCGGATTCCTCTGGCCTGAATGTAGCACCGTCCAGGCGCGCGTCTTCCGCAGTGTCGGGTGACTGTGTTTCTGTAGGCCGAAGACGTACCTGGTCCACGTGCCGCCGGACAATTGCTCCAGGCGTTTCTACTGTAACCATTCTGGTTCCGACTTAGATGTCACATCACCTGGTATCCACCTGGTATCCATTTGTCTCCTGTTCCATAGTTGTGAACGTGCACTCGACTCTTCAGTTGGGTCAGCCACTCCTGGCTATCCAATGGTACGTCTCCGCTACCCTTCGGGAAACACGTATCCAGGCGCGATCTAATCTGGTATCCTAGAAGCATCTTTGATAGAAACTTCCCGCTGTTCCGGGGCGTCCTTCTGTAATTGAGCAGTAGGCACATAAGTTTGTGCTCCAATTTGCCTGCCCCCAACTTCCGGAGACCATCTTCCACCGTTCGGACAACTCATTCGGCAGCCCCATCAGACTGCGGGTGGAAGGGGGCGGTCCTAACGTGCGACATGTTGTTGTTCTCGACAAATGTTGCAATTTCACGGCTAGTGAATTGTGTTCCGTTATCGGAATCTATCTTTCTGGGCACTCCAAATCGGCTGAATATGGCCCGAAAACAGTGGATTGTAGCTGTCGGGGTTGCTTACTTCAGAGGGAGCGCTTCTATCCATTTGATGTGCGAATCGATTAGCACAAGCACCATCTTGCCTTCTATCGGCCCGGCAAAATCCACATGGATTCATGACAATTTCTCAAACGTTTGTAGCCAGCTTGCTGGTGTAGCGACTGGCGGCATGGGCAAGTTGTCGATGCAATTTTTGCACTGAGCCGACATTTCCTCAATCTCTCGGTCTAGGCCTGGCCACAAAAACAACGATCGTGCAATAGATTTCATCGGCGAAGACCCTTGGTGGGTTTCATGCAGCAGTTGCAGCAATCGTTTTCGCGCACCGGCAGGTATAACCACTCGATGGCCCCAATAAATTAACCCATGGGCCAGGGAGAGCTCAAGTCGACGGTGAAAAAATGCCGCAAGGCACGGCTAACGGCATTTCGAGCTTCTAGGCCAACCTTGTAGCACGTAATGCTTGACGCGATCTAGGGTCGAGTCGATGGCTGTAAGGTCTTTCAGCCCTCGTGTCGTGACTGCGCCTTCGTCCAGGCTGTCCGAAGACAAAAAGTACTCTTGCGGCTCTTAGGGCTCCATACTAGGACCGAGTGCTTGCAGCGGAAGCCTGGTGAGGGCGTCCGATTTCAACAGTTGACTTCCGGGAGTCTACTGAAGTTTGTAACGATATCCTCCGAGACAGAGTGCCCAACGCTGAATGCGGGCTGCAGCCATAGAGGGTGTCAGGCGGTCGGCCCTTAGCAATCCGAGGAGAGGCTGGTGGTCTGTAACCAAGGTGATTTCACAGCCCAACAGATAGTCTCTGAATCTCGTGACCCCACAAACCAGGGCCAGCGCCTCACGCTCCGGCTGTAATTCCGCTCAGCTTTCGTGAGAGTCCTTGAACGGAATCCGATCGGCCTGTTGACGCTACCTACTGTGTGAAACAGTACTGCGCCAGTGCCGTGTGGGGAAGCGTGGCACTCCAGTTTCAGCTCCTTTAACGGGTCAAAATGGGCAAGCACTTCGGCATCCTTGAGACACTGTTTGGCCTTGACGAACGCAGTTTCCTGGGGGTGGTTCCACAGCCATCGCGCATTCTTTTCTAGTAACTGATATAGACAACATGGTTGACAAGTTCGGCAGAAACCTTGCATAACATCTTAGCATTCCGACAAAAGAACGCAGCTCGCTCACGTTAGGAGGGCTTGGTGCTTTCATGATAGCTTCCACTTCTTTTCCGTCGAATGAAGACCGAGACGATCGATACGGTGTCCCAGATAAGAAACCGATGGCTGGCAGAGATTGCATTTTTCGTCTCGCAGCTTTACCCCGTGCGCTCGAAATCGCTGCAACACTATTTTCAGCCGAGATGCGTTGTCTGCCGCCTTTTCAGACACCAACACGTCAAAGTATGCCTGCACTCCAGGCAAGCCCGCTAGAATGGTATCCATCTTCCTTTGAAATATAGCAGGAGCAGATGAAATGCCGAACGGCAGCCTATTGTAACAGAAGAGCCCTTTGTGCGTATTACTCACACATAGTTTGCGCGAAGCTTCGTTTAACGGCACCTGGTTGTAGGCATCTTTCAGGTCAAGCATACTAAAAACTTCACCACGGCTCAACGACGCGAACAGGTCTTCAATCACCGGAAGGTGATACTGTTCAAGTGCACAGGCCTGATTCAAGGTGGCCTTAAAATCCCCGCAAATCCGGACTGTGCAATCGTTTTTAAGCACTTGCTAACCGCACCGTCCTTCAGCACCAAGCTGACTGGTGATCCCTTCATCAGACTCAATTCCTCCGAGAAGACATCCTCGTAGTTACTGCGTAAGGTATTGATGTAGCTGATGGATTATCCCACCACCGGCCCTTCTCTTCTACCGACTTGCAATACCAGAACTCCAGCCCGATCCAGCAAGGTTAACAGGGCCCGCTTGCACAAAACAATCTTAAGACTGTCTTAGCTAAGTCCAGACTTAACTGGAGTCTAAAGAATAGGCCACTAGCATGGCCGCTTAAGACTGGAGTCAAGAGTGCGCTTCAGTCCTGACTTGAATAAGTCGCTTGTATGATTACGACTCTAGTGCTGTCTTGGTTAAGACACAAGGACGCCAGGTGTCTAAGTAGAGAAATTAGGGAAGTACAGGAATGCGCTGGCACTGTCCCTGCTGTAAGATGTACACATTCCGTCAATTTTGCGTTGTGTAAAATCCGTGCCATTGTTTTTTGCGGCTTAAGATTGTGTTACGAGGAAAAATGCCCCAAGTAGTTGCTGAGGCCGTTCTGGGAAGCCACTCTGGTGAACATGAACCCGAAGCGTTCGACGTTCGGAACACGAGCCGTCTTAAATAAGCTTGGTCTTTCTAAAGATACCATTTAAGTCTGGACTTAGCTCGGACTTTATCGTGCAAGCCGGCCCAGGTCTCGCCCGCACAGGCTTGGCCCAGTGCAGTCTAGTACTATGAGTGTGCATTCAACTGACACCTTGGTGCGTAACAGCTAGCTGAAGCTCGCCTAACACAGGCAGCCTTCCAGCATTGCACGAAAGTTTCAGATGTAAAAGCTTCAATTTTGGCCAGTGTTTGCAATGCTTATTAAAAAGTTGTCGCGATATGACACTTACTGGTGATCCTATGTCTACTTCCATTGCCAGCTCTATACCACCCCAATTGAATGTGCGGCGAATTGGCGGCTCGAGACACTTTGTTCGCGCCGACAGCAAAGTCCAGATATGAGCATTTTTATAGCCATCTTCCGATGTGGTTTCTTGCACTGTTAATGCACTCATCTTGTCAAGGCAGCTGCCGAAGTTGCAGTTGTCTCCTATGCGGCGGATTTCGACGAGGAAAGCCTGAATGGATTCTCTTTCCAGTTGGCAACGACTGAAGAGTTTGTAGCTCTCCGAAATTTCGTTCCATTTAGAGTCGTAGTATTCATTCAAGGCTTTGAACCGTCATAACTCACAATTCGGCGCCCGGGGAGCCACCCTTCCGGCAAGGATTTGAATAGTCTGCGTGCGTGCCGCCACAAGAAGTGCTCTCTTCTTGACTCAGCGATGCCATTTGCTTCGAAATACGCCTCCACTTTAATTAAGCACGGCTTCCACTTATCTTTGTTTTCGTCGAAGCTCGGGAGTATCTGGTAGGCCATGGAAATGGCTGGTAGGGCTGTCTGGGTCAGCCTTGACGGCGTGGGTGTCGTTTTGGCTCGTCGCCACTGTAACATAGCCGTGGCCGATAGGCCACGGCAAGAACTGAACGCACGTACAGTCGCGATCAATATGAAGGTGACCGCGCGAGCGTCGACCAGCGGGCCTTTCGAGCTTCATAGCAGCCTATATCGAAACTTCGACGATAAAGATTGCTTTGTCTTCTTTCCCTCGTAGGCTCTTCCGGGCTACAACAGTCACCACCATGTCACCACTATGACTACATCGCCACCTTTTTCCCGTGTTTGTTCTCTGGGCTTCGGTTTATCGGCATTGTATATCATTTCTTCATTTTTGCCGATATAGCAGAGGCGGGTTTTTCTGCTGTCACAGGTTTTGATGACACTGTCACTGTTTCTACGGCCCACATGCGCCGGACTGGTAATGCATAGAAAAAAAAGTCACCGGGCGTCCTCACAAGATTACGACACGGGCGTATCTGTGTGCTGACGAGTAAAAAAAACAACGAAATTTAAGGGAGCGACAGCAGCTCAAGGAACAGCGAAAAGAGAGAGGGAAGCTACTCTGATGTTCCCCTTGCCACGGAGGGTGATCACGTAACGTGGCGCTGCTCCTTGCCTCGGTCGCCGCTCGAGCGATCACCTTATTGACAGCCACTGTACACGCTTTGGAACGAGGCAGGTAAGACACGGCGTTTATTGTAACAGAGGGTGGTTATGTATAATCCAGGGGAGGGAGGGAATGGAAAGGGGACATGGCGAGATAGCAAGAAAACTTCACGCTTGCGCAGTGTGTGGCCCGCACTTGACACAGCACTGTGACACAACAGTAACAAAGCCGGCGGCCATCTGGATGAACACTGCAGGACGTGCAAAGCGTCTAGTAAGACGTGGGAGCCGCTTTTTGTAAGAACCAAAATTAAAGCACGGGCTCAATTGAAATTGAAAGTTATCATTGAGGCATGTCTGGTTACCAAGACCAATTTGTCAGCAGACCTTCAGTGTTCCTGTGGTTCAAGAAGTTCGGTTTTTTTAGAACGGTGCTAGAGCAGTTCCCGCTTCTGCTTTGTAGTTTTGACACTGTCTTTGCGTTACTGCTTTTTTTTAAGTTTATTTTTGTCCGGGGGTGTTGATCCGCCGCCTTTAGGTTTGACTCAGCCTTCGCTCCGTCTGTTTTTTTTTTCCTTGTTAGTTCTGTTGTTTTTACTTTTGAATTTGCTTTGGCTTCGATCGTTGAGCTTTTGCTCCTTCTTGGTTCTTTGCTTTGTTAGTTCTGTTTTTGTTTTTACCTTTGACTCTGCTTTTGCTACGATCGTTGGTCTTGGCTACGCTTGCGCTGTGTTTTGGCATCGTTGGTAACACGGGGTCCCATTCATTGAATTATATTATTATTGTGTGCGTCGGCTCAGGACACGTTCAGCTGTGTAGCGATCTTAAACCGTTTCAGATAAGGGCCCTTAGATCCAATGGAAGAAGGACGTTTTTTGGTCGATAATTTTATTCCTCTTGTTCTCAGGATGTCACGTGGGTTATGGTTTGCGTTTATAGGTTGCTCCCCGCTTTCAATAAATCTGTTGGTAGTCAGCGCCTGTCCTGTTGCTGTGTGTTCGTCCGTGTCTATTCGCGCTGCTGATTATTAGTATGTATTCCCGCCAACAAGCCCAATTCAAGACTCTAGCAGCAAGTGAGCCTGCTGACTTGTGCGTAGTTGGCATCACGGTTTACCACAACAAGCTGTCAAGGCGGTCAAGTGCGCTGCAACCTTTGTGAGCATCACCATCCGCTGAGCAATCTACTTAGCAGAATATGCTCTTGTATGTGCAATCAAGATCAGAGAGTGCCCGAAAAAGAAATAATAAAATGAAACGTCGAAGTTCCGGTAGAAAAGAGAGAAAAAATCAAACCTCAAACTTCCGGTAGACCCCGGAACACCGTTGAAAAAGAAAAGCATTGCTCACGAAATAGCATATCTGCACATCACAGGTGACTTGGAATTATTTAATTTTTGTAGGCCAATACAGCCGTCAGAATCAAGTGGGTAACAGCTGTTGAGCTATACTTTTTGCCATCGCCTAGAATAGCGCTCATGAAGGCTATACCAAAAGCAAAATGCAGCATCCGAATTTTCAATTACGGCTAAATTACTACAAAATTTGTATTTACGGAGGTGACGTGACCTTAAATTTACGATTTGGTGTAAGTTAGGTTTCGTAATGAAAGGATACAAGTAGATATAATGCAGTCGATTTGTAAATAAAGCCGAAGCATTGGTGTATAAACCCTAAAAGCGCAGTTGGCTCTTCACAGAACCACTAAACACCTGCTCCAAAGCCAGTCACTAAGCAGACATTGCCGAACCGCCATATCAGAAAACAGTAGCACGAGGAAACTTTCATCCACTGGTCGAGCAAATACAAGAACTAGCTGTTGGTCAGCGAATACATCTGCACTCGATTACTGTACCCCTCGAACAGTTGTTTGGCTCAAATACGATATAAAAATAAGAATATTTTCCTATAGAAATCGGAGACCTTGCCGAGATTTTTATTTTCATTTCTAAGAACACCTTCATTCTGTCGTCTTAGTTATGACGAAAGCATGGTAATATGCGCAATTTCTCCCCTTTTGTTTACTTATGCCTGTATTTTATACTGAAAAATACAAATGCATTACAGCTATGCATCTGCATACATATGTACTACTTCATGAAGCAGACCATCCCGTCCGCGGCGGTCACTTTTTTATGAAGGCAAAAAGCAAGGCGCCCATGTGCTGTGCGATGTCAGTGCACATTAAATAACTTCAAATGCCTGATATTTCCGGACCCCTCTAACGGCACATCTTATTGTCTGAATCGCTTTGGTGCGTTAAACCCAACAGACCGAGCCGAACCGTAACGCATACGCTTATATGCTTCAAAACTCCGGAGCCAGGTTGGCTCAATTACAGTAAAACTATTGCTCCCTCACTTCTTCCCCTGCTCCATACTCGCTTGCAGCTTTTTTCTGGGTGGTCGGCGGACTCTTCCTGCGGGCATTCCCTGAGCAACTGTGCCGATTATGAACGGAATATGAACGTTGTCTTTACGACAAGAAATAAAAGTCCTTTTTAGGGCTATTTTGCCTCCTCAATACATAAACATTCTCCTTTGGCTGTCGAGAGAGCAACCTGGAAGGACCAGAACTTACTAGTGCGGGCTGATCGGCCAACTCCATGAAACGCCTCTGGATGTGCTGGTAGAAAGACTCGTCCGACAGCAGCTGCACAGGTGGATAAGGCGAGTGAACTATGTTGTCCATGATAGGAGCCTTGACGACTTCCGTGGCAGTTTCCGGCATCAAAGTCATGCAGATGGTTCCCTGTAGTGTATGCGTGATGAGGTCATCTTGGGTGAAGAAACTCTTCTATTTTTGACCCTGATTCATTCTCCTATTATTGATTAAATTTATAATGCAGTAATATATTTCAACGGCTATAATTTCAACTCCAATTGTCCGTCAAGGTACCATCCACCATTTCCTGCAGGTCATCCGCATAGATGCCCTAGGGAGCTCAGTGGGCTTTAAAAAACTCTTGTTAATTGCAGTGTTACATGTTACTGCAATTATTGTCAAAGGAAGCAGTACTAACTGTGAACGCTTTTTTAAATTAGTAACTAAATTACTAAACTGCGTAGGCGCAAGATTCCTAGTCTTGGGGAGGTTCTAGGGCGTGCGCCTCAGCGCCGAGGTTTGCCGCCTCTGGACGGTATGCACAGCCGTTCAAATTAGAATCGCGATGGTGGCACTGTTGATGCTACTTACCCGCAAGGTGACTAAAAATCTGGCATCTTGGAGCTAATGAACGCGTGCGCACTGGCTACGGAGAACTCTGCACTCTGCTAACCGGGCGCTCGAGCTGGAACGACCATTGCAACTGTTTTGCTAAGATGTTATGGCCTCACAAAATGCAGTAGTGATCGGCGGAACCTTCAGAGCACTGCTACCCATCTTCGAGAAGGCTATAGGGACCGGACACCTAACGGGTGGCGCCGCCTCTCGGCGCATTGGAGCGTGGTGTTGGTCGTTGGTTCGTGTGGAAATTGGAAATCCTAAGGTTTAGATGATGTTGTGCGTGAATATATCCTCAAGTGAGCAGAAAGTTGGGCTAGTTGTGTGAATATGTCCAGTGAAATGAAGTCTGGGCAAACAAGGCTGGCGAAACGTGGTACGTTGTTGGCTGCACTGGCAGCTAACCAAACTCTTCGGACGCTGTCAAGTCGATTCATTTCTACACAAACATGAGTGGTGGGTGACCTAAGCATGGTTCTTTAAAACGCAGAGGCACGAATTAATTTTTGTATTTGTTTACTGTGTGGTCATGGAAAGTGCCGAATTTTTTAAATTCCGGTTGCTACCGGGTGCTTTGTGCCTTCTGTTCCCCAGGAGGGACGGCACGAGAGTCTCGGAGTCGAAGCCGCACTCCTTCATCTGTAGTCACTTTATCGACAATTGGAAATCGAAGTAACCCAACAGCGTAAATTACAACGCTAGCATTTACCCGCCTGGGTGCAAAAAAACCCCAGCACGGAAAAAGAAAACGCAGCTCCACCATCGTCGTTCGGGCTGCGTTACGATCTTCAGTGATGGGCAGATACAATGCTTGTACAACTACTTTCGCTGACATAGTCACAGTTAAATTATTTTTTGTTTTAACAGAAAGAGCAGATGGGAGACATGAACTATTCCTATTACCATGATCTTGTCCTTTTTCCTCTCTTCATTTGTCAACCAATGAAAATGTGCTGAGAGCTCTGCATTGATACTCTTATAATTTGTTAACATTTGTTCATGGTACATGTCCACTTAGCCTAACAAAATCACTCATTTCACAGCTCAATCAATACCGCATGATCACAAAATCTGCTATCGGCTTCATATAAAAGTCGAACTAGAAAAAAATACAATTTAATTTGTGGAAACGAGCATAAACGTGGCATTCTTTTTTAATTTCGAAGGCCGTGTAGGAATTTTTTTTTTTCGCATTCATGTTGCACCTTGTACTTACGTATTTTCTCAGCAGCGCTCATTTCCTGGCCCGCCTAAATACATCTGTCTCTCATTGGCGCTTTAGTGAACGTGACATTTCCTGATTGTGGCGTAGTAAGACATGTCTGTTTTACCGCTCTCAGAAATTGCTTCTATGGCCAATGTAAACAGATTTAGCGACAGTCCGGCCAGCTGCAGTGACAAAATTGTAAAAGGAATGGCTTTCAGTTAACCGGATCCCTTTACGTGCAAATAGAAAACTACCTACATGGTCGGGTCCCCTCACACTCATCAGGTATCGAGGTCAGGTATCGGCCCCGCAAGTTCGTGGTACGCTGAGAAAGTTAAACACCTTAGCGAAAGAGCAATCAGAGAGATTCATATAACAATAGAACGCTCTCTTAGTTATCGGTGGCTTAGTTACAACACATCACACTGTGTGTGCGTGTTTTTTTTTTCTATTGTATTTAAGTTTGACAGTATTTGACTATTGCCTTCAAATGGTCAAGGCGACTGCGGTCAATCGCATTGAACTTCCTGCGCTGAGAGAACGCCTAAATAAGCAAAAGCCAAATACTACCAAGATCTCTCTATCATAGCAGGCGTCCGAAAAAATAGGGCCGCTGATAGCAGGAAATTTAATTTTTTTCTTTTCCCAACCTTCGCAGCATGTCCAGAGAAAGGTATTTATAGTAAAATATTTTCTAAGTCAAATATATGTAGCAGCTCCGACGTGTTCAACAAGAGCATTGTCGTATATGTAAAAATGATGCTGAGGTGGTATTACTCATTTGCCCTGTATTATGATTAAGTTGGATAGTCTCAAGGCCGTGTTCAGTGAGCTATTGTAGCGTAATTGTGCAGGAAGTCCTGGAAGTATATGTGTGTTAGCTTTTCCGAACATAAATAGGATCCTACTTTTGCCTTGCTTGTTTATTTTTCTCCTTTTCCAGCTCTCGTTGCAAGGTTGAAACTGGAATGTCATTTGCTATCATTCTAATCTGAATCGTTCGAGCCTACCTATTACCAAAAAAGACAGGTGCAGCATCTTTTTCATTTTGCATGAATGCTGACCATTATACCACTACTACGGCGCCACGGCTACACGGCTCGGCGGTATTTGATCTTCAGGCGGGTTTCGACTAATAGACTTAATATAAGAAAAAAGCGCAGTGGAGGCACAATTCCCGTCTTCGAAGCCGTCTTTACAAGCGCCTAACGAAGGTCTTCCTAGCGCGCGGTAAAATCACGCGCGTGGTATTTTCGAGTATATAACAGAAATACCATGCGCCGGGCGGTAAAAAAAAAAACGCACACACACGCGCACCCTGCCGAGGACGGCCCTTTCCTTTTTCAAGGTTTCCCGGTCGAAAAATGCTCCTTGCTCCGTACAAGGCCGCTGACGCGGCTGCCGGTTGACGATTTCAAGATTGTTTTGCGCCCTAGTGGGGGGTCTGTCTAGTCCAATACAACGAGGGAGAACTACGGGCGGCTGTTGTCGCCGGCAGCGGATTGCATCCCCCTGTTGCCAAGGAGGACCTCATATGTACGAACATGGCCAAGAATATTTTCACAGTGTCAACTTCTTGCGCAGACCGAGTAGCCAATTATGCCAAAATAAGACAACTCACACTTCGTGGCAGCAAACTTATGTTCCACGCATACGTAGCTCCTCCGGACGGTGCACGGCCAGGAATCATCTACCGCGCCTGGAACGGTGAGTCGCCGCAGAACTTGCGCAGAGAACTACGCCGGGCGAATCCTCTCTTACCGATTGTCCAAGCCAGGGACATGTGGCGAACCTTGCGTTCTGTGCTCATTCACTTCAAGGCTGAAGAACTTCCGCCATCGGTGAAAATGTTTGGCGTCCTTTACGCAGTATTACCCTTCCACCCCAAAGTGGAGGCCTGCCTGAACTGCAGACAAATCGGCCACAGACGCGATGTGTGCCCTTTGCCGAATCGCCTCACCTGCCCAGGCTGTGGACAGAAGCACCAAGCGGACCTCCCCTGCATTCCGACGTGCGTGGTCTGTGGGGGCGCCCACATGACGGGCGACAGGGCCTGCAAGAAACGCTACCAACGCCGCTATAGTCGTCCCTCCCGTCCACGACGGGCGCAGCCGCCGCAGGAGTTCAACCTCAAGAAGGAGTCCTTCCCGAGAATCGAAGACGGCCACCATCGCAACAGGAGCAAAAGTCCTGGACGAACTGGATCCCAAAGACGGGACACTGGGACCCATTACCGAAAGGTGAGCTGGGCACAGCGAGCCTCCCGCTCCACTAAAACCCGATCTGAATCAAAAGAAAATTCTAAAACTCAGGAAACTATCGAACGTCTAACTAGAGAGAATCAGGAATTAAAGCAACAGTTGGCTCTGGTACTGGAACGCTTAAATGCACTCACAGCACCTACTCCTAAACCTACTCCGTCGCTTACTATCGCCCTCTCCACCTCGAAGTCAGATATAGCAGACCAATCAGAGAGCGATCCCATAGAATCCTCCCCCCAGCCCGCGAAAAAGAAGAGGACACAACAGCCCGATTCAGCTGACGAGGACCCCAAATGCGCATTTCAACAAATCCGAAAAAAGCACAGGTGGCTCAGACAAAAGGTTGATTTAGGCGTTACCCAAATCGCCGAACGCTTTACCAAGATAGAGAATATTCTCGTCATGCTAGTTGCTCGGCTCTCCCCCTTGGACGCCCTGCCACAATCCTCCCACTATCAAGCGCCTTCCCAGCAACAAGCCCCCCTTGAGCCCTTGCCTCCTCCTCCCCCTCTGCACTCTGCATATGGCAATGGAACTGCCGCGGGTTGCAAAGGAAGAGAGACAGTCTCTCTCTTTACATACAACACTCTACACCTTCCCCAGATGCCATCTGCATACAAGAGCCTTTAAAGGCATGCAAGCTTCTAGGCTATCAGGCTATACACTCCCATTCTACTTCCCCGTGAGTTACCACATATATCCAGAGAAATATCGTGTATGTAGCTCACGATCTGACCGACCTCTATTCCGACTGCACTCTTCTCGAACTCCTCCGCCATCGTAAAAGACAACTCTCATATTTCATTTTAAATATCTATTCTCATCCTAGAGATAACTTTACTGCTGTATTTGAAGCACTTGACAGGGCCATCCAAATAGCAGGCTCCGCTCCTAAGTGGTAACAGGTGATTTTATTGCGCCACACGTAGACTGGGGATAAAATAGGAACACTCGCTAGGGCACCAGCCTATCTCAGTACATTCAGCAAAATAGGTGCACCCTAGTCACTGACTGTACACTAGCCACACGCATTGGCAACAGTGTGAGCAGAAATACCAGCCCAGACCTTACTTTTACTACGAACGTCCGTCAGGCTAACTGGACTCACACGGGAATCAACCTCGGCAGCGATCATTACATCCTAACAGTTATGCTGCCGTCTGCTAGTTTACGGCCTCAGTTTCACCTTAAACCTATTGTAGACTGGGACAAGTTCCGCAAAATTAGAGACCAAAACCCGGCACAAGAAATTCATGACTATATGGACTGGGCTTCTAAGCTCCTACGGGATGTATCCCGTAGCGAAAAATTGGCCCCAGCAGAACATATTGGAGATCCAGTTGACAGAGATAATCGCAAATTAAACCGGAAAATGGCGCAAACGCTCCAGCTCATCACCGAACACGCAGCCGAGCTCTCGTCACAGCAATGGAATCAGTTATGTAACCGATTAGACGGCACTCTACACATGAAGAACTCGTGGTCCCTCCTCCGCCATATGCTAAACCCATGTTCCTCACGGTCAGAAAATAATAAACAAATCACCAAACTACTGCACGAGGCGGAGAAACAAGGGCAAGACGTTGAAGCAGCTCTTAAAGCCACATACTTCCCCGACCTAAAGCAAGAACCATTACCGGCTTACAAAGGAACCCCCAATTCAGACTTGGACGCTCCCATCACAGAGGCGGAGGTATGGGCTGCCCTGGGTAGGCTCCGCACCACGTCCGCACAAGGTCTTGATGGAGTAACTAACAAAGCGCTACAAAATTTAGGCGCTAAATCATTAGCCTCACTCACTAGGTACATGAATCAACACTGGGACCAGGGCACGCTGCCCCCGGAATGGAAATCAGCCAAGGTAACTTTCATACCAAAACCTAACAAACCTTTAGACCCTAAGAATCTGAGACCAATCTCTCTCACCTTCTGCACAGGTAAAGTCATGGAGCACGTAATCCTAAATCGACTTAACCGATACATGGAGCAAAACCAGCTCTTCCCCACCACCATGCTTGGCTTCCGCGCGGGCCTGTCAACTCAAGACATCATGTTACAACTTAAGGAGGATGTGCTCAATCCCGTTTTCCCTCACATCACCAGAGCTATCCTTGCATTGGACCTGACGAAGGCCTTTGATAATGTTGCCCACTCCTCCATTTTACAATCAGTGAGCGACCTAAACGTGGGCTCTCGCACGCATGACTATGTTGCTGCCTTTCTCAGCAACCGATCCGTCTGCCTACAATTAGGCAAAGTAAAAGTTGCCCTTTCAAGCTAGGCAGTAAGGGAACGCCACAGGGAGCAGTTTTGTCCCCATTTCTTTTTAACATTACTCTTATCCCGTTAGCGAGGGATCTTGACAAAATTCCTTCCATCTACCACTCCTTGTATGCGGATGACATCACCATCTGGGTCAATACCGGCAACCATGGCGAAATTGAATCCAAACTTCAGCTGGCCGCTTACACTGTTGCTACGCATGCAAGCAGCATTGGTCTAAGCTGCTCGGCAGCTAAATCTGAGCTCATAGTCATGAACCTAAAAGAACGGAACCCCCTAATATTCAAGTCACATTAAACGACACCCCCATCCGCAGGGTCAATAGAATCAAAATTTACAGTATTTCTGACAACGGCTCCAACGCCGAGACCATAAAATTAATTCGTGCTGCCATTTTGAATACAGCCTCACAAATTAAGCGTATCGCCAATCGCCATCGCGGCATCAGGGAAGCAGACACACGTCGCCTCATTCAAGCATTTTGCCTATGCAGGATCACCTACTCCATCCCTTACCTCTACCTCACACCCACGGAGACCGAGCAACTCAACAGACTTATCCGCACAGCTTACAAAAGCGCTCTCCTCCTCCCTAAATCAACGCCTACTGAAAAACTACTTCAACTAGGGGTTCACAACACCCTAGGAGAGCTGGTAGAAGCTCACCTCATTAGTCAGTACCACAGACTCTCACATACCGAAACCGGACAAATTCTTCTGCGCCGAATTGGGATAAACCTACCCGGTCATACCTCGGCCACGCGCAATCCTCCCACCGCTGTTAGCAACAATCTTTACATTACGCCTCTTCCCAAAAATACCCACCCGGAGCATAATCGTGAGAGACGGAAAGCTAGAGCCAAGGCTTTGCACCAGCACTATCCTCCTGGAGCTCCGGCAGTTTACGTAGACGCGGCCGAATATTCAAACCGACCAGCTCCCGCATTAGCCGTCGTGGATGGATTCCACAACACGATAGTCAGTGCGTCCATTCCAATTTTGCAGGATTCCCTGCAAGCTGAAGAAGCAGCAATTACCCTAGCAATTACACACCCCTCTGCTGAGTATATCTTCTCAGACTCCAAAACAGCAATTAGTAATTATGCCCATCGCAAAATCTTCTCCCCGGCCGCAAACATTCTGGCATCATCCCCTCCACCGAATCACCTCATCACCCTCCTCGGGGTCCCTGCGCACAGCGAACACCCAGGCAACACGGCCGCTCACTCCCAAGCCCGAGCACTCGTCAACCGGGCTGAGAGCGACCTGGTGCCTTCGTCTCGCAGTGCCAGAGATCGGCTTCTTAACTACCACGACTTCACCGTATTTTATAGAAATTCCCGCCTGCTGTACCCTCCTCCGCATAAACCTCTTCCCAAAAGCGACCAGGCTTTCTGGCGCAGACTTCAGACGGCCACAGTCACGACCCCTTTCCTTCTCTCTATTATAAACCGTGGCGAAACCGCTCCTCACTGCCACTTGTGTCCTAGCACCAGAGCCGACTTTACTCACGTCTTCCTGAACTGCCCGAACAAACCCAAGCCCCCGTGGCAAGGGCCCAGACATCAGGAGCGATGGGAGGCTGCTCTGCGCAGCTCGCTGCCGGAGGTACAGCTTCTGACAGTGAGCTGGGCTCGAGGGGTCGCCGAAGCTCAAAAGTGCCTGGCCATCTAGAGCGGCCTGAGGGCCCATCGTCGTCCTGCTCCCTCACTTCCCTTTACCCCCCCCCCCCCTCACTTAGTTCTTTTTTGACTCATTAAAGTTGCTACCTACCTACCTTGCAATTACTCAAAGCAGCTCAAAGCTCTCAAAGCCACTACGCAAAACGACGGGTAGGGACATGCTCAAAAACGCCTCGCAGAACGGAAACGACTGCTCCGCTAAGCTGCCACGGCACTCCGCTGCTCCGGTACTCCGCCGTGGGCGGCGCTGTTCCACCGAGGCAATAATTAAGATAAATGGAGAAAAATGAGCATGACAGCTACTGCTACCACCCCGCTTCAAAGGGGACGCTCCTATATTCCAAACATTCCATCCATCCATCCATCCATCCAACGGTGGCCCCATACAAGGGGCGCCCGGTCCCTATTGCAATCGAGATGGAGCAGAGTCGCCACCTTGCGGCCCAGCGGCGAGACCTACTCAGTGTGGATGCGTTTTCGCGTCGCGTGCCAGCCCGCAGTGATTTACGCGCGCGCATGCGGCGTGTACAGGAGCGTTTTTCTTTGTTTCGCGGTTCCTGTGCGCTTTTGCTTACCTATATACCTCTTGCAAAATAAATTTGAACAGTCTACAACCCCACGCTTCATTACAAAAAAAAAAAAAAAAAAAACTTGTCCGTATCGAGTATGTCACGCTTGGATAAGGACATCATCCATCGCGGTCTTCGGCGCTTGAGATCCTTTTACACGCAATGTCTCCAACGAAGTGGTACTGTCTTTAGCGCCGTGTCAAAGAAAAACAGGTCGCTGCCGTCAATAAACGTTAACGCAAACGTTCTGAAATTGCTTATTCTCGTTTCTGTTTGGAATACAGCAGCCACTAAAACATATATGCCACCGCAGACTGCTTCATATAGCAGAATGCAGTTTGAACTGACCACTATATGCCTTCTGTATGCACGATAGAGTTGTGTGCGTACTTTGTTTTTGTTTTTTTTTGCTTTTAAACCACTGTCGCGATGTCTGAATGTTAAGGGCGCTCGACTGCTGATTTCGAGATCGGGGGATTCAATCACGACCGTTTCGAAAGGCGCTCCTCTGCTGTGGGATTTGACTGCACAATAAACAATCCCACGTGGTAAATGTGGTGTTAATAATGAAGAAAAAAAAACGACACCTACACCAGCCTCTGCAATCATCCGTCATAGCCGACGCTGCTTTCATGCGTTAAACCGGGGCCAGTATGCATTTCTTTTCTTTCTTTTTTTTTTTTTTTTTTGCTGTTGAAGGCTTCTGTGCATCCGTAAAAGTGGTAGTGAGCACATATTGCTGTAGAGAAATGCTCGAATGTTTGGGAAACATCTTCCCTGCACCTAATTGTTACACTAAATATTACATAATACACCTAGAATAATGTACTTTACTGGTAGCCTATTATAATCATTATAATCCCTCTTCGTCCAAGTGCTGTCTTCCGAGCAAACTCGTTGTTTCAGACAAGGGGAGTAAAACAGCTTCATGCGGGCTTAAATATCAGTGTTTAGTTCGGGAATAAATACATCTTTATAGTCGCATATGATAAGATGACCTCCATTTCTTTCGGAATAGTTTTATATCCGGCATCTGTTTTGGAAGCAACCCTAATATTTTACTGCGCATAACATTTAGTCACTGCTAAATAATTACTGATAAAGAAATTTTCAGCCTGTAAAATTGCTTTTATAACAATGTTTTCGCAGCGAGTAATTCGTAGCTTGCACTTTAACGTTACTGAAAATTAATCGCTGATTATTGTAAATTGTGTCAAGTGTGTAAATGTTCTCTCACACGGTGAACTTTATTGGCAATGCAAAACAAAACATATACACTACTAATTTACCATTATATATTAACATCACACACATCAGAAATCCCTTATACTTTCCTCGGTTTCAGGGAATCGTTTACAGTTAGTGGCGCATGCAGTAATACACTATCACATTCTATGACAGTGGCCGCAAAAAGCATCTCGGCAAAATCAATCCACTCAGCACTGTACACGTGAAAATCAGCTTTCCTGTGCGGCGAAGTTTCCTGTATAGTGTCGGCGTGATTTCATTTTTGGGGAATACTTGTGCGTGGTTGTTTGGGCCAGAGTTGATGTGCACTCAGTCTAAAGCAACTCGCCATGCAGTACGCTGCCAGTGCTATATTAACCTGCTTAATTCTCGAGTCAAGTACGATATAATGAACCAGGCTTTCTCGATTCAATCTAAAGTACTGCAGGTCCCAGCACGAACCTTTTATCTTCATGGGCTTGACACTAAATTCGCCAGTCTCATTCGCATGAGGCACACGCAAACTATTTAAAAGTCGATAAGAAAAACAAAGCTGTCATTTAATAGGCCCAAGTATTAGGCGCGTGAGCGCGGTACAGCGCAAGAAACGTGCAAAGTAAATCTAGAAGACTGGTGGTTGCGTGCTTTGTTTTCCTAAAATCTGCGCTTCTTCTGCGGCACTGGCGAAATAATTGGATTTGTTTCTGCAACCTTGCAGAAATACTGCAGAAGACGCGTTTTCATCGCCAACAAACCCGCCGTAAACTCGGAAGCAGACCTACTCAGCGTGCGTTTCTGCGAGCGCCGCCGGCTGCCGATCCACACTACCAGAGCGACGGTGGCACCACCTCCAGGTCAATCTCGCGGCTTATAGGCTACTGCAACTTGACAGTCCCCCCTCCCCCTCCCCGCTCCCCACTCCTCCAGTTGAGTAGCTGCACTAGTAGCGCAATGCCTCTTGAAAGGGGCCAGATTAGCACTTATACGACTACAAATCTGTGCAGTTGCGTGTTTTTTTCCTTCGTTCTTGAACGCTTACGCAGGCTTTTTGCAGCTCAATTCGTAACACTTTGCCGCTCAAAGTTAAAAAAGAAAAGAATTGCTAGTAGATCATTTCCACTCCTTGCTGCAATTTGTTGACAGAAACGACATTGCCGTAACGGCGAAATGTATGTCGCAAGTAAGGGACATAATGATTTACGACAAGAAATTCGAAGTAAAAACATTTTCTGGGAGAATACAAAAGTTCGTTCGATGGCTTAATTCGGTGTACCCAGTTTTGATGTCTATATAGTTTGAATCTGGTATGTTTTTGCTAAATACTACAAAAAATTGGTTTTTATTTGAACATGATATCACTGCGGTAAAGGTGATATGTGAGGCCGAAGAGAAAAACGAGAACATTCATGGAACGCGCTTGCCAGCTGCTCGTTTATGTATGATAGAATGATTTCTTTACTTTCCTTATAACTACCGTTGTCATGAGTGGTTGTTATAATTATTTCCATGGAATCCCAGCACAAGGGGATCCCCAAGGCAATTTATTTGTAGGGCATAGTTCAAAAGCAGATGCTCATTAGTGGGCCCACTTTTTCTTTCAATTACTATTTTTTTCTTCGAAATTGCATTCGGCACAGGAACACTCATCAGTAAATAATCATAATAGAGAAATAACTATTCACTAAATGTGAATTTTGATTGAAAAATGTATGGTAAATACATACGTCTTCATAAATGATGCCATAAGGTTAAAATACGACAGAAACCTGGGCAGTTGTAAGCTGTTCTTGGTGAATATTTGGGGTACGTCTTTTACCTCTCGGCTTGTAAAGCGTGTGACAAAACATTTTCGTCGTGAATATTTTTGCAGCATTCATTCCAAGTTCCTAGAAGCAACAGTTTACAATAAGCAGTGGCAAATACATTTGCAAGACTAGCTCAGTGACACTGCAAGCAAGCTACTGTTCGCTTTTAATATGAATAACCAATGTGATACAATTTCAGACAAGGGAATGATACCCATTTAATAGTAGAAAGTGAAGTTGATCTCAAGAGACTCATGAATCGTGTGAAACAAGATAGTGAGAAGATTGATCTTAAATTGAACATTAAGAATCTAAAGATTGTGGTTTGTGGTTGGTTTGTGGGGCTACGTCCCAAAGCGACTACGGCTGTGAGAGACGCCGTAGTGGAGGACACCAGAAATTTCGACCAACTGGGGTTCGAAAGATTGCGGTGCCTTTCCCTATCATGTCCTGGAATATACAGGTACAAATGAAAGGCGTGACAAATATTTTCTTCTTGCGCTAGAAGATTACCTCGGAGGGTGACTGTAGCTATGAAATTAGGGGACGTTTGCTTCTGGGAATCACACTGCCAACCAAGGTCCGGATAATTAGTGCTATGGGTTTTCTATTTGTGATGTACGGTTCGGAGTGTTGGAATGTGAAGCAGGCTGATCGCCGAAGAACTAGCGCACAATCAAACTGATTCGACGAAACTAAATAATTGTCACTGATGGTCGCATGATCAGATTTTAAATTAGCACGAACTAACAGTTACTTCCGGTCTTTGGAAACATTTTACTGAGACAATGCGGCTGACCCCACTGTAACATACAATAGCAGCGCAAAGGGAATATCACGACACTCGAAAGGTGCAGAGCAGATAAAAGGGTAACAAGAACTTTCGACTAATAGATTCATTACCGAGAATCATAGTCACAAACACAAGATCAGTGAAATATTTCAAACAATCATAAAAAGATGTAAACTCCTCTATATGAATACGTAACACAAAAGGAACCGATTTTTATAAACGCTGCCATCCTTTCACCATATTCAGACCAGAATACCGGAAAAGCTTCAGCATTTATTTGTTCGGTGGTGTTAGTGATGACACTAGTTTCCAGACGCAGGCAATAAAAAGTCATAAATCTGCTTCCATCGCAGCTATATGCACCTGAGAAAAAAAAGAAGGGTAATTTGCTGTGTGGACAAGCGATGGCAGGTGGAATTGTCAATATCAAAGTTGCAAAGCATACATAAAGGCAAAAATAAATGCTGCCATAGAAATCACCTCAACTATTCCGCAAACAACGAGACTAAGTGCGCAGAGTTATGCGCAGGTACACTCATTCACCAGAAGAGAATTACACACCCTGGTGTAGTACTTGGCCGCAACCTCCTACTCGAATAATGCCTGGCCCTCGGTCCCCAGCGGCGAAGCACCCGAAAACGGCAGCGGTCATACCAGTGATGCAGTGGAGGGTGCTAAGGATCTGTGGCTCCGGACAGGTCGCGAATGGAAATGAACCCTGACAACTTTGAACGCTAGAACTACAGCCAGTGAGGCTAATTTAACAGAGCTCTTCGAGAACCTAGTGAGCATGAAATAGAATATAATAAGGCTTACTTAGGGGAGGAGGCCACATGAGGTATCATCATCACCATCAGGTCGACTACACCCACTACAGAGGCAAGATATCTTCAATTTTCCTCCAATTAACACGGTCCTTTGGTAGCTGCATCCATTTGGCCCCTTCGAAATTCTTAAACTCATCCGCCCACCTATTTTTCTAACGCACCATGCTACGCTTTCCTTCCCGTAGATTCCAATTGGCTACTCACAGAGACCATCGGTTATCCTCTCTTCGCTCTACATATTTAACTGATGCCTATTTATTCTTGATTTCGACTAGAATGTCAATAACGACTTATTTCTCTGACCCACTCGGAAAGCTTCATATCATTGTTACACCTAAAATTTTCAGTTCCATAGCCCTTTGCGTTGTCCTATACTTAAGTAGAACTCTTTTCCTTTACCTCCATGGGGCTGAAAGCCCCATAGGTGAGCCCCAAATGATGCAACTGTTATACACTTTCTTCTTGAGCAATAAGAGTAAGGTGCTAGTCATAATGTGCGAGTACCTTCTAAATGCGCTCCATCCGAATCTTGTTCTCCTAGTTATTTCTGTTTCGCGCTCCGGATCTGCGGTTACTACCTGTCGTAAGTAGCCATATTCCCCCACCACTTCCAGGGCTTCGCTACAAAATTTAAACTCTTTTTCTTTTCCCAGGCTGTTCGACATTACCGTAGTCTTCTGCACAATAATCTTTAGGCCTACCCTTCTGCTTCTGTCTAGATAATTATTCGGCAGTTGTAAGTACTACCATGGCTTACTTAACAAGGCAATGCCATCAGCGAATCGCAGATTACTGAGATATTCTCCATCGATCTTGATGGTTAACTGCTGCCATTTCATCTCTTTAAATACACCCCCTAAGCAATCTTTAAATAACACTGGGGAGATCATGCCTCCTTGCCTACCACCTTTCTTAATAGGAATTTTATCCCTTTTTTTTTTATGCAGAACTATGTTTGCCGTGCAGCCACTTACTATCCTCACGTGCACCCTAATCTGGCAATGCCTGAATGAAAGCTAAGGTTTCGACCGAGTCAAATGCTTTCTCGTAGTGAATAATTGCTACGTATAGGGCCGCTTTTTCTTCTTTCATAGCTTCCAAGGCTTTTTTAACCTTGTTCTTCGATACTGGCGGAATGGTAAGGTTTAAAATCAGCGGAAAGACATTCAGCCAGCTCTCCACTCTACTGGCGGAATGTCTGATTGCTCTTCACTACAGCCAATCTCATTGGTGTTCTCATTATATCATCTCAACCCGCATGAAATGAGACGCAAAGGACTCAAATTGTACGCCAATCAAATCATCATCTCTTAGGTACAACCATGGTACAACGTATTTAATTAGGCAATCGGTAATAGAATCAGAGCAACCTTAGGCTTCAATTAACCAATGAATCAAGGAGAATTTCGGAAAGGGTACTCTGTGATCAATTACATTCAGACTATAAATCAGTTGATAGAAAAATACTTTGAACATAATCATTCCCAATGCATAGCCTTCATTAAAAACGAAAAAGCATTTGACTACGTCGAAACCTCGGCAGTGATTCAGGCATTGCAAAACAAGGATTTAGATGAGCCGTATGTGAACGTACTGGGCGATATATATAGTGGATGCAGCGCAACCACACTTCTCAATAAGAAAAGTAATAGAATTCCAAAAACGAATAATGTTTTAGACAAAGAGGCGTGATCTCTCCATTAATGTTCAAAGCTCACTTAAAGGAAGCATGCAGAGAATTTGGATGGGAGCAGTTAGTAATAAGGATTGATGAAGAATACCTCACTAATCTACAATTTGCTGATAATATTGCATTGAAAGTAATACAAGGGGTGTATTTCAAAGAATGATTATTCGCGTTTACACAAAACGCCGAAAGGTAGGCCTGAAATTAATATGCCGAAGACGAAAGTAATGTTAACAGCCACGGAAAGAACAGCAATTTAAAATAGGTAGCGAAGCACTGGAAGTGGTTAACGAATATGTCTACTTAGGAAAGGCAGCAAGCGCTGTCCCGGACCATGAATTGCAATGGCTAGAAGGAAAGGCTAAGATGGAGCGCATTTGGCAACTATTCGCAGATAATGACTAGCAGGTTACCGGTATCGCTCAAGAAGCAAGTATATACCAGTTGTACTTTATCTGCACACCCCTCTGGGGCTGAAACCTGGAGGCTACGAAAAGGGTTCTACTTACTTTGAGGACACCGCTGAGAGCTGTGGAACGGAAAATGGTAGGTGTAACGCTAAGATATAAGGAGTGTGCAGAGTGGGTCTAATAAATTGCTCGAGTTACTGTGATTCTAATTTAAATCAAGAAAAATGTTCGTGGTCGGGGCGTGTCAGACAAAGAGGATAACCGATGGCCGCTAAGGATAAAAAATTTGATTCCAATGGAAGGAAAGCGTAGCAAGGCTGCCAGAAAGTTAGGTGGACGAACGGGGTTAAGATGATCACAGAGGTCAAGTGGATGCAGCTGGAACAGGAGCGAGGTATTTGGAGCAATATAGAAGCGGTCTTTGCCCTCTAGTGGGTTCAGTCCACAGGAAGATGATGATGATGAAACTGTAAGCGAAAGGCTAGCTACTTTCGCGTCAACCTTTTCACTATATCGGAGCAGAGTCCATACCGTTAAACGAATTCGGATGTTCAATGTGAATAATAGGGTTCGGAAGGTAATTCTGCCATACAGATCATTCCTTTAGATCGCGGAAATTTATGTTCTAAAATATGTTATCACAATCAGCTATCTTCTCCCTATCTGCTTTTCAGCGACTTCAGAATTAAATGAGTCAGCTGTCATGAACGCTAAGAATGTCCTATAAGCTTACCTCAATTTGACATTTTAAGTTGTAACGATACTTCCCGCTTTACGCTACGGGTTCCATGGTGAATATGCTACTTACATAGCAATTTTCGTTTTGTTCGTGCATTTACAAATCGATTTCTGCGAAACTACCAAATCGCATAGTTTTTTTTATATATCCTCTAGATTATTTCATTCTACCTCTTTTTAGCAATGACGAAGGACGGCCGCCGTATGCAGCGTAATAAATAAATGTGCATTTTGCAACCGCATGCGCACCCCTCATTAACATTATCCCGTTTACTCTCATGCTTAGGCGTGCTAAAGGAGATTTGTTCGTCAAAATACTTGCATTATATTCGTCGTATGTGTGCAGTAAGGCTGATACTGTAATGAAGGATTTGGAGCAAGTTTAAGGGAGGCATATCGGTCTCTTTCTTCGCAAGACACAATAAATTAGCTGCAACCACTTTATACGCGAGATGGGTACGATTCCAGTGCTGCTGGTTATGAGAGAGGAAGAAAGGGTAAGAGCAGGGCAATCGAAACACTTTTACTGCAGACGCCACCTACCATGTCGCGGTGTGACAGAGAGGGACGCTCGATGCTAAAAGACCTCAGCACTGCTTGCCGCGGTCGCTTTACCGCAAAAGCCTCGTCAAATGGGGTATTCGTGGCTGTGCGCCAAAGGAAGCTTCTAGAAATGAGACGCTTCTATCTGCGCTGCGCGGTTCGTAGAACCGAGAAAAAGGCGGGGAAATTGTTCCCATCGAGTTCTGCCAATCCATTGCAGCGGCGAGCAGCATGATAGCATCAGCCATTAGGAGCGGCCGGTCTGCTTCGAATGGACCGGTGTGGTGAGGGATTGAAAAGACTCGGTGCTGCCAGAAATCAATCAGTGGCTATTTTCAGAAGGACCGTCCGTTCGTTGCCCAACTTCGTTCAAGGTTCTTCAATGTTATGTAGCATGCACAGTAGAATTATTTTCATATGTGCTTTGCGCCAAACAGAAGAACTATTTAAAAAAAAATAAATTGAATACAGAACTTCATGAAACGCAAAATGTAGACGGAGCTCAAGCAATTGTTTTCTTACAATTGCCATAGTAACAATTTAGAAATTTTTAAGAACTTAAAAACTAAGAGCTTAAGGACAAGTTTTTAAAAACTTAAGAACTTGTTTAAGATTAGGTGTATCATCGAGGAAGTCGACGTTGTGTCGAGACCGAGAAAGCGGGACAAGAACATGCCAATTGAACGTTCCATCAGGTATCTGCGAGATAATTCCCTGGTTTTCTTGACTGCTGACAAGGAAGGGAGATTGTTCGACTTTCTAAAGATGCCTTTAAGAAGAAAGCATACGAAGCAATGTCTTCGATTTTCAAAGAGTGTGGACGCGTCTGTCTCGTAACAGCAAGAAAGAGAGCTAAAAAACTTAAAATTTAGAAAGGTTGTCACCTTCAATGTGTTCTTTGCAGCAAAAACTCAATAAATTGACATCCCCTTATGCATCATTGTCTCTGAGAATGGCGCTTGGCAGAAGTACTTGGGGAAATTTTTACAAGAGAAACTTTCTTTGCTTACTATTGACGATCCCTTCCAGGTTGAGAAATCTGACCACACAGTTGATTTTATAAAGGATAATTAAGACAAGCGGTTGCGTGCTTTTTCCGTTGACGTAAAATATTTATGTTACTCAATTCCTCATGGCAAACTTATGACTTACATTAGTGACGCAACTGGCAGTCACGGGGTTGTAGTTTTCTAGAATGCTTCAGGCCTCTCCGTGAATAACTTTTTAAACTTACTGCTATACCTATCTTGCATCCACCTATGCAGAGTGGGATGACCTAATTTCATTCAAAAAGAAGGCACCTGCAAGGAGAGTGCATCGAACCGTTGCTCAGTGACTTGTTTTTAGCGATGCATGATAGAAAACTTAGGTTGGTTCCAGAGTTCCAAAGTTCCAACGTCACAATGGTTTTCCATTTTGTTAATGATGATTTGGTTTTAATTGAATGTGACCGTACAGTTTTTGACATAGAATTGAATTCAATCTGTTCTATTTTCTGTGAAATCCTTCGGACACTTGTTATTACTCATGAGGTACCTGTTAATGATTGCATCAAGTTTTTTTTTATTTGACTCTTTATTTCACTGCTCAACATGTGTGCTATTACTTCCGTACTGCTCCAGCCACTACAGACTTGTAAAACGAGGTATTACTGCGTCCTGCTTCAACAATACCCTCAAGAAATCGTGTTTGTATGTGATTAGTTGTTTTTCAAACCAGGCTGACAGGCTCAGTGCTACAGGTTATTCCGTCAATTTTCTCGCCTCGGTAGTTGAAGGGATGATAAAAAAGCGAAATGTGGCATTTAGTTACCTAGGAGCAAAACAAATGTAGCAGTTATTCCGTACCCTCACGCCATGTCACACAATTTGAAAAACATTGGCAGAAAAAGCGGCAGCGGACGTTCTATTTTCGGCTCCGCTGCGTTTGTGTAGCATGTGCGCACGTGTAAACGCACCGGAAAAGCATGTCAAAACGGTCTCTGTCTGCGTGAAGAAGCACCGAAACAAGTTTGTAGCCTGCAAAGGCAACATTATCTACTGAATTCTTCTGTCCTGTGGCAACTACTATGTTGGTGAAACTAGTCGTTGTCTTAACTACAGGCTGAGAGAACATTGCAATAATGTAAAAACTACTGCTCCTAATCCGCCTTTTGCGGGAGGATGTGGCGCCATTATGCGGGAAGCCATGGGAAACACATTGGACGGCAGAGTAGCAGATGACAAGAAAGCGCACCATGCGAAATGGGCACGCCAACGCAGGTAGAAAGCGAAAGCTCCCCCTTTTCCTTTTTTTGCCTTCGGGGCGGAAATTAGTAATAGTGATTGTAGGTTCATGTTCACGCAATGTTCGGGAATGTTTCAGTGCTTTCACAATCCACTCATAGCGCAGGCATATACTGTCTTCTTATTGTAAAAGCGAGTAGCGCGGGCCAAAGCGCGAGCTATGTTCGACGTGACAGAATGAGACTCTTTCAGGGTGCACATTCGCGACCGACTTAGATTTATTGTAAAGGAACAATGGAAAGAATAGCGCGGAGGCAGAGAGAAAGTGATTTCAAAGGGCAAAGCAGCCAGGAGTTTGTTGATGCTGCAGAGCTCGGTGTAATCGTCTCCTGTGACATACGAGCGGAGCATATGCGCGGGGTGTCTTGAGTTACCGAGCCCAATGCCGTCACCGCGGCGTCGCTTCCTCCTCGCGTCATCTACAAGCGTGCAGCTTGTATTTCATCTACGAAGCTCGGCAGAGAGGCACTTATACACACCCCCTGAAAAGGGCATTGTCCCGGCCGGAATGCACACCTGCAGGAAACTCGCGGCATTTTTCTGGCAATAGATGATTCAGAGCTGTAGCCGGTTTCTGCCCCCAGAACGGATTTGGTCGCAGTGATGAAAAGGTTCTCGATGCACAGAGAATGGTTATTCTGTTGTGAAAGGATCCACAACCTTTCTGCGTCCGCAGCGATTTTTGCGGAATCAACGACTGCATAGTGACCCATGCTTATCTCCTACACATCGAATGCGCATGTCGGTCAGGAACCAACGCTGTTCTACGTCCAGAGCGCTCCACTCCGCAAGTGAACGAGCATGAACTCGCCAGGAGACTCATTTATTGTGCCCGGCGGTTTCCTTGCCGTTGCAGACGTTTGGTCGAGGACGACGACTTTCAAGTTCACTAACAAAGTGCAGCTGATTGCGTACACCTAAGGAACAAAATTCGAATGCTTTGGCGAGAATAAAGGAGAGTTTGTAAGGTAAAAAAGAAGTAACACTGCGCGTCGTGCAAGAGTGTCAAGTGTGTCATATGTTCCGAGCGGCAAAAACATATGCTGCTACAACAACTCTGTGGCAGGAAAAGAGGGGGCGAACGTTTCTGGCAGAAGGTTTGAGTTGTTGTAAGCAGCATGAGGTGGCGCCACCCGCACCATCGCTGGGGCAGCGGCTCGTCTGGCGTCGTCGCCGCTGCATACGATGAGAACATCTGACTTTTGTGATCGAATCAGGCAAGCACCCCAAACTAATTTGGTATTAAAAAATACTAGCAACAAAATACCATTTCTGTGCAAAATTTGAACTGCGAGGATGCCGCGGTTTAGCTGGGAGAAGCATTCTACATCGCGCCTCTAATTGTGCAACACGCTATATATAAACAAACCGAGCCCTCGGTCATCGCAACGCTTCCCGACATGTTTACATACAAATAAGATTTAGTTACCAGCAAAATAGTGTCCTCGCTGCTGCGCTTGTCAGTTTTGAAGCTTCGTCGCACTGTTTTCCTTCAAGGTTTGTGCTACAGCTCCGTGTTAAGCGAAAATTACGTCCACGGTAGCAGAGCATGACCGAAGAGCCGACGCCACTAAATTTGCCAGCGCTGTGAAATTCCACATGCTGAAATGGATCCAGTGCACAATATAGTGCGCATAGGCATCCAGAACATTAGTTGCAAGTCGTGAGAGCAGGCAGCATGCTCCGATGGTCAAGAAGTTGTAATTTTTAGAGCGGCAGCAGAAACATTTTATTGTAAATGGGGCCATGACATAAAGTGGAGAAATATTTAAAGAACTCCTGTGTCGCGCCGTAGTCGAGCGGTTAGCGCCGAACGTTACGAAGCATGCAGTGGCCGGTTCGAATCTTACCTGTATTGGCGTTGTTTTTTTACCACAAATTGACTTTTTTTTACCTTTTGTAATGTATTTCTGGTGCTTCGTTATTTTTAGTTACTTTATACCTGAGGCCTTTTTTTCCGCCGGGCGACAACCGCAATATATCGACGCTCTCCTCAGTATGAGCTGCTAGTATGCCCCTTTTGTCTACGATGCCTGCAAATAGCACATTGAAGGTCTTGTTGACGCAGTTTGTTGGTCAGATGTGCCATGATTTAGTTAACAATTGAATGATAACGCGTTTTTGCTCCGGTACTTAGCATATGTATGCTTTTCGCTGCGTCCGTAGCTGTAGTCGAGCGGTCAGGTCGCAGTCGAAGCGGCGACGGCGATGATATGTTGGCGCAGAAGTGTGAACGAAGGAGCGTGTCGGCGGCAGCGGATTTCGCTCGCTCGCACCTCCGAATGCTCAAATGGGAACGAGCCAGGCGCATCTGCTGCTCCAAGCTCGTAATTCAGGCGCTGCAGGTCCGAACAAACTATCCGAGTGCGCTAGGAATGCCTGAGCCGAAACAACCAAAACTGAAGTGGGCGCCTGTGGCGCCTCCAAATATATTTTTGTATTTGCCTTGCAACGTTTACGTTGTCTTTTCGCCGTCATTTACGTATGATAAAAGCGTGTTGTTATATTCAAAACAAAACCTACGATCGCATTCAAACGGGCAACGTAATTCGCATTTGTCAGCTTCCGTGATTCCTAGCGCGTCACGTGATTTGTAGTTGCGAGTTTCGGCTGTGGCGGCGATACCTGTATTTCTGTTCTACCTTTACTACCTTATAACAGCTCTGTTTTCAGTAAGAGTAGATTTTTGTAATCAGGAATTGGCATTCTATCGATGCAAGCCCACCTCAGTTTTCTCTTTAGTGTCCTTTTAAGGGGGCCGAGGACTTCTCAAGCCGTAGACACACGGCTTTTCTCTCGGCCTCCTTCCACCATTTCGTGGTAGAATAAAGCATGATGTATGTATGTATGTATGTATGTATGTATGTATGTATGTATGTATGTATGTATGTATGTATGTATGTATGTATGTATGTGTGTATGTATGTATGTATGTATGTATGTATGTGTGTATGTGTGTATGTATGTATGTATGTATGTATGTATGTATGTATGTATGTATGTATGTACGTATGTACGTATGTATGTATGTATGTATGTATGTATGTATGTATGTATGTATGTATGTATGTATGTATGTATGTATGTATGTATGTATGTATGTATGTATGTATGTATAGTAATTTCTCGCTGCATTTATGCTTTCTAACTATGCGTAAGACATTAATAAACGTATCTCCGGCGGCAATTCCTCTGCACTCAGTAAATAGTTTATATTCGCATTTATTTTGCCACTCTCTTTCAGCTTCTATTTCAGGTGTTCGCACAAACATTCCGTTGTCACAAGCTGTTTCAGATCATATGACACATTAAAAGCTGCAATGCACTGGTTACATTGTAGCTTTTATTCACGCATACTCTCTTCCTCAGATGCTTCAGAAGCTACATGACAGCGACTCTACAAAGAGCTTTTATAATGCCGTCTTTGTGGGCTTTATGCAATATCAGAGCAGCCTATAACGTCGGTCCCTTCTTTAGGCAACCCGAAACTGACACTGAAACTGAGGGGTGGCACTGATCGCTACCTGAGTGCCCAGATGCCACCTCGGCAGATGTCAGACAGGACAATGACATTTGAATCAAGCCCAGAATTATTGATCTCGAGTCAGATGTGCAAACCCAACGCAGTGCAGGCATATTGATATTGGCGCTTTATATCTTTGCCGGGTGGACTTTCACATAATATTGCAGATTACGGCTGTAGGCGACATGTATTTGAATGAACTCTAATACATAGAGCAGAAATTAGGAAACTTGATATATAGCGAATACTAAAGTATATATGCCCTTAAAAGCAGATTTTAAAAATGTGTAAAATACTCGCGGCCAAATATGCATTCCCAAAAAACAAACCCACTCAGTCGCCCGAACTGCGCTAAACACGAAGTCGTTGATACACGATGGCACCGTTGGCAGGTATTAGGAAAGCGCCGGTTCATGCCTATTGCGAACTGGAAACGGTCTGACTGCCAGTGCACTGATAGTTATGGAAGACATTATAGAGTAGGATGAAACAGCACAGATAAAAACAGGTCTCCCCGATTGTGCACCTCAACATTTTGCAACACTGAAATACTTGGACAGCTGCACTCAGCTTTCGTATTTTCGTCTATTTTCCCCCGAAATGTCCGCTCGTGATTTCCTTTTATTCTAAATTTTCTTTAGCAAGAGTTGCGTTAGGTTCTCGAGGATAGAATTTCAAAATTTTCATCCCGTGCTGCTCGTAGCAAGTTTGTCTTCGCACTTCTGTTGGTTCTCGTGGTGCCTCTCCTGGTACCAAGATGTACTTAGAAAGATTACATATTAGCTATGAGCGACAATGATTATTCAATCAGCCATATAGAACCTTTCATCGCGTTTAGGTAATCTCAACTTTTTATGACCGCAAAACATTAGGAATTTGCTTTCTTTTTGAATGCTCAACACCGCTTGACAGTTTCGTTGCATTTGCATTATCCGTACCTGGGGTCAGTGATGCTTCTAGTCACCGATGCAGGTTTCTTAGCACTCACTCTCAAAATTCTTTTCATCAAAATTATCGCCTCCCTCCCCCTGTCTCCGCCGGCTTCGAAGGACACCCACCATGGCCCCACAGTTTTGTCCGACTCCAACAAGGATAGCACGCTACTTTTTGTTTTCAGAGCTAACGTCGCCTCATCTGGGCCATTATTATCAATAGCCTCTTTCTGCGAGGTGCACTGTCTCCACTGCCTTAGCCGCGGAACTGTCATCTCTGTAAATAGGTGAGCAGCTCACTGATAATATTTTTTCAAGTAGAATCAGCTGCTTGTTCACATCGTCTGGACTGCATATGTTATCGGGAAATTTCAATGCCACAGAGACGTGTCGTCATGACGAACGGAATAAATTAAACGCACTGACACCGAGATGCGCAGTCTATTGTTTTTAATATAGCTGGTCGACTTCACAACCTTTAGCTGTTGTTAGAAAAACACAGGAAATGAGACGCCGTAGCTTTCAGCTCCAAAACTCGACTCAGATGTTGGCTTCCACTGCACGTTCAAAGTTCATCCGCTCCTGTGTAGCTATACTGTCGCCTGTCAGAGCAGAAATAAAAGATTCTCCTTAAACGAGCATTCAGCCTTCTTCACACAGATTTAGGATGTGCTAAATGAAAGAGCAATACAAGCGACATTTAAGCTCCGACTTAATAGCATGCCGCTATAGCGCGTTCGCTCCCTGTGCGGGTCGTTTTGCTGATGTTCCTTAGCTTCTAAGTAACCCATGTATTAATGCGTACATAATCTGCCATATATGCGTTAAAATGCATGTGCAAGCTACGCATTTACCAATTATGTGAAGGACTATCCAAAAATGATGCCCCCATAGCCTATAGCTGTAAGCCAGCTGCATGGATGAGCCAGCCTCCCCTGTGGGTAGAATTTCGTACTCGAAGCCAAATAATCTCTGTAGTTTTTGTTTCCATTTCACCCTCTCATCTCAGAGCAGGAGTTCGATTTGGCAGCTCTTGCTCTGCCATGTCTTTGACGTAACACAACCTGCTAATCAATCAGTACCCGCGGCCATATCACCTGGCAAGTGCCACCTGCACAAGTTATTCCTGTTATTTTCTGCTCTACGAGGACAACGCAAGAGCTTTTGCAGGAAAGAAGTCTTTAAAGCTGTCGTATTAAAAATGTGGCGATGGCGTAGTCATGGAACTAAACAAGGCAATCGTTTAGAGGTTTTCTGATGCAGTTATTTGTTCTGTGATGCACTAGGCGACAACGAAGTGAACAGCGGAGGAGCGAAGGGAAGAAGACGAGGAAGACAGAATAGAGCAGGGCGTTCGAAAGAACGGCCGTGTATCTGTTTGTTCTCCATTACAATGACGCAGTCGACCAACCTCGGGCCCGACCCCGACCTCCCCGACCCGCCAATCCTCCTTCTAAGCAGCCTGGCAGTCACACGACCGGCTCACTCGGCGCCCGCAATTTCCATCCCGATCGAGAATGACGTCCATGCCTCCTCGGCGGATTCGGCCTTGGCCCTTCTTCCCGAAGTGCTCTGCACCCTCCGGGAGGTATCCGCCACTTTCGCCGCAGCGCTTTACCGCGTCTCGACGTCCTCTGGGTGTCCAGTACCACCGGTACCGCTTCTGGAGTTCCGTGGCTTTTCTGACGACGCCGAAGCGTGGGTTAAACTTGTCGACGCTGCTGCCCGGCGTTCCGCCTGGTCTCCCGCCATCACGATCGCCGTCGCGGAAGACCCTCTCCATGGTGCCGCCCGCTCCTGGCACCAGTACGAAGGCCGCCGCAACACCACTTGGTCGGCCTGGACCTCTGCCCTCTTTGCCGCTTTTACACCAGTGCCAGCGCGCACGACGTCAAACTCACGACGATGAGATCGCGGCGCCAGGCTCCAGATGAATACGCCGCCCTTTACATTTATAAGGCCCATCTTCTTCAGGCCTGACAGAATAGAGCAGAGCGTTCGAAAGAACGGTCGTTTATCTGCTTGTTCTCCCTTCAGTTCAGTTCAGTTCAGGCGTTCAGTCGTGTCCGACTCTTCGTGACCCTATGGACCATGTCACGCCACGCTTTCCGGTCTCTCACTATCTTCTTAACATCACATAGCTTCATCTGCAATGTCTCGAGAATGCCATCTAACCATCGCGTTCGCTGCCTACCCCTTCTCCGGCGACCCTCAACCTTTCCCAACATCCATTACAGTTCACACAAAATGCACCTTAAGGTCCTCACGGATGCGGCTATAACAAAAAAGGGGAGGGGGAAGGGGTTACAGCCAAATTTCAAAAATTAGTCAAAATCATGAATGAAAGAGGCAAAAATAGCACTTTGCATTCGAAAGAAAACATTAAAACTTATAATTATTATTTCAGCATCAAAGAAAACCAAACAGAAAATAAATAATATTTGAACGGAAAAAGAGGCATTTAAAAATTAATAACAACTTCAACAAAACAAGAGAAAAATAATAGAATATGAATCCATTATTATCCAAAATAAGAAGACCCAGTGAATTTAAAAAAATGAACGCGAGGAAGTTAAAAGAAGTTGCGGCAGACATCCATTTGTAAAATTTATCAGACTCAACGGGACAAACGACATGTAATGGCAGCGCGGTTAAGTCAGTTTTGGCATGCGATATGAATGAATGTGCGCAGTGCGTGATATGACAGGCTCGTATCCTCGAAAGGTTGACCGATAAGGTCAAGCAAGTAACAACGCTAATAAAAAGGCGGTGTGGAGTGTTCAGTAATAATATATCTTGTAAAAAAGTAATAAGTGTGCAACTCTACAGTGGAGACATATTTCATGAAGGTCTGCGCTTATCTTCAAGGCTGTTCTGCTGGTATCGCTGTGTAATCAGAGTAAATAAAATTTACTGAACCTAAATATATTTTTGGCCCCCTTTTCTCATTTTAGTGTTTACTGTTGTTGGCGGCACATTTGTTACATGGGTGAATTTTCTTCGTTTTCATTTATGTGCCCGATTCTCACCTTTCCACGATTTCGTAGCATTCTATGGGTTTTCCCTGATTTAACTTCATGTCTGCCTTTTTAACTATATAATCTCTTTCGGTTTCACATGTCAGCCGTGTTTTGGGAAAGCATTTTTGGTCATGATAATCCCGCGAGTTAGTTATCGGCTGTCGTAAAGAAAAGCTCAAATCGTTTTCTATCGGCCGGTTCTGGTTACCCATGTACCTCTGAATTAATTTATTGGACAGGTTTACCACTAGTCAGAGTGAAAGGAAAGAGAAAACTTGGGAAGCATTAGATAAAGCAGTGTAAATCAGTCTCGCTAAAAATTCCCAAACTTTTCTTATAACCCGCCAGGACAGCAGCTTGAGCATGTTGGTTATTCATTCTTGATGGAACAGCGCAAAACATCGGGACAAGAGACAAGCGCTTGTCTCTTGTCCCGATGTTTTGCGCTGTTCCATCAAGATTTTCTTATAAATCAACCATTCAGTTTCCACTACCCCTGGTCGCAATTCGAAGTCCCACCGCATCCTATACATCCTTGGGAAGCAATGTCTCATAGAAGTCCTAGCTGGGCAAGTCTACAAGGTGTGTCTCAATTCACGAGGCTTGCTTTAAGATTCAGTTTAGGATTTGGAAGGGTCGTCCACGTTTTGCCTTGGTACCCACTGCCGTCCCACGTGTTAAATTTCTGAGCCTTGGTGGAGCTCGTCTTCGATATTGTCACGTGATGATGACAACGTCGATGACACAAATGAACAGTATGTGAGTGCACTGAAGAAACTCTTTATTGGGCTGACGCGCTCGCAAAAGAACTAAACGATTCGGCTGCGGCGATAACAACAATCTTGCTCGGCGGTCGTCGAACAAAGAATGCCTGTCGCATACGTTAACGCTCAAATTAAAGGCGGCTCAGAACCATCTAGACAGCGTCACAAACTGCTACTAGCCCAACCTGGAGCATTGCAGAAACATACGCGAGTGGCCGCAATCTTCGAGGCAGATCGCGGCGCATCTTTCGCGACAAAGAAATTGATAAATGTGCGTCTCGCGACATAGAGCATTAACAAACAAAGAATACAGAATTAATATGCGTGCCAGAATCACAGTGATAAGGCACGATGCCGGCGGCTGCTAAAAAAAACACACTTCCGAAGGTTTCGCGTCATTAATCCCCCCTTAAAAACATCGCCTCGATGTTGCAAAATAAACAAAGCAACTTAAACATAAACAATAAAAATTTTAAACACCACGGATTCTCTAACGCGCCTAATAAGGCTTCAGATGATCAACATGAACGATTTTTGGGTGCGCGCGTCGCCGTTGTCGTACAGTCCAGATTGACTTCATAGTCGAACTGTCCGACGCGACGAAGGATTTTGTATGGCCCAATGTATCGACGCAGTACCTTTTCAATTAGTTCATGGCGACTAATTCGAGTCCAAACCCACACTTGGTCTCCTGGATTGCACTCTGCATGGCGTCGTCGTAAGTTGTATCGTCGGGTGTCGGTGCGCTGTAGGTCTTTAATACGCAGCAGTGCGAGTTGTTTGTGCAGCCGAGCGAGAGGTGTAAAAAGAAATCTTGCGCCCCTGTATTACATAATTGTTCGATTATCGGCAAAAGACGAGATCGTACGTCTAGGGAAATAATTAAAGCTATCAAAATCCGTCGTGCCGTGGACCGCTGTCTTAGCACGCCATCAATCTGTTAATCGGAGAAAGAATTGAAATTCCTAAGCGCCTCCGGACATGCGTTTGCGTGGTTCCCTTTCCTTTCTTAGAGTTTTAGTGTTCATAGCCCGACTCTTTGCTGTATTTACATTTTTACTGGTTCTAATTGTTTCTTCACCCGTAGGCATTTTACTCCTCATAATGTTATACATTTTAAATATTTTTAATATTTTACCCCCCTTGGACGCTTACAATTGCTTCTGCCATTCGGTTTCAGTTTGTTTTGTTCTCACTAAGGCCCTCTACACCTTGAGTTTCACTTTTACGTTTTATAGATTTTACCGCTATTGCTTATCATCTTCCATTAATGTTAATCTATTGTTTATCTCGGGTTCCATCGACGGCTGTTTTCACCACAATTTCGATTTTTAACTTTTATGTTTTGTAGATTTTACCGGTATTGCGTTTTCTCTTCATCTTCCATTATTGTTAATCTATTGTTTATCTTGTGTTCCATCGACGGCTGTTTTTTCATCAAAATTTCAAAGATTAGGAAATGTTGTAACTTACTGACGTGACTATCTTCCGACGGCCGGTGACAGAGCACCATCTTTGTCGATGTTCCACCCCCTGTTCTCTTCGCTACATAATCGCTGCCTTTTTGCAATAAACCTCAGCTGATAGTGAGCGCCTTGCGCTTGTGCTTTCTTGTGTCTCTGTAACCCGTCCCTTGCGCTGTTCCTGCACCAGTATTTAGTTACCCCTGCGTGGGCTTGGGGACCTTCCGCGCACACAGGCATCGTAGTTGCGTCCTGGCGACGAAAAGCGGGCCCTGTACGGCTTTCGGGACCTGAACCGATGGCTTGGTGGCGCAAAATCAACGCTACGCAGGTAGTTGTCGATTGCCAGTGGTCGTTCACCTGGGTATGGTGGTGGAGCGTCGACTGCAAATCCGCAAAGACCGATTCGTCAGTACGGGCAGTGGCGTAGAATTTCACTCTCTAACAATCGGTCATGTTAGGGTTGGCGCGGAGAAATAGGCGCTTCATTTCCTCAACCTAAACCAGGACAGGCTCACTTGGGAGTTGGTTTTGATTGAAGGATGGCTTTGGCTATTTTCTTCCGAACGACACTTGCAAAAGCAGTGAAAAGCTATTTTTTGAAAATCATCCTATCCTTCAAAAGTGCCCCGTGATTTTCTAACCATAGGCTTGAAGATCCTTAAAGAGGAAAATAGACTTGCCTTACCTTCGCTTCGTCATTCCAGCCGTTGAATTCTGCCACATGGTCGAAACGGTCCTTCCATTCTTCCGCATTTTCAGTGGACAGTCCTTGGAAAATGGTTCGCTCCTGGGGCGGTGCTGTTGACTGGACCATTTCCAAAGTTGTTGGCTTCCAGCGTCGAACGGGGTCAGGCAGCGGACCATGTTCGGGTTGAAGCCCTTGAAGTCGGCAGCTGGCTCGCTGACCTGTAGGCTTGTGCCCCAGGGCGACAGGAACAAGGCTGGGATCTTCGATTGAAGGATTAAGGACAGCATGTTCGACAAGGTCGATGACATAAATGGGCGCACTGTGGGCGCACTGAACAAACTCTTTATTGGGCGGACTTGTGCCCGCAAAAGAACTAAGCGATTCAGCGGCGGCAATAGCAACAATTGTGCTCGGCGTCGTCGAACAAAGGCGGCCTCGCTCATTTTCAAGGCGGCTCAGAACCATCCAGATAACGTCGCAAACTGTTACTAACACAAGCTGGAACATTGTAGAAGCATAAGCGAGTGGCCGTAATCTTCGATACTGATCTCGGCTCATAGTGCACGACAAAGAAACTGATAAAGGTGCGTCTCGCGACATTGAGCATTAACAAACAAAGAATACAAAATTTATATGCGTGCCAAGATATCTACCTTCTGCGTGCCAGAATCACAGTGATAAGGCCGCATGCCGGCGGCTGCTAAAAAAACAACAAATACAGTTTTGAAGGTTTCGCGGCAATATATATGCAGTGGCTCGGCGGCTTTCGGGGACGAAGTGCAAAGCGCGCGTCTCCATGTTTTCCTCTTGTCCCGGTTGTAGCGAAGTGAAGCTGTGCTGCGTTCATGGAGTCTAACGTGACATAACGCTGACATTAAAAAAAAATCAATGGGGAACTTAGAGCTCTCTTAAGTGCGGTAAGGCGAAAACAGTTCAATTATTTTCAAGGTACGATCTGCTGCAATTACATCATCATTATTTCCAAGGCATACGACATATTACACCATTGATGGCGTCATCATTAATTTCAAAGCACAACAAACTTTACCACTGATGACGTCCTCATTATTTCCAGATTGGACATGCTGCACCCCTTATGATGTCACTAAAACAATTGACAGGTGCAGCGGACGCACCTATACGCCGGCGGGTCATGAGCCATAAAAGGCATTCGCCTTAATATGTGTTTAATTTTCTCTGTAAAGATATATAGCTTATCAACTGCATGACTAGGTTGACATTCGTAAAAGGTACTCGACAAAATAACCACACTCACTAAGTCTATAAGGTGGCGAAATATAGAGCGAAATACAGTCACCAAATTTAAATCATTTTTACAGATTACGACAGATCATTAGACTTCGCCAGAACTTCAGCGCGTCCAACGCTCGTGCCTGCATTCAGTAACAAGGATAGGAAAAATATAACGATTCTTATCCATCAGAATTTAATTCCATATCGTACCCTCTCTGCGATCGGTCGGCCAAAATTTGAATATGTGTATAATGAAGTTGCCTTGAGCAACTACGCGACGTCACAAGAACGTCAAGGAAGATGACCTCAAAATGGCGTTTGCGCACCAATTATGATCATGAGATGCACAATTTCGTTGGAATAATTTCAAGCAGCTGCGTCCACAATGAATAAATAGCAGCGGCTCTGAATTCTTGGGATGAGCTTTATTCTTAGCGGTGGTTCTTGCGAGATAACAGCCGCAACTGCCGACACGTGATCGCAGTGCGGACAAACAGTTCAGACGCCGCTTTTCACTAAAAGAAAAATAAATAAACTGCGCCTTCACTGTGTCGCGAACTAGCTGAACAGCGAAGTGGCGTTCGCGAAACCATTCTTCGGTGGAGCGCTAGGTTTGCGCGCTGCATTGTTTTCAAGTGGAAGTTTATAGCTTTGCAGCGAGACAGCAATAGGACCGATGCAACTATCCGTGAGTGCTGGCACATCGCGTAAGCTATCGTCCGTGTTGGTGCGCTGGAATGGATTCACATCCAAAGATGACCGGAAGAAAAAAAAAGATCGATTAGGAACGTTATCGCCGGCTGACGTCTTGGGTCTCAAAGAGGGAAGAATGTTTTTGTCGCAAAAGCTAGTATGTCATTAACACAACAGTTCCAAGTTCGCGACTTTGATTAACAATTGGTGCTTCTCGACAATCCTTGAGGCAAGCGACGCTGTCATGCAAATTTCAGCCTCCGAAGCTCGACGGCCGGACATCGCGCACGACGCCTTCGTATGGCGATGTTCAACTCGCAGATTGGCCGCAGTTTGCAAGGTGGACGAGGTAACTTCAAACAGACTTAATCGCAAACGTTAATACTGATCTACGGCCGAAAAGAACTGCCAGTGGCTTAGCTCAGCTAAGCTAGTATATATAGAAAACGAAAGCAGCAATCGTCGTGGATGAAACCGAATTGGTTCTCTGCGTCTGTTCTTGTCGCACCTTCTTCTCTGCCGCCTTGCATCGTTGCTTTGCAAGTCTCTCTTCTACCTCTTCGGAAGTTTCCACCATCCGTTTAGCTCTCTCAGCTTCATTTTTACTTCGTGTGCCGGTTCTTCACGGCGAGCGATGTCTGCAGGATGAGTAAATCTGGCTAGTAGGCTAGCGTAGCGAGAGCTCGCGCTAAACGTTGTTGCCTCCTCCATGGCATAGCACTATAGACTCGCCGCAATTCTCAGCGCATTACTATGCCTTCGAAACCGAGCAGCTGCTCCACAGCTGATATCTCATACTACCGCGCAGCAGCTGAAGAGCACAGCGCGTACGGAGCGAGGCGCATAGCTTAGCGCTTGGCGGGGACCGGCGATATGTACCAATACGAATTAAGTTTTTCAGGTGTGTAAAGAAGAAGGGGTCGATAGAAGAAGAAGCGAAGCAGCAGGAGAAGAAGAATGGGGTCCCGCCCGCTCCGTACACCAGACGTGCAAAGAAGCTGACAGCGAGCATGGACGCGGCTGAAGGTAGGCAAAAGAATAGTATTTTCTCGACATCGCCTGTGGATAATTTCATGTATATACCACTACACCTTCGCCAGTCTCCCCCAGGTGGGCATGTGCCATGTTTTAATAAAGGACAAGAAGAAGACGCTCGAGCTGCGGCGTACGCCAAACGCGCCGCAGCTAGCCCAGTGAAGCTTTCGCTTCACAAAAGAGCGAAGTGTGTTTTGTTATTTTTGGCACTTCTTTATTTTATAACATGTACCAACTAGCCTAATAAAAAATTCTACTCGAGTAGACTTCCACGTCGTGACTTACTAAGATGCAATGGCCAGCGAGTTCTAAAAACCCATTATCTGTTGATTAGTAATGTAGCCAGTAATAATACCACTATGTAGAAATATTTTTTCACCGTAAAGCATTTGTTTCGGCACATTACTAGAAAAACCTACAACCCGCCGCCGTTGCAAGAATCGCTCCATTAATACCCTTGTGTTTTCATGGTAAAGAATGTTAGGACATGGAACCTAGAAGACGTTTTGTTTAAAAATGCGCTCCGTACGTCCGCCTAACCTCAAAAAGTCTACCAAACAGCGGCAGGCTTCGGAGAGCTTCCAGCAGCTGCATTGAGAACGCCATGCGAAAGCCCAGGCAGCCCGTCAAATATACCTGGACAGGCTTTGAGTAGTTCATAATGGATGGCATCACGACCTGTGCAGCTGAAAGCTTTTGTGAATTGCTGAGACAGCGCAGCTGGGAGGTCGCATTGCCGTAAACTCTGCGCTGAGGCCGTCGCGCCGCGGCAATGGCAGCTCGCCGCAAAGAACGCCTGCCTCCAACTCAGCCCCGGAAGCAGTGACGAACGCGACTGCTCTAAGTCTGGTCTCTCGCGACTGAGCACTGCGAGCATCACATTAATGGCGATAGAGCGAGATAGCGTCTCGTGCGCACTGTTATCCTGCGTTGCCCCGAGGCTGGCCGTTACTCTTTCCACTGCGCTCAGGCATCGACCAATGTTACCTTTAAAGTAGCCGCTCATGGGTACTTGTTTCCCATTCCTTGAGTGATCACGCATCCACACAACGTGCATAGCGTACAGGAGGAGTCGTTGCATTGTATATACACCAAGAGAAGCCAGCGCCCCTTCAAGGGGCACATCAGCGCTGAGTAGGGATGCTAGGCTATGGTGCCACGGGAGGACGATGCCGCCAAATGCGAATAGATGATAGCGCCGGTTATTGTACAATTGAGGTAGATGAGCGCTTGGACGTAACTCGTTCAGCCTTTTAGTGTAATTAGCTGTGGCACTCCAAAGCGCCAAGAGATCGGCGAAGAAGGGACCTGTTGCAGCAGGCAAGTGTTTGTAAGCGACCTCGACGTCGTGCCATGTCAATACCCTTCCGAGAGGATGTAGGGAAATTGGGCCCACAAGGCGCTCAAATATAGGGACGCTGCTTCTGTCCAGGTGTTTGATCGTTGCTGCTATAAACCGCTTAGATTCTTCGAGGATACGCAGACCTCTCTTTCGGGCTTCTTCACTCATCATTTCATATATTGCTACCCAGGAGACTAAAGGTGCCGTGTGAGAGACAAGATCAAGGCAGCGCTCCAACTGGTAAGACCTCAGATGTCCTGGATAACCAGTGTCTTCGATAAGGTTACTCGTGAGGCGAGAAGACGTGAATGGCAGAAGGTACCATACGACGTAGGCGCCGAGATAATCCATCATTGCGTCCTGAATTGAATCGTTTCGAACTAACGCCAACAGCTTCTCCATTCCCGGCGCTAAAAGTTTGGCCATGGTATCCCTGGGCCATTGTTGAAGTCCGTCCGGGAGATAGCGATTAACCGCACGCCGCAGATCGGAGTCACTAAGTTCAGAGTTCTTGTAAACAGCGTCGCCACCGCGGTGAGGTTCCACATCGCGAAGGACAAGGTCATGGGTTGCCAGTACCGTCTCTATCATCTGTCGGTACGAAAGGCCTCCGCTGCCAATCACCTCAGCGCAGCGGCGAAGGTAACGCCGCACTTTTCGTTGACGCGTCATGGCCTGCATGTGGTAAATCCAGGTGTGAAAATTTTCATCGCCCGTAAGCAAAACCTCTAGCTTAACCAAATTCCCAGGCCGACGGGCGACCGAGAACTTCAAAAAGACCGGCACACCGCTCCCAAGAGATATACCTGCTAGGACATCCAATACTGAAGACCCTTTTCGCACAGAAGCTGGGCTAGGCCAGGGAAGATTGTTCCGTCTAAGGAATTCTCGTAGCAGCTCCATATCTTCGTGAGGCCGGAAGCAAGCTGCAAGATACGACGCGACCTTCTGCGCAGCCCCACCTTTGGCGAGGCGACGTGTGAGCAGCACTCGCAGCACTGCTTCAGCGATGCGACTCGCCTGGCGACCGTCTGGTGTGGCAAATTCAGGCTGCTTCTCTGACCAAGCCCCACAGGCGAAAGCATACAAGCTTTGGCAAGCATTAGAGCCACGATCGAGACCTGCTCTCACCTCTGAACTGAGATTTTGACCCGGGGAAGGCTTGTATTGCCCCGACGTTGAAACGAGAGCGAGTGGCACGGCTGCGAAGACTAATACGGCTGGCACTGAAAGGGCACACGCTAGTGTTGCTTCTTTCCAGCAGAGGTGCGGTGACTCGTAGACTTCGGGTGAAGGTGGAGGCGAGAGATCCTGTGGAGACGAGCGAGCCTGCGGTGACATATAACATGACAGCGGCGTTGCAGGAGGCGGACTGTTGGCACACCGCAAGATGTAACGACGGTGGCAACCATCCGGACCTTGAAAGATGAGCGATCGCTCCCTGGTGCTCATCCAGGGCGTCGAATAGGGCGTCGTGGTCATAGCAAACACGATTACAACACCGAGACAGCGGACGGTTTCTTCTTCTTTCAGATACTTGACCAACTACACGAGCACGGGCAAAATTCGTTTCCTTCGACTCCTTTTTCTAAGGCCATCGGGTTAGTGCATTCTGATCGTAGGCGAATTTTGCAAGATTTGCATTAATTAGTGATCAGAGACGATCGCGGCTTTTCTCAAATAGCATGTCACAAATCTCAAATCAGTCTAAATATGGCACCGAGGTTTCAATACACTGAATATGCGATGCGTGAGGCGGCGTACAGAACGACGGAATATGCGATGCGTGAGGCGGCGTACAGAACGACGGCCGCCCCACTGGCAGCGGCCTTAATAAAGAAATCCTGGAGCGAAGCTGGCCATGTTGTCTACTCTTCATGTGTTCCAACCCGTTCGGCGCGTCATGAACTCGCTTTCCTACGGCGTTTTAACCGTTACATAAACTGTTTGAAGTCATTTGGCGTCAACGAGCCGCTTGTTATTCTCGTCTGATCTTTCAATGTGGTAGTACTTGAAGCAATGTTGGCGCATTCATTAGTTTTCCGAACATTTGCTACCATTCGAGTTTTGTATAAACAATAAATATGTTGTTTACAGCTTTGGAATCCTGGAATTGTTAATCTGCGTATAATTCAGGAATGAATCTTTCTGCGGCTTTTAATTTTCCTTTTTTTTCATAGGACTTGAACGCAAAGTAAAAGGTGAATCTGATGGGTGAAAGGTTCAAGATTTTAGAAAACACTTTGCACATGGCACAGGCATCTAAAAGCGGGCTTGCCGAACGTCGTTTCTCTAAATATATCAGCGCTTGTGCCGAAGAGTTTCTCTAAATATATCAGCGCTTGTGCCGAAGAGCCTAGGCTTCACTGAGCGTAGAATGGGTCGAGCGTGGCAAGCGCTTGCTTTACCGCGTTTCAATAATTTACGACTATGGACGGTATTGCCGTTTTTTCTTTCTTCTACTCCTATTTCCAAACTGGATCAAACGCTATAAAATCACACGAAGCCGAAATCAGACGGCTTCAGTTTTGGGGGGTTTAACGTCCCAAAGCGCCTCAGGCTATGCGAAAAGCCGCAGTGGAGGGCTCCGAAAATTTCGACCACCTGGGGTTCTTTAACGTGCAGTCACATCGCACATCACGCGGGCGCCTAGCTATTCTCCTCCGTCGAAAAGCGGTTGCTGCGGCCGGGAGCCGATCCCGCATCTTCAAGTACCGTAACCACTGCACCACCACGGCGGGGCCAAACTGATAATTGACATGAGCTTGTATGCCGAAGCGGCTACTTACGTGAAGGCTTGAAACATGGAGACGCTTTATTAACCTTTGCTTTTAAAAGTTGGAAGCGACTGAGTTGTCGGGTCTTGTTTGAACCACGCATTCACCACGTTGACCTTTATTCAGCTTTGAAACATTGGAAAAGGACCCTAGCGCAAAAAGTAGCACACACAAAAGCGCCTGTTCGTTGTCCGCTCGCCTCTAACTTCCAGGCGCCAGGATCTTTTCCCAATTTTTAAAAGCTGGAAACCAACTAGCCCAGAAACATTCTTTCTTGCAATTTATTAAGCTTTCACGAATTAGCCTCTGTTCCTCTGTCGCAACCCGTAAGTCCTCGCTTCGAATGCCACCACAACCAACTCCCCTCATTTTTCGTTTCCGCTCAATTACGCCCCTTTCCATAAAAGAACCTTCTTATGAAAAATTGCTAGTTATGCTTCGCGGCTTAGCACATTTGGCAGCGGGAGCTAAAGGGTGTTTACCGACAAAAGGTCTCAATAATCAGAAGGTTGAGCCCAGCTGCCCAATGATTGCCCTGATCTAAGCCGGGACGAACACTGCTACTTTCCAGACTATATCCCGCTGTTTCCCAAAACAACGGGATTTGCAGCACAAAGCCATAAGCGCTAGCAAATGTGGCACGGCTGGCCAAGCGGCTCGGGCTACGGGTTCTGCCGACGGATTCAAAGCCCTGAGTGCGACAGACTGCCGCCCCTCTCAAACCCGCAAGGCAGGTGTGGTTGGTTGCTTGGTTCACAGGAAGGTAAAGGCGCAGTATCTGTCACACTTGCCCTGTGGACACCTGAACCGCGCCGTAAGGGAAGGGAGGAAGGTGGGAGTGAAAGTGGAAAGAGAGAAAAGGGAGCCGTAGTGGAGGGCTACGGAGTAATTTCGACCACCTGGGGATCTTTAACGTGCGCTGACATCGCACAGCACACGGACGCCAGTTCGTTTCGCCTCCATCGAAACGCAGCCGCCGGGGTCGGGTTCGAACCCGGGAACTCCGGCACAGTGGTCGGGCGTCTTACCACTGCACCACCCCGGCGGGGCACAGGTGCGGCGTCTTCGCATTTCGGCTTCGGCTCCGTAGCCCACAAACCGGAAGTGGCGAGCAAAAAGGCGCACACTGAAACATTGTTGAGAGCAGGGTCTGTTTGAGGCTGTTTATAGTTTTCCAATAAGGGAAAACCTCTCTGCTCCTCGCGGCACTTGACTCGGTTGCAATATGCATGGCGTTTAATTATGCTGTGTAGGGTATATTTTGCTGGACAACTTGCTTTCTGTTACTCAGGTAGAATCATGGCGTTCTGTAGCCTCCTGAGAGCCGGCTATGGAAATTTGTCCATTATAATGGATACTAAGTACTGAGACGCTATTCCTTTACCGTACCTTTACGTGACCGTAGAAGGTACTGACCTCGATACAGAAGACTACGACAGCACCTGGGTACAAACGCTCAGGAAAAAGGTTGAATCTAAAACCAAGCGGACGCTTCTGAATGATTCCAAGGAGGACAAGGTGGTGCAACACCGCGTTCCAAACGGGGAAGCCGCTCATGGCGCTGCTAAAGCAGGTTGGTTGGTTTTGGTTCATAAGAAGGGAAAGGCGCAGTATCTGTCACACTTGCTCTGTGGACACCTGAACCGCGCCGTAAGGGAAGGGATGAAGGTGGGAGTGAAAGTTAGAGAGAAAGGGGGGCCGTAGTGGAGGGCTACGGAGTAATTTCGACCACCTGGGGATCTTTAACGTGCGCTGACATCGCACAGCACACGGACGCCACTTCGTTTCGCCTCCATCGAAACGCAGCCGCCGAGGCCGGGATTCGATCCCGGGAACTCCGGCACAGTAGTCGGGCGTCTTACCACTGCACCACCCCGGCGGGGCGAGCTGCTAAAGCAACTAGAAGAAAATTGGCTTAACGATCAATAGCTATGAATCTTCCGAGGTTCTCGGAAGAAGGTATCAAGGTGATTATTAGGCCTCGTGAAGGTCTAGCCGTCATTAAACGCACGTCGGGCCCGCTGCTTAGTCAGGCCCTCGCCATGGCTGCCGGAATCAGCTGGTCGGAGCTGGACTCACGGTGTGTCAACGGAAAGCAAGGTGCGGTGCTCTTTCATTCCTTGGACTTTAGTCGAGGCGTGAAGGTAGCCGCAATCCGTTGTTTAAACTCGATGACAAGGAGCATGAAGTGGTGGCCAATCTGATCGCACCGGAGGATTGCGGCCGGGGAGTCGTCCATGGGAGCTGTGATACATTCACGGAAGAACAGTTGTTCAGAGCATTGAGGAAGGATCCACAGGACCCAACGGTCGCTGGGGTGCGGCGGATGGGGAAGACTTCCACTATTATTATCACCTCTTTGGAAACTGAAGTCCCAAGATTTGTCAGGATTGAAGGCATACTTATGCCATGTCGATTGTTCAAAAAAAGATAAATTTGCTTCAGATGTGGGGAACTTGGTCATCGCTCAGATGTGTGCGATAGTGAAAAACCTAAGTGCCGTGGTTGTGGGGTGGTATCGCCGCCCGAAGATCACCAGTGCACTCCCCAATGTCGCCTATGTGGAAAGGGCCACATAACGGGAGACAGACGCTGCAAAGAACTCTTCCGTACACCCTACATTATCAAGAAGAGAAAGTGGGAAGCAAAATTAGCCGCCGAGCAGGCAGCCAAACAGAAGCTAGCCGCCGAGGAGGAGGCCAAGAAGCTGCAACAGGTCCGCTTTAGTCGTCGAGATGGGCGTAGTGAGTCCCACAACCGGTCCCAGAGCCATACAAGAACCCGTTCCTCTTCGTTCCCGCGACTGCAGCCGCCGTCGTCCAAGACGATAATGGAGGGCTCTCGACCAAAGCAACAGCCGCAGCAGCAGCAGTAGCAGAAACCGCCGGAGACACCATCAAAAGGAGTGAGTAGTGACTCTCAGGACTCAGCTGAGGTTCAGGCTCTAAAAAAACAGAATCAGTTGTTACAGGCGCAAGTTAAGGCACTGCAGGAACAAATCATTGCGATAGGCAAAATTTCACAACCAATGGAGACCGAAATGCCGGTAGCGGAGGCACCGCAGGAGGAACAGGAAGAGACCCCTAGGGACAGTCCTCCTGCAGCAAAAAAGAAAAGAGGTCCCGAGCCGGATCTCGAAACTCGCGTCCAAGGATTGGAAAAACGATTCGCTAAAAAAGCAGACTACGACAAAATTTTCCAACAACAAGTTATGACCGCGTTAGAACGCCTGAACGGTGCTATGGCAGAGATGCGGGTCGAAATGGCTAGGAGAGACGAGAGAATTCAGTTGGTTTACCAAGAGATTCATAACATTAAAAATGGCTCTGCATTACCGTAGAAATACCATTTGGCAGTGGAACTGTATGGGCTTCAGTCGCAAACGCGCGGTACTGGAAACTTTTTTGACGAACATTGATTAACCCGAAGTAATCGCATTGCAGGAGTGCAGTAAGCACGCTAAGCTAGCGAGTTACAAATCATACGCGGGACGAGATGACAACACGCGAGTGGTCACCCTTGTCAAAAGGAATATAACGGTGCTGCAACATAATACCGGGACAACAAATGTTGACCATATACTAATCGAGATAATCCCACAAAAAAGAAAATTCAAAAGTCTATTCATCCTCAATGTATATAGCCCGCCTCGACAAAAACGTCAACGCAACTTCAATGAGCTATGCGCCAAAGCGCGAGTGATAGCGAAAGGAGGACCCCTGTTGATAGTAGGGGACTTTAACGCGCATCACACGGCATGGGGGTATAGATACACGCAGGTAAAAGGACGCGAACTATGGAACAGCATTCAGCAGAATGCCTTATTGCTTCTGACGGATCCCCTGAAACCAACCCGCCAGGGTAACAGCGTTTCGATAGACACATCTCCGGACTTAACTCTAACCGGAGGCTGCATTTACGCCACGTGATGCAACACAGGTGAAAACTTAGGCAGCGACCATAAAATTATAGAAATCGTAGTAGATAACGGCCCACCGGTCATCCGCACCAAAAAGGCAACGTTGCTGAACTGGGAGGCTTTCCGAAATGGCCGCACAGGTGACGAGGAAGGCATAAGTAACATTGACGATTGGAATAAAAAGGTCATTCAGTCGGTCAACGAAGCAACGGAGGAGGTGGAGGTTGACGAAGACATTGAAGGAGTAGACCGTCACATGGTCAGGCTCTGGCGTAAGAAGAAGGATCTAGAAACGAGAGTCACACAGAAAAGAGGGAATAGGAACTTGCGCAGAGAATTGGCGGTGCTTAACAAAGAAATTGAAGAATATGCGCTCGTTTTAACGAGGCAAAACTGGGCCAGCATTTGTGAAAAACTGGACAGGAATATCGGGAACGCAAGTACGTGGCACTTACTTCGGCATCTTCTAGATCCCGACAAATCTAAACTGGAGGCCAGGCAGCAAATTCACCGGCTAATACATACCTTTGATGGGACCGCGGCTACTCTGATAGCCCAAGTCCGAGACCGGTATTTGAACTGTGCAGAGGGTATAGGCCAACAAATGCCTGATTACAAGGGCCAGGAAAACCCGGAGCTAGATAGCCCGATAACGGTTGCCGAAGTCCGGGCAGAAATAAATAGACTGAGAACAGAGACTGCTGCAGGTCCGGACAGAGTCAACAATCGAATGCTAAGAAACTTTGACGACGCGTCGACCCGACACCTCGCAGCATTCATGCAGGAGTATTGGGAGGCCGGTCGGCTGCCGGCGACATGGAAGGCCGCAAACCTCGTATTCCTCCCGAAGCCGGGGAAGCGGCCGGGTTTCGAACACTAGCGTCCGATCTCGCTCACGTCATGCGTGGGGAAACTAATGGAGCATGTTGTTCAGGCCCGGCTGAACCGGTTTTTGGAGGACAACGATATCTATCCGAACACCATGATATAATTTAGACCGAATTTGGCCGCGGTCTAGACGTGTCAAAAGCTTGTGACAACGTGAAGCACTCGGCTATTCTGCAGAATCTCAGTGCATTAGATGTTGGAGTTCGCACGTACAACTACATATGCGACTTCCTCAGCGATAGAGGCAACTATCAGTATGGGGGGACACACAGTAGAAGGTATTCGACTGGGAAACAAAGCCACACCACAGGGTTCGGTTTTGTCCCCGACGCTGTTTAATATCGCCATGATTGGTCTTCCCCCAAAACTAGACGAAATCCAAGGGCTACACCATACATTATATGCAGATGACCTGACTCTGTGGATGTGCAGGGGCAGTGACGGTGAAATTGAACAGACACTCCAGCGGGCAATCGAAGTTATAGAAAGATACTTAGAACCGATCGGGCTCAGATGTTCGGCCGAGAAATCGGAAGCGCTCGTTCTCACGTCAATGCGATCGCCCCATCGTCGGCGTATAAATCAGGATAGCCCGAAAAGAACACTCAGGGTCAACGATAACGTTATACCAACGGTGGCAACCATTAGAGTTCTGGGATTACAAATTCAGGCCAACGGCAGAAACTCGGAAACGATACAGAGGCTAGACGCTAGCACCAGTCAAACCTGTAGACTCCTGAAGCGGATCGCAAACAAACATGCGGGCATGAAAGAAGCTAACCTCCTTAGGCTAGTCCAGTCTTTTATAATCAGTAGGATAGTCTACGTGGCGCCGTATTTACGGCTTCACAAGGCAGAAAAGGAGAAACTTGACGTTCTCATTCGTAAAGGGATGAAAACGGCACTAGGTTTACCACCCAATACATCGACAAACAAGATTATGAGACTAGGGGTCTCCAATACCCTCGAAGAGCTCATTGAAGCTGCAAGGACTTCACAATACAAGAGACTGTTGCGCAGTCGTACTGGTCGGAGCATTTTGGAAAAACTGGGGTATGACCCGCAAGCATGCTCCAGACGTACAGAAAAAGTACCTAGACAGGTTAGAGACAAATTAAAAATACCTCCGCTCCCCAAAAACATGCACCCCGTTTACCATGAGAGCCGGAGGAGTGATAGAGCAACAGCGCTGCAAGCCCGCTTTCAGGGAAGACAGGACGTCTTATATACAGATCCCGCACAATGCACGAACGGTAGGGGACGTGTTTCAGCAGCAACTAGAGAAGACGGGGGCTCGGTAGTAAGCTGCAGCACCAGAAATTCGACCACAACGGAGGCGGAAGAGGTGGCCATCGCGCTAGCTTTAACACAACAACAGGTCAAAATTATAGTTAGATAAAATCAGCGATTAGAAACTTTGACGCGGGCCGCATTTCGGCCATAGCAGCAAGAGTGTTGGCCAGTGGTTCACCACCGGCAGAGCAGGTCGCGCTCATTTGGACACCGGCGCACCAGAGGTTGAGGGGGAACGAGAAAGCGCACGTACTGGCCCGAGGATTAGCTACATTCCGGGATCCCAGTGACGACTTATGCGCAACCCCGTGCCTCTTGCGCGATGAGGAGCCCCTGCAGTTCAATGATGACCTTAACACCTACCAAGATATCCTAAATCATTGCAAATTAGGCAGATCAGTACTACCAAAAGCGTGTAAGCAACTCACCAAAAGCGAGGAGGTTATGTGGCGTAAGCTACAGACTGGAGTATTCCCGAACCCCCAGCTTTACAGCAAGTGGCACCCGGAAATTTTTAGCCCCAGGTGCAGACGTTGCGATGGCATAGCGGACATGATCCATATGATATGGACGTGTCCTAGATTTGGAGAACCTCACCGAACATATGAGTCCTGGGAGGCACCACTTCTCAAGCAGGACGAAAAAGGGCAACGAGAAGTCATCCGTCTTGCCCTGGCCGCTGCTAAGATCCCAGGGATCCAGGTCGACGGCTGAGGGGGAGGACATGGTTGGGACAGAGCTTCGCCTCGGATCCTCACCAACCTTTTGACGGGTGCAATAAATGTTATTTCTCTCTCTCTCTCTCCTAATAAAACCGCACTGTCCAGTATATCTGACGCCTACTTGCGCCATCTATGCAGTATTCATGAAAATACATCGTTCAAATTACCGTCAAAACAGTTCCGAATATCGGCATTCAGCGTCGCTGCTTTTCTTGGCACCTCCTGGAGAAGTAAGTACACTTTGCCCGATTCCTATCTACATATAGAGCTTTACTTTTATTTTATATTAAAGTTGAAGGCCTCGCCTTAAAAAAAAAAAAAAAAAAAAAAAAAAAAAAAAAAAACGGGTCCGCGAGCCATGGTCTCGCCCGACGAGTGACAAATCCAGTCTTTTAAAAACACCGGTATATTATTCATTCATTCATTCCAGATAAACAGAAAAATCAAGACAAAGTAACATCAGGCGCTACTGCGCTGAGAACAGACTGTTCATGCGCGCGACAAAGAACACCAACGGAGAGCGGGAAGAATGTCAGTGCCTTACCGCGGCTAAAAAAAACACACTGTGGAAGGAATAAAACAAGCAATAGAGACAAAAGCGCCAACGGCGGCACAAGAAACATTGCTCCTCGCGTGACAACTCACACAAATACGCCTAGGCCGTTTCTGTAGGCACTGCTTCCATCTTCGTGTTGACGATCTTCTTTCAGCTGTCCGTGCACACCCTGCTGGCCCATGACGTTCGCCTGCTGCCCCGCGCCGGCCTCTCCGCCGGGGAAAAAAAGCCACGCGCCTTGCTTCCGACGCGCTTATCTTCCCTCGTCTGTCGCCGCTAACACATCCGCCTTGCCCCCCCCCCCCCCCTCAAGATTATCTGCTTGCTCATGCGCACTCGCGCTGCCCGTGCAAACACAATACAAATAGGAAGACGCGCGCGTGGTTTAAAGCACTTAAAGGGGCTGCGGGGCCCCACAAAGTTAATACAAGAGAGAACGCGCAGAACTCAAAACTTCAACTGTACACGTGATCACTTTTATCTAAGCTTAGCTTTTTTTTATTGCCATTATGTTGGACGCTGGGACTCAATCCGGTTATTATAACCGCGCTGTTGCGATAGTCCTGTTATGAATCGCAGAATAGTACTGTTGGTATTTAACGCCCTGTAGATAAAGTAGCGTCGCTTCGTGGCTCTAGGATTGAATCAGCATGACACAGAGAGTAAGAACGACTATCTACAGGAGGACCCCAAGATAACAGCACTGGGCACTTCCCAAGACTGGCTGATACTCTCAACTCCGCCTGTTGCATACTACAGGCATGCAACACAAAAAGAAAGTTTTTCTGCATGGTAAGAAATGCGATTACTGTGCCGGAGTACCCGGATTCGATCCCGACCGCTGGCGGCTGAGTTTCAATGGAGGCGTAACGAAGTGGCGTCTGTGTGCTGTGCGATGTCAGTGGATGCTAAAGATCCGCAGGCGGTCGAAATTATTCCGGAGCCCTCCAAAACGGCACCTCTTTTTCTCTTCCTTCCTTCCCTTACAGCGTGGCTCAAGTGTCCACAGAACAGGTGGGACAGAAACTGCCTTTCTTTTCATGTGAACCAATTATTATTATTATTATTATTATTATTATTATTATTATTATTATTATTATTATTATTATTATTATTAATATTATTATTATTATTATTATTATTATTATTATTATTATTATTATTATTATTATTATTATTATTATTATTATTATTATTATTATTATTATTATTCTGCTCTAAATGTCGGCTGGTCTGCATCACTAAGGACCGAACATATTTTGAAATGCTCGGAACTGAACCAAAGGGCAAACTTTTTTTTTTGTGCAGAGGAAGGATACTTTTATGTACTTTATACACTGTTTCTGCTTTCAAGTTAATAAAACATTTCTGATCCCGAGTTAGACCGCAATATCAAGGGTACGTCATTATATGCACCCAGGGTGAGAGCTGACCGGGTAGAGTCTCATTGTTCATATGTTAGACATCTCGCCAAGTCAAAACTATGAATGGTACTGAAAAAAATACTTAATAGTTTTCCGCCTCATAACCATAATAACGTATTCTTGAAGTTTAAAAAAACAACATGGGAACCCAAATGCACCCGGGACTCAGGAGGGTAGAAGAGACATAAAAGAAGCATCTACATAGTGCAGAACGAGATTGCGCCACCGGTGTCATCGCTGCAAGATTTTCGAGTACCATCGCGCATGCGCAAAACGCAGGATCCTGCAAAGGCGAAAAAAATGGAGGGCCAGAGCATCACTGGCCTCCCCAAGAGGGCACCATTAAACCCTGAGATGCAGTTTATGACGCAAAAGAACAGAGAATTTCTTTGTGAAAGTAATTGATCAGCCGGTGAAGCATAATCTATGCGAAAATTGGCTAAATATTTCAGTTCGCTATTTATTCCTTGTTTGCAGGAGACACCTTAGTTGCATATGAACTGGTTTTTATTAGGTTGAGTCATGAATGTTTCCCCACCGCGCGGTTGCAATTGTAAGGGTGGCCGATGTTGAGTGCAAGGAGGAGGAGGAAGATGAGGAGGAAAGACAGGGAGGTTAACCCGTAGCAGCAACCGGTTTGCTACCCTGCACTGGGGAAAGGGGTGAATGAATATAAAAGTTTTAAGAGAAGGATGGGTGAAGTTAGTACAGTCACGTAACAGACATGTCACGTCATATCACGTAACGTAACAGCAAAATCGTAGCCTTTCGATTAGGCCTGTGCTTTTCATAAAGCGGAGCAGTGCCTGGGAGGCATTCACCGCGGACGATCGCCGGGGCCAGGGACCCAAGGACGCTTAATGAAATCCCGGCTGAGGCGATCTTTTCGATGTAGGAAAAAAATAAAGCGCCCCTGTGCTGTGCGATGTCAGTGCATGTTAAAGAACCATAGCTGGTCGAAGTTTCTTGATATCTCCACTACAGCATCTCTCACAGGCTGAGTCATTTTGTGACGTTACACCCCAAAAAGCAGACCACAACCTTGCCAGCTTTTCGCTTCTACACAAAAGAACACTTGTGTTGCAGGCCACTGCATAAAAAAATCGTCAGGTGCCGGAGGAAGCGGCGGTAACTTCATGCCCAGATAAACGGCCTATGGGGAATTTAACTGGCGCCCTTGCACCTCGTTCACGCGGCATACAGCCTGTAATACTCTATCCTTACTACCCTCACCAGTAGAGCTGGATAAGGCTTCTCCTTTGTGCTTCCGTAACCCTCCTTTAACCTCGTCTTGTTTGGTTTGTTTTGGTTTGTGGGGTTTAACGTCCCAAAGCAACTCAGGCTATGAGAGACGCCGTATTGGAGGACTCCAGAAATTTCGACCACCTGGGGTTCTTTAACGTGCACTGACAACGCACAGCACACGGGCGCCTTACTTTTCGCCTCCATCGAAAAGCGGCCGCCGAGGCCGGGAAGCGTACCAACACAGCCATATTGAGTTTGTATGCCGTATCTCAGCAGACCATCGGTTCCTTAATGCCCCCGCTACGCTTTCCTTTTTTTGCCGTAGAGTCCGTCTCCTTTGCCGATCATTATTGGCTTGTCTTCACATTACACACACCTTCGATGCTGCTCCTTGATTTAAAGGGGGATGCAAAAACTGGCGTTCGCTACTTGCGACAATCTTCTCTTCCTCCGCCTTTTACCACTACTGAGGATATGATTGATTGATTGATTGATTTATAGGAAGGGAAAGGCGCGGTAACTCTCTCTCTCTCTCTCTCACTTTTATGTGGACACCTCAACCGCGCCGTAAGGAAAGGAAGGAAGGTGGGAATGAAAGTGGAAAGTGAGAAAGAGGAGCCGTAGTGAAGGACTGCGGAGTAATTTCGACCACCTGGGGATCTTTAACGTGCGCTGACATTGCACAGCGCACGGACGCCTCTTCGTAAAATTGAAAACCCAAATGAAAGACAGTGGGAGGCTTTGCTGGCCAGCTCTGACCCGGAGGCTCAGGTCTACCTGGTCACAAGAGCTCGCAAACTGGCGAAAGCCAGTGGTGCCCTGGACTGGGGGCGCCAACCGCTCGTCAGCCTCGGTTGAAGAGGCGAAGAAAAAGATCCCCGAGCAGTTAATAAAGTTCACTCACTCACTCACTCATTCGCCTCCATCGAAACGCAGCCGCCGAGGTCGGGTTCGAACCCGGGTACTCCGGCACAGTAGTCGGGCGTCTTACAACTACACCACTCTAGCGGGGCCTATTGAAGATACGAGCGCTCGTTGGGACACATTGCAGAAAGCCTGCTTCTGAAGCACCGCTCTCAGTGACACTTTATTTATACGACATAAAATGCGAATTCAAAGTAACCTTGCCCTCCCATAAGGAGTACGCCCACCGGATGTAAAGCTACATTAAAGTAGCAGTCGTAAAGGTCGTAAAATATAATATAGCTTGAGAATGTGTGAGCAACGTTATTTAGAGGCAAACAATGGCAGAAATTTAAAGCGTGATTGGTAAACACACCCGAGAGTGCGCATTCCTTTGTAGGTGGTATATTAACTACCTCCATGAAATGATATTACTTGTGCTATTATGTTTGCCGGCAATGTATTGCATACCATAATATAAGCAGATAAATGAAGGGGAAATGAGGGTGCTCGCAAGGAAAGCATTTCTTCTACTTTGTGTTTAATTATCTTTCCCCTAAACAGACTGTATTACTAATTTATGTGATTACCGAAGTAAAAATAAAAAAAAAAGACGAAGTACAATCCCCAATGCTTTCCTTAGCCTCGCCGACTGTTGGCTTCTTTCCTTCATACCATAATATAGTGTTGAGCTTCCCAAACTAAGAAAGAATCAACTGTAAAATAAATAAAATAACTTAAAAAATCACTTGTTTTCAGTGAGTTTATTGGCAAGTCCATCCCAAAGTAAAAGAGCCGCTGCCTTCCAGAATTTCAAACCTGCTTCCATCTCACAATGTATACCGGATAACGCGTGTGAAACTTAGCGGTGCACTAGTCTGAAATGGGAACGAAGCTGTTAACTTTAAGATAGCAGCCAAGATGAATTTTGGCATACATCTTAAATACAAAGCTTACCTTACAGCATACTGCAAGAAGAAACTAATTACTCTCTTCAAAAAGTGTATTTTATCAAAATATAAATCCTTGTCTATTTGGGGGGCTCGGATAGCTCTGGGAATTTTGTAGTTTGTATATTTTGCAATTCTTTGTTTGCTAAAAAGAAACATACTGTACTGATATTCTTTTCTTCATGCTGTTGATGCGCTCGACATCACATTGGATATTTCTGATCTATAAGCTCTGCTTACTCACTCGCGGTATCATAAATCGGAAACAATCTTTTTTAATTTGGATCCACAACTAGGCATTGCCTATGGACAAATCAGCTGCTTTCTATTTTGCATGATATGTTATAAATAAATACAACAACAATAAACTCCATACCCTTCTGCAATTTTTTTTTCAAAAACAAGCATTATCTTCCGGCTGTTACAAAAGGGCAGAATATTTTCTTGCGCTTCTACTGATTTTGTAGAGAGTTTGAGTACATAATTGTTTTCTAGTGTGTTCTTACTAGTACCCAGTTTATCATCAGCATATCTTGCTCCACTCTAAGGCAGGAGGAGGAGGAGGAGGAAAAAACTTTATTTGCAGAAGAATTCGAGGCACGCAGGCCTCCTGGGTCTCCGCACGACCCCACTCACGATCTAAACGTTCATATTATGTTTATCCATGACGTATGCGGCCCGGCTGACGACGATCTTCTGCCTGGCCGGGTCCGCTGATCGCAGTGAGGTCTCCCAGTCCTCCCAGGTTCGGAGAGGCACCGGCCCGGCGGGGGGAGGAGACGCAGGGCAGGATAAAAGAATGTGGGTAAGAGTGGCCTTGGGGTGGGAGCACAAAGTGCATATGGGGGATACCGGCTGAAATTTCGAAAGTAGAGCTGGTGTCGGTAGAGTTCGTGTCTGCAGACGACGCCAGATTGACTGCTCTCTGATAGTGAGGGATGGGGGGGGTGACGGATAGATGAGGCGCTCAGCGCGGGAGTTTGCGGTGAACTCAGCAAACGAGTGCATACGATCCTTCGAGAAATCCCCCATGAGGTCCGCCTGTGCCCGGTTTCTAGACCCTCGGGCTAAGGAGTCGGCAGCCTCGTTGCCGGGATTTCCCGAGTGCGCAGGCACCCAGATGAGCTCAATCCGTCGGGGGAGGTGGGAGGTGGGCATGTGCAGCAAGTGGTGCGCCGGAGGATGAACCCGGCCCCTGGCATAATTTAGAATGGCAGTTTTTGAATCACTGAGTATGTAACTGGCATCGGTGTATGCCAGAGCAATAGCTATAGCGGTCTCCTCGGCTTCTTCAGGGGTCGTGCCTGAAGGAAGCTCAATAGTTAAGGGGGAAGTGTGGGGGTTGTGGACAACTGCAGTGGCTCCGCTCTCATCGCAGGCGGCATCTACCCAAACGGCATCGGGCTCATTCCCGTACCATTTGTGGAGCGCTGCCGCGCGCGCCTTCCTGCGACCTTGGTCATAGTGGGGGTGCATGTTCCGCGGTAATGGTTTGACATAGATTGAAGTGTAAATTTGGCTAGGGAGTGTTAATAGGGATGAATTGTTTGCAGGAATAGTGATGCCTAGCTTAGTGAGTATATGTCGTCCGGTAGTTATAGCAGCTAATCTGAGGTATTGTGCTTGTAAATGGGCCTCTCGAAGTTCATGTATTGTATTATGGACTCCAAGTTCGAGTAGTCTCTCGTTACTAGTGCTTTTCGGTAATTTAAGTGCTGCCTTTGTTGCTTGCCGAATTAATGAGTCTATTTGCTGGACCTCACTGCATGATAGTTTGAGGTATGGTGTAGCATAAAGAATTCTGCTGAGGGTATAGGCGTGCACTACTCGAAGTGTGTCCGCCTCTCGAAGCCCATGTGCGCGTCCTGTCACCCTCTTTATGAGTTGTGTGGTGTTTGCAACGGCCTTTTTGAGCCGCTTAATTGTGTCGACGTTCTTTCCATCCTGTTGCAGGTATAGTCCCAGAATGCGGATGGTATGAACCTGTGGTACTTGTCTTCCCTGAATTCGAATTTCTATGGGGCTTTGGTAGGTCCGTCCTTTAGGGGGTATGATTAGTAATTCTGATTTTTCTGGGGAGCACTCTAATCCGATTGTTGCGGTAAGCTTGGCTATCGTGTCTGCTGCTGTTTGTAGCGTGTCTTCGATTTCACCGTCTGATCCGTGTGTTGTCCAGAGTGTGATGTCATCGGCGTATATGGTGGGACCGAGGTGAGGGATTTTCTGTAGTTCTGCGGTTAAGGGGATAAGGGTAATGTTGAACAGAAACGGGGAAAGAACGGAGCCTTGCGGCGTCCCCACGTTGGCAAGCGTGTACGGTGAGGTGTGGAGATTGTCGATGTGAAGTGTGGCTGTCCTGTGCTGAAGGAAGGCTCTTATGCAGTTGTAAAGCCTAGGACCAGTTTGAATGTTCGTGAGTGCCTGTAGGATTGCTGTGTGTTGTACATTATCAAACGCTTTTTTGAGATCTATTGCTAGTATCGCCTTAGTATGCGTTGGTATATGTGGGTCAAGCACTGCTGACGTTAGCTGCAGCATAGCGTCCTGCGTAGATAGACGGGGCCTGAAACCGACCATTGAGTGCGGGTATTGGTCCGTGTCATCCATGTATGCAGTTAGCCGAGCTAGTATAACCTGTTCAAAGAGTTTTCCTAAGTTTGAGGTGAGCGATATTGGGCGCATATTCGCTGGGGAAATTGGCTTGTTGGGTTTTGGTATGAGAATTACTTTCCCGTGTGTCCATTCTGCTGGGAGTGTCCCTTCTTCCCAGTGTTTGTTATAGAGGTCCGTTAGTTGCTCCAATGATTTATCATCTAGATTTCTTAGCGCCGCATTTGAAACCTGATCTTCGCCTGGCGTTGTGTTCTTGAGCTTGTGAAGTGCTGCCCGTATTTCTGATGTCGCTATTGCAGCATCTAATATATCATTTGGTCCTCCTGCATAGGAGGGAAGGGATTGTGGTTGACCCGTGGTGGTGTGCATATGCTTTAGAGTAGCTAGTAGGGCATCTGTGTCATCTCTGTGTTGATGGGTTAGTCTAGCTATTATGTTTCGTGTATATGTCTTGCTCTGGGTTGGGTCCAGAAGGTGCCGAAGTAGGTGCCATGCACGCTTTGTGGTGAGATTTCCTTTTAGCCCTTCACATATTTGTGTCCAATTCTGCTGAAACAATTGCGCTCCATAGTCTTCAATTTGGGTGGCCAGATCATTAATCTTCTGATTAAGTTTGCGGTTGTGCTTCTGTGTGGCATACCGTTTATTTAAACTACGGTGGGCTTCAAGTAAATGCGCCATTCTGGCATCTAACGTTGGCACATCTTCGTTTGTATCAATGACCTGCGTATTATTTTCCTGGTCCTGAAGTAGTTGTCGCACCCATTGCCTTAATTCTATGTTGTCTTCAGCAGGGGTGTTTTGTCGTTGTTTTCTAAAATTTTCCCAGTTCACCAAACGATGCTTATATGTCTTTGGCGTGCACTGTGGTCCCTCAAGGGTTAGGGCGATGATATAATGATCGCTGCCTAATGTGTGTCCGGTTCGTTCCCATTTTAGGTGCGGGATGTGTCTGCCGAGCGTGAGATCTGGGCTGGTATCCATAATACCAACTGTACCCTGTCTGGTGGGCATTTCAAAATCATTATGTACGGATAGCTGTGACTGCTGTATCTGATTGGACAGAACCTCTCCTCTGCTGTTTGTACGGCTGTATCCCCAATCAGTGTGTGCGCAGTTTAGGTCCCCCGCTATTAATAAAGGTGTTTTCTTGGCTTCCTTTGCTATGGTCCTAATTAGATTCGCGCAACGAGATGCGGGGCTACTAGGAGGGTTGTATATATTGGAGACTATTAATGATTCTTTAGTAACATCATTCGGTATAATTTCTACGGTAATGTGTGCTACCTCGTGTGTATAGTCGTGTATTGTGTGTCTGAGTGTGCGTCTGATGTAGGTTGTAACCACGGGCTTGTCCACGCTAGGTGCATGGTATGCTGTATATCCTGGTATGTTGAGTGCTATACGAGTTTCTTGTAGAAGTATAAGGTCTGGGGTTGACGAGTTGCTAGTAATAAGTTGCACTAGAGGATCCCGCTTTCGCTTAATGCTCCGGCAGTTCCAATGCCAGATTATTAGTGGGTTGTTGTTGCCCTTAAGAATTGGAGGATTAGCTGCCATCATGCTGCACTTGGGGTGCTACGGAGGGGGGTATTGGTGGTTGGATAGAGGGATAGCTTGGTGGGTGGATAGAGGGATGGCTTGGGAAGAGAGAAGTGGGGGATGGTTGGAGAGGGAGTGAGGATGAGCTGCCATCATGCTGCACTTGGGGTGCTACGGAGGGGGGTATTGGTGGTTGGATAGAGGGATGGCTTGGGAAGAAAGAAGTGGGGGATGGTTGGATGGGGAGTGTAGCCAATCTGGCGTCAACTACCTTCATTATGCGGGTAATTGCCCCCTCTACCATCGTTTCTACTTTAACAGTTAGATGGTCACAGAATGTGTTTAGCCGCGCCTCTAGCTGGGCCGTTAGGGTTTGGAATCGTTCTTCCATTTTTTGCTGGAAGAGTTCGAATTTTGCTTGAAATTTCGCCTCTAAGCGGGCTTCTAGTTCAGCTAGAGGATCGGTGTCGCTGTTTGACTCTATGCGTTTCTTTTTAGACGGGGGAGTAGCAGGAGGGGATGGAGTTTGTGTGGTTAGGGGGGTGGTGGGAGGAGGAACATTTGAGTTGGTATCTGGGTGCAATGAAGGGGATAAGGTTGAGGATGAGTGGGAGAGGTGTTGCTGTAGGCGTCTTACCTCCTCCCTGAGCCGGGCCATCTCCTCCGCCTGACTGTCTGGAGTGCGGGCGACCCTTTCTGCCCACGTGATTCCCATGCGCTTCTCGTCAGTTGTGTCGCCTTGACGCGTCCGTCGTGAAGAGCGTTCTCTGGAAGCGCTTCCGCTGAGGCGAGGCTGTCCAACGGAATCTCTGTGCCGGAGCCGTGTCACGCGTTGCTTCGCCTTGCACCATCCTGTTCCCGTTAAGTGTTCACCACCGCACAGTATACACTGGGGGATGCAGAGTCCCTCATGGTCCGCTCCATGGTCGACGCCACATCTTGGGCATTTTGATTGCTTCGGATGCGGGCAAACATCGTAGCGATGACCCGGTTGCCGGCAGTTGGTGCAGCCCTCTGGCCTTGAACGGTATGGTGTACACAGGTGTACACCGCCAAAGTAAATTAGTTTCCGGGGAAGTGGGCCTTGTGCGAAAGTCACTAGAATAGACTTAGTGCGTCCCATACGACGAGCGGCTACAATGTCCGCATCTGGGTTTCGTCTTTGGAGATCTTGAACGATTTCTTGGTCTGCTTCGTTCCAAAAGGCATTCGTAATGACGCCTCGGACAGCGTCCGATGCTGGCGCTATGTACGCAGTGACTGCGTACTCCTTGCAGGCGTGCGTTATAATCTTCACCTGCGCCAGTTGAAGTGCGGCCTCTTTGCTTGTTGTGGCCATCGTGCAAGTGTTGTTACTTGGATGGATGCGTAACTGTACGTGATCTCCCAGTGGTGTGTTGGCTGCTGCACAAATACTTCGGAGCAGTTGCTGTGGCTGCACTGTGGGGAGATATAACCCTCCTTGTGAGCGGAAGATGACCTTGTATGCTTGATAAGGTAGTGGCGCTACTTGTCTGTTGCGGCGTTCAACAATCCTTGTGGCGCGCAACTGCGTTCCGTTGGGTTTGTACGTCGGTCTCCACGCGGACGCTGACGACGACGCGGATCCCGCGTTGTCTGCCTGGTTGCGTGATGTTTCTTTTTTCTGGTAGGTACTGAGCACGTTAGTCCATTCTGAGGGATTAAAGTCTCCCTCTTTGAGGGTCTGACCCTCAACTTGCACTTGCATTGTGCACGGCGGTTCGGTGGCAATCCAAAGCGCTAGGCTTAGCGCGGCGGCAGTGCCGCTTGAGTCGCTTTCGGACGGTTCTCGATATTTTGGCTGGAGCTAGGGGAACCAAAATTGGTGGGAGTAACCCACTCACCTTCTGCTCGTAGTGGTGCAGTTTCACGTCCGTACCTGGTCCCTTAATTCTGTAGCGGGCAAGGTTTCGCGGAGCCGTGCTGAGGTGTGTCCGCTCTTCTTGGCCCCCTCGTAAGTTGTCACTCTAAGGCAGCCTCGTGAACGTAATGGTTTTGCGAATGTGCAGAATCATGTCAGCGCATAGCGACTGTGTGTTTCGTTTGCTGAGAACTGCTAAAGGGAGGATTACAAACCTATATCAAGCAAAACAAATATTATTCCGCTTTGACCTAACCATATGTGCTTTAAACCTATTTGTCTAGGAACACTAAATTGATTTAAAACTATAAAAATCAAAGTTGCAAGGAGCTATATGGCACGTAATCTATACTGGGCGATCACAAACTGTTTGGAACTTTCACGGCCTACAGGAGGTGCATCAAATTGTTCTAAATTGAGGTGCCCCGTTGATGTGCATCTGAGCTCAAAAAGATTTCGAATCACGCTAGAGTTATGCTTTCACAACTGGCTTGCGCATGCTTGTCGACGGTGTCCACATCGGGAGGGCCAAGCAGTCCCCCATTTCCGGAATAAAAGAAAGACAAATAAAATCATTTCACGGTTTGTAAACTCCCGCATCAAACCATAGTCGTGCACGATCAACATGCTTCAAGGTGACTATTTTTTTTTCAACTTCACAGGCCCTAAGTGGGATTGTGTAAGAAGGGTTAAAATAAAAATAAATGTCAGTAATTAAGGGCGAAAAATATATCTATTTAATGCATAGCACAATTGCAAAAAAATTGCAGAAGCTATAAATGGTTACACAGTATAGAATACATGCATCATCATCATCAGCAGCAACAGCAGCAGCAGCCGGACTATACCCACTTCTGGCCGAAGGTCTCTCGCATTTTGCTCCGATTAGCTTGATCTTGTGCTAGATGAATCCGATTGACCCCTGCGAACGCCTTAACCTCATCCTTCCCTTTCCCCCTCTAATTTTATGCCGCCCCTTGCTAGGCTTTCCTTCTTTTGGAATCCAATTGGTTACTATTAGCGACCCTCTGTTAACCTCTCTTCACACCACATGTCCTGCTTATCCCCATTTCCTCGTCTTAATTCTGACTAGAATATCATTGAGTTATTTCTCTGACCCACTGTGCAGGCTTCCTATCTCCTAACGTTACACCGACCATTTTCGACTCCATAGCTCACTGCGTTGTCCTCGAATTAAGTAGAACACTCTTCTTTACACGCTATGTTTCGGCCCTATAGGTGAGTATAGGTAAGATGCAACTGGTGTATGCTTTCCTCTTGAGCAATACCGGTAAGCTGCTAGTCATAATGCTTGAGTGGATTGCAAACGCGCTCCATCTCAATCTTATTCTCTGATTCCCTTTCCGTGGTTCTGATCTACAGTCACTACCTGTTCTACGTAGACATATTTGCCTCCCGCATACAGCACTTCGCTACCGATATTAAACTGCTGTCCGCTTCCCAAGCTGCTCAACATACACAATGTCCGGTATAAGAGCAATGCCTGATGACATCGAAAGTGCCAGAATTATAGAAGAATGCTAACATCATCCTAATTCATAAAAATGAAGTTGCTTGCTAAGGACTTGAAAGATTGTAGACCAATTAGCTTACTATGCGTTACCTACATGATAATTACTAATATAATGCCTAATAGTGTCCGACCAACCTTAGACTTCAAACAAACAAGCATCAGGCAGGTTTTCGATCATTACCATACTATCAACCAGGTGATATAAAAGTGTTGAGATCAGGACAACCTTAGGCTTCCCTTCACCAAAGCATCAAGCAGGATTCGGGAAACGATACTCCACCATCGATCATATCCACACTATAATTCGTGTGATAGAAAAGTGCTCGGAATATAACCAGCCCTTATACATAGCATTCATTGACTACGAGAAAGCCTTTGAATCACTCGAAAACTCGGCAGTCATGCAGGCAAAACGAAATCAGAGTGTAGGTGAGCAATATGCGAAAGTACCGGAATATATCTGTAGTGGCTGCACATCAACCATAGTTCTGCATAAAGAAAATGAAAATTCAAATTAAGTAAAGTGTTAGACAAAGAGAAAAAATCTACTGAATGCTGTCTACAGCTTGCTTGTAGGACGCATTCACAGAAATGGAATGCGAGCAGTTAGCCATCAGGGTCGATGAAGAATATCTCAGCAATCTGCGATTCGCTGATTACATTGCCTTTTTAACTAATGCACGAGACCACTTACAACTAAAGAGTAATGATCTAGACAGGAGAAGCAGAAGGGTAGACTTAAATATCATCGTGCAGAAGACTACGGTAATGTTGAACGATCGGCGTCGATGTAGAATATATCAGTAATCTGCAATTCGCTGATGACATTGCCTTGCTAAGTAAATTAAGAGAACAATTTCACCGAATGATTAATAATCTAGTGAGGAGAAGCAGGAAGGTCGGCCTAATATGCCGAAGACTGAGGTAATTTTGAACCGAAAACATGCAAACCCTAACAAAATATGAAAAAAAACAAGATACTAGCACTGTAATGTAATGCAGAAGGATTATTTGAGCAGTACAAGCTCAGCACCTGCTCACGGAACCAAGCGAGATCAGTTAATTGAGCAATTGAGTCGCGATGATCATCCAAGTTTTATGGCTCGAGGGAGTCCGGTTGAATTGAAGGTTTTTGTGCGCCCTATGATGCGCGAATGACTATCATTATGGTGTAAATGCCTATATGTGCGCTGTGATGCGGGACGGGGTAGTGGCGAAGGCTTATTGATGTATACATATCCTCAGGCAACCCAGAAGTTCATCGGAGCTACGACTATCTAGGGCGGGGAGAACGACCTGTTTTTGTTTTTTCGTTTCAGCTACGCTGGATGAGCAGCTATGGTTGTTGGAGATAAGCCGGGAAGCTTTGTTGTGTATTGATCTACTCTTTGTGTGGAGATAATTTTGGTATGGTGACCATATGCAGACACTAATTCGAGTTGATGGCGTACAATGGTTATGCAAGCAAGTTTGCGGACGTAAGCCGTTCCTTTTTGAGGCTGCAGCCGAGGTAACAACGGGAGCGGTAAGCTTTAGCACAGACAGAGGCTGTGTGTTCGAATAAGGAAAGCTTCCCACTCAAATCAATGCCTTGACACATCATTTAGAACGTAAGAGAACGTGTAGGTAATTGTTCCATGGCTGAAAATCATCATTTATATTTGATGAGATTAAGCGTCATAAGCCAAATACAACACCACTCCTAAATATGATTGAGATGATCATCAGTGAATAATGCACAACCACGGACCGAGAACAATGCCCTGTGGAGCACCTGGGGTGACATATAAGCAGTTGATGAAGATTAACATCAACTAACGCAAAGTGCTTGCAAAGGGCAAGAAAGTTTCGAAGGCAGGATAAAGTTGGAAAATCAAGACGAAAGGCTGACAGTTTGTTCCGCCGCGGGGTACAGTGGTAAGACGCCTGACTACTGTGCCGAAGTTCCCGGGTTCGATCCCAAGCGCTGGCGACTGCGTTTCGATTGATTGGTTTGGTTTTGTTTGTGGGGTTAACTTCCCAAAGCGACTCAGGCTATCAGGGACGCCGTAGTAGAGGACTCCGGAAATTTCGACCACCTGGGGTTCTTTAACGTGCACTGACATCACACAGCACTCGGGCGCCTTGCATTTCGCCTCCATCGAAAAGCGGCCGCCGAGGCCTAGATTCGACCAATAGAGGCGTAATGAAGAGGCGTTCGTATACTGTGCGATGTCAGTTATTGCTGTTTTTACGATTGTAGGAAGAAGGAAAATAAAATGCACGGGCCTGCTACTGGGTTTATAGCTGAGCCACCTACGCTGCCTTGTGCGGACATTAGAGAAAATAGGGCAGAAAAAAAAGCAGAGTAAGAGAAAAGCGCGCGTCGCAGCAGCCATCGTCCACCACCAAAGCGGTGGCGGATGCGATTCCAAAGCCCCAGAAACCCTTCTCAGTCGAGCACCTCCGCTCTATTTCTCTTACTTCTGGCTTGGGCAAGCTATTTGAGCGAGTTAATAATACCCGTCTCACCAGATATGTTGAAGATGAAGGCATTCTTCCGCACTCTATGTTTGGATTCCGCGCCAACCTCTCTACACAAGACATCCTAATTCAACTACAATCGGAAGTTCTCACGCACCCAAATCGACGCACCATTCTGGCTTTAGATCTGCGCGGTTCCTTCGATAACGTTACTCATAGCAGCATTCTTTACAGTTTGAACGCCACCAACTGTGGTTCTCGTACCTACAACTATGCATGAGCTTTTCTAACCAATAGGAAAGCCATCCTTAATGTGGACGAAGCTACTTCCACACCCATTAGTCTGGGCCCTGGGGGCACACCTCAGGGGACGATACTTTCACCAGTGCTTTTCAACCCCATTATGAAGGACCTTCCCAATAAGCTCAACAGCCTTCCGGGAGGTCGACACGCCATCTACGCGGACGATGTGACCATATGGACTGCCCATGGTAATGAAGGCGAAATTCAAGACAATCTCCAAGCGGCGACAGTCCTGGTCAGTGCCTATGCCGCTCCTCGTAGCCTTGCTTGTACCCCTGAGAAATCGGAAATTCTTATTATTGACCGCCGGCGACATCCCCCTTACAGTGCCACTTCACCGGTTGAGGTCATCATGAACGGCCAAATGATAGAAGTGAAGCCGGAGATCAAGATCCTTGGCTTCGTTATCCCTAACAGCCGCTCCCATTCCTCTACTCTCAATCATTTAGTCAACACTACCGATCAAATTATACGAATGCTTCAACGAGGTAAATATCGAAACTACGGCATTAGGGAGCGAGACGCACTGACGCTGGTCAACGAATTCATTTTCGCCCGCATTACCTACGGCACGCCATACATACCGCTTCGTAAGCAGGAGCTCAATCGTTTGAACACTCTTGTCAGAAAAGCGGTCAAGACAGCTCTGGGGCTTCCGCAATGCACGTCTACAGACCGCTTACTCCAACTTGGAGTTCATAACACCGTTGAAGAGTTGCATAAAGCACATCGCCTGTCGCAACTTGTCCGCTTAGCGGCCTCGTCCACTGGAAGACATGTCCTCCAAACTCTCAATATTGCCCCGCCCTATACAACCCAAATCCGCGAAGATCTGCCACAGAATATCCGCCGAGCCATCACCGTCAAACCTTTCCCCAAGCACATGCATGCAGAATATCACCAAGTGGCTGGCTAGCCCCCGCCGCAAGCGGCGATGACCTACCAGTCTCAGCCCCGTAGGGCCAGGAGTAGACACCTCTCTCCTTCCGATGTCAGTGCACGTTAAAGATCCCGAGGTGGTCGAAATTACTCCGTATTCCTCCACTGCGGCTCCTCTTTCTATTTTCACTTTCACTCACGCGTTCCTCCCTCCCTCTACGGTGCGGTCAGGTGCCCACGGAATAATTGTGACAGATAGCGCGCCTTTTCTTTCTTCTGAACCAATTATTATTTAGGGCTGGCAGTTCAGAGACTAGGCGGCATTGACCTCTCGATCAAACTCAGATCAGACGTTAGCTCTAGTAGCTGTGTATCATAGTGTCACGTGGTGGTGACAAAGCCAATGACACAAATGAAGAGTCTGGGGGTGCACTGAAGAAACCCTTCATTGGGCTGACTTGCGCCCACAAAAGAGCTAAGCGATGCGGCGGCGGCGATAGCGACAATCGTGCTCGGCGGTCGTCGAACAAAGAATACCCGTTGCACGTGTCAGAGCTCGATTAAAATGCTGCAAAGAAAGGTCGGGATAAAACTGCAACCGGGGACTAGCATGCCCTGGTACTTTGTAGAAAAATACACGCATGGCTGAAATCTTCTAGACAGATCTCGGTGCATCTTACGCGACAAAGAAAATGATTAGGCTACATCTCGTGACAAAAATAAATGAACAAACAGAAAATACATAATCGATTCGTGTGCTGGCATCGCAGTGATAAGGTTGCATGCCGGCGGCTGTAGAAGAAGCAATAATGTTTTGAATGGTTCGCGGCAATAGGAAGAACCTTCCACGTAGCCATTTGGTCAGAGAAATAAATGATTAAACTCAAGGAGAAGGCGGAGGTTAGAGGAGATAACTTGTTCAAATATTTTCAACTCATGCAAGTGAGCGCTAGTGTGCTGTAGCTATTAGGAGAATTTCTGTGACCGCTTGTAAAAACTGCAATTTCGAAATTTTGCCATTCTCTATACTCCAAGCAACCGATCAGTCTACAGAAATTGTGTAAACATACGACAAAGTATTTCGCTGAACATAGGCGGTGTATTTTTCAGTATCTGAAGAGGTTCTTGAGGTTCGATCAAAAGTGATATGCCTTCTCTAGTAATCGTATAGATAAAGGAGGGCAGACACCAGCCCGCTCTCACTGAGTCTAATCGCCGGCTGTCCCAACGGCTGTCAATACAGCAACATGGGGCTCTGTCCCCCACACGCGCCCCATTCCGCAATCCTGTCTTCCTCATCATTCTTCTTGCATATTTCTGCACAAATATATGACACGCTTCGGCCCTTACGTGAGACGTAGTTAGGAGCTGCAACAGTGTCAAATAAATGGTCTGTTATGACTATCACAATGAAGCTGGTACTGACATTCGCTCTGGAATCTGGTCAAATGAAGACCTGAGATACTTCACAAAGACCGGCTACCACTTTCCGCAAAAGCATATCAACAGTGCAGAACAAGATGGATCCGCAGGGGTGTGACAGCACAGATTAGAATCACACACTGTAGCCCTCACTCTGTCCAAGCTCTTCCGATCATTTTTCTGCTATACGCCCAGCAATAGACTGCGCTGATTCGATGGCGCTGAGTGATCACAATACATCGCTCAACTTTAATCCCTTGGTTCATGTAGGAGTCCAGTTAGTACTGTGGCATCTCGGTAGTTTTCTCACAGCCTGTTGCATACCTTATGATGACGACCTGCGATTAATGGATGCCGTCCCACAGATGCTCCCGTAGGATTTTCAGAACGGAAGTTGATTGCGGTCGTCCAGCATCAACTTCCGTCACGCGGCGTGGTCCACCTGATGGTTGTATAGGATCAAAATATATTTGCGGGGGAGTTCCTGGGATTACAGAGAGCGGACACGGAAGACAAGGCTTTCAAATAACAGACGTTTTCTGCAGTCACCAGCCGACACTGCTCGAACGTCGTCTTCTCCAAAACTCACGAAATTCTTCTTCCTTCCTTCCTTCCGTCGCCTAAGGTTACACTACCCCGCGGGCTGAAAAGCACCGTCCCGGTGCCTACTAGCGTTTAAACCAGGGTCCATGTAGTACTACTTGAGACGTGCAACATGGGCCGTCTCGGTGCGTGGTGTAGATGTATGGCGTGCGAAATGCAAGGACGCAATTTCGTATGTCACTGGAGTCAATTGTCGTAAAATGCGGTAGCGTCCTGTATAACGGGGCAAAAGGTCTTCCGAGAGGCCAACGTGGCAAGCTGGGGTAAAAAGCAGCACGAGACAGCCGCAATAATACTGGGTGCTGCGATGACAGAAATCATAGCGACGTTTCTGGGAGTGCTTGGAGGCTGCGAGTTGGTTGCGAGCGACAACGCGGGCAGCATCAGATCGGGCTATGGCGTCACAAGCATATGAGCTGGCAATGGCGACACAATGGCGCAGGCTGTCAAAAGGAAGCGGAGGTCACGGCCGTATAGAAGATAGAAGCGGGAGTAGCCGGTAGTATCGTGAAGCGACTAATTGTATGCAAATGTCACAAATGGCAGCATTATGCCCCAGTCGCGGTGGTCATCAGAAACGTAAATAGACAGCATGTCAGTCAGTGTCCGGTTAAGGCCGTTCGTTTGTGGATGGTAGGCAGTCGTGAAAGAATTACGAACGTTGCACAACCGTAGGATCGCGTCGACAATACGCGCAAGAAAGCAATGGTGACGGTCGGTGACCAGTTGGCGGCAAGCTCCATGGACGAGTGTAACATCGTTGAGGATGAAAGCAGCGACATCAGTTGCACAACTGGTTGGTATCGCTCGTGTGAACGCGCAGCGCGTGGTGCAATCAGTGGCCACCGCAATCCATTTGTTCCCCGATGCGGACAGTATAAAAGACCCTAGAAGATCCAGACCCACTCGAGAAAATTGGTCGATGGGAATGTCAATCATCTGCAGAAGTCCAGATGGTAAAACTGATGGCTTTTTCCGGCCTTGACAGCGGTCACAAGCAGCCACGTAGCGGTGTACTGTGCGGTATAGGCCTGGCCAGAAGACCCGACAGCGCACAGTGTCGTATGTGCGAGAGACGCCTAGGACCCGCGGTGGGAACGTCGTGAAGCTGTTCAAGGACGGCTGCGCGTAGGTGCTGAGGGACTACTAGTAGAAGGTCGGGGCCATCAGGTCGCATATTGTGCCCGCATAAGGTGCCTTCATGGAGCAGAAATAAATGAAGGGAAGGGTCATGGCGATCGGCGCTGAGGCGATTGATAATTTCGTGAAGCTGAGTGATCTGGCAGTGCTCACGGCGAATGTTGGAAAAGTCAGACATAGAGAGCATGCAAGCATAATTGTCACATTCAGGTTGGCTTGGCGGGTTGACTGGATGACGGGACAGGCAATCGGCGTCTCGATGCAACTGGCCAGACTTATAAACTACTTAAACATTGGACTATCGAAGGCGCAGGGACCAACGTCCAAGGCGGCCAGTAGGGTATTTGAGTGTAGAAAGCCAACACAATGCGTGGTGGTCAGTGACTTTCGTGAATGGCCGCCCATACATGTAAGGGCATAACTTCGTAATGGCCCACACTAGGGCTAAGCACTCACGTTCGGTGATGGAAAAATTCGGTTCGGCCGAAAAGAGGAGTCGGCTGGCGTAGGTGATGAGGCGAGGGGAACCTAGCTGACGTTGTGCGAGAACGGCACCTATTCCATGACCACTTCTTCTGCGTACTTCTGTGGGCGCTGACAGATTGAAGTGAGCCAACACTGGCGGACCGTAGAGGTGGGCAATAAGAGCGACGAAGGCGGCCGATTGTTTGTGGCCCCAGGAAAAGGAGACCTCTTTTTTTCAGATGCTGCGTGAGTGCAATGGGCGATTTCCGCGAAGTTTGGTACAAATCGCTGAAAATATGAGTAAAGTCCGAGGAAGCTACGCAAGTCGCTGCTACATTTTGGTATAGGAAAACACTTATAGCACGAATTTTGTCGGCGTCCGGCTGGACACCGTGGGTGTTGACCAAATGTCCAAGGACCTTGAGCTCCAGGCGACCAACGCTACACTTCTTGGAGTTCAACTGAAGGCCAGCTCGTCGGAAGGCGCCAAGAATAGCACCAACACGATGGTGGTGGCACTGAAAGGTTGATCAAATTACGATGACGTCATTGAAGTACCACAGACATGTGTTCCAATTGAACCCGCGTAGTAAGGAGTCCTGCATGCGCTCGAAGGTCGCAGGGGCATTACATTAGCCGAAAGGTATCACTTTGAATTGGTAGAGGCCATCCGGGGAGACAAAAGCCATCTTTTCACGGTCTCTTTCGTCAACAGAGATCTGCCAATATCCAGAATGCAGATCGATGGAGGAGAAGTAGTTTGCACCATGTAGGCAGTAGAGGATGTCATCGATCCTTAGAAGAGGGTACACGTCTTTGTTATCTTGTTTAGGTCTCGATAATCTACGCAAAACCTCCAGCTGTTGTCTTTCTTTTTGACGAGTACTACCGGAGACGCCCAGGGGCTGCTCGACGGCTGAATAATGTTACTGGCCAGCATTTTCGTCACTTCTTCTTAAATGATCCGGCGTTCGGAAAGAGCAAGTCTTTAAGGCCGTCAATGAATAGGGCGGGCATCTCCAGTATCGATGCGATGTGTGCAACCATGGGCGTTTGGCCAACGGATCCGTGTCCGAAATCAAAAATGTCGCTGTACGACCGTAAAATTCCGCCAAGGGCACTGGCATATTCGGGACGCAGGTCAGAGGCAAACATGGCTGAGATGCGGTCGTCCAGGTTATGCGACGGGACAGGTTGTGCGGGTACCTCAGCTTGGCGGTCGAACAGCACTGCAGAAATAGTAAACCTGGACAAAGTTTACAGCTCGGCAAGGAAAATGCCCTCCGGGAGAACTTGCGAAGACATGCTAAAGTTGAGTACGGGAATGTAGGTGACGTTATTCTCGGCGGGTACAATGTAATGAGGTAGGACAATGTTGTGCTGTAGAGTGACGTCGGTGATGGCGTTGACAACGTAGTCGCCGTCAGGAAGAGAGGGAAAAGGTAACATGGTCACGTATACTGTCGCCTTGGGAGATAGGCGAGTAAATGCATAGGAGTGGAGGCGAGGCTGGGAATGGTCAGCGCTAGGGTCGTGAACACATTGAGGCAGGGCTAGGCGCGGAAGTCCGGAGGAACAGTCAGTGAGGGCGGAATGGGCTGTTAAAAAGTCCGGGCATAAAATGCCGTCTTGAGGACAAGTAGTAAGGACGGCGAAGAGCACAGGGCCGTGGTGGCCCGCAATGCTAATGGGCGCAGTGTACATTCCGATGATTGTAGCAGTGTTTCCATCAGCAACGCGAACTGTAGAGGTGTTAGCAGGCGTAAGAACGTTTTTGAGGCGCTGGAAGAACGACGAACTAAGGACTGAAATATGGGCTCCAGTGTCAATGAGGACGCGCACAGGGACTATATACGAGGGCACTGATCATGTTGTGGCGTGGTGTGATGTCGAAACACAGTTGGCTGTCCGGAATGGCAACGCAGCCTCACGTCCGGGCGCTGCATTTTCCAGTTTTCCGAGTAGGGGCCTTTGTACTTTGCAGACAAGCTGCGGCGAGGAGTAGGTGATCGGAAACGGTTGGCTTGAGGGGATAGCGAACGGCTAGGACGACGGGCTTGCTCAATGTCCTCGGTACGAAGAAAACGCGCCGTGGAGCATAATAGTCATGGCGGACAGGGCTGTAATAGGGGCGAGAGGGGGGAGCCGAGCGACTGCTGCAATAGCGGGACGTATGGACAACCCGGCAGAAGGCGAAGCAAATAGGCCTATATCGTCGGATGTGCGCCACTCCACAGGATTGCGGGTAGGGTAGCGCGATGTGTGGGGCGGGGTTGTGGCAGCAGCAGCAACCACTGGTATTGGCTGGGTTGCAGAGGGTGGCTTGATAAGATGAAAAATGAGGCCCACATTCACGAATTCTTGGCGGACAAGAGCCTTTACCATAGCTATTGTTGCCTCTGCAGGAGGTTATGTAAGTGTAATAGGATTCGAGGACTCGATTTCCCTGCAGACGATGGTAGTGAGGTTATTCGGACTTCAGGGCTGCTGCAAAGTGGGCAGTTCGTCACATGACGATGTAGTCGCCGTGTTGGGAAGGCGATCAAATCGATGGACGATGCGGCGCTGCTTCGCCTGTTCGAAACAGAGACATATTTGCAAGACTGAGTCCACCTTAGAGCAGCCTTTGCAGAGAAGTTTACTGAATGCGTCATTAGCGATACCCTTAAGTATATTGCCCACATTATCATCTTCGGTCGTGGAGGTCTTCACCATTCGACACACGGCCAGGATATCCTGTATGCAGGCGAGGTATGATTCGGCTGACGATTGAGCACGAGTAGCCAGGTCATTTTTGGCTGCTAAAGCTCGCCAAATTCGCTTGCCGAACAAGTCCTGAAGTTTTTGTTTGCAGATGTCACAAGTAGACATCTCCTGTTCATGGTTGGTAAACCAGGTCTTCGCCGTTCCCGCTAAGTAGAAGATTATGTTTGCACGCATTATGCTAGCATCCCACCGGTTATTATTGCTGCACCTTTCGTATTCATCGGCCCAATCTTCAGCATCCTTCTTGTCTTCGCCACTAAAAATAGGCTGATGGCGGAGTTTGGTTAAGAACATGGGGGCAGCTGGAGTTTCCGTAGCGGATGATGCGTCCTGGGATGCCATGCTTACCGTGGCAGTCGTGGGGGGGGGGGGGGGTGAGCTCGGGGAGATGGCGTCCACTGCGCAAATCCAGGTTTATGGCGCGGAAATACGAGGCGCTGTGGCAAGGGGGATCGAAAGCGCCTCCACCGAGACAAGGCTTTCAAACAACAGACGTTTTCTGCTGGCACCGGCCGACACTGCTCGAACGTCGTCTTCTCCAAAACTCACCAGATTGTTCTTCCTTTGTTATGCGCATATCAGTGCATGCACCGCCTTTGTAACAATATCATCGCTGATCTGCTTGCGTCATCGTAGGCATGGCACCCTCATAAATGTTGCATGATATCTATGGATTCCGGTTTTGTTGGGCGAGTGCCAGAACACCACTTGTCCTTGTATCGGCTGCGACATCACTTGCTCTGCTTTCAGGTCACGTGCTACTTTGCAGAAAAGGTCCACTCAGATGACCTACGTTTTATGCAAGAATGACAGTATCAATGCCCAGAGCACTGATTGTTTCATCCAGTTCAGCTAGCCTCTGGCTTGACGCTCTCTTTGTGAGGTTCCGGCTGCTCTGTGTCTCTTTGTTGACCCCCGTGCAGAGCTCTATGGTACAAAGCTGGAAAGGCTGGCGGACCAAGAACAGGGGCAGGAGTGGAAGTGTATAGCTGCAGCCGGAAGTTTACACGCACAGCCTAGACGTCAATGCTCTGAAACACTCCCAAACTGTGACAAAACGCACTCCTTTGGGTTCAGCCGTGTTCTTTTCCTGTGGACTGCCCTTCATTTTTTATTTGCTTGAGAAACAGTGGCCGCCACTGTCCCGGGCTGTTCGACGATTCGTTTTCTTTCTTCAGCATCCTTGCGCACTGCGAAAGCGCTTGCGGCATTGCAGGATTGAATTCTTGTGTTTGTACCATAACACTTAAGACAAGCTCTTAGTTTTTCACCTCGGCCTTTCATAATGTCTATAGAGGTCGGCGTTTCTGCTAGAATCAGTGTCCGGAACGTATTCCTTTCACATATTCTTAACACAAGCTGTACTCATGCGCTCTTCGAGGAAGGCTATCTGTTGTTCGCTTTCCTTCTTGTCTTGCTTATAAACAATTCATGCGCTTCCAATGTTCTCTGTGCATTGCTTCTGAATTCGTTTGAATGCTGGCTCCGCGGGTACGTGTCAGCTACAGGATAAACATGTGCTCTTTCACACTCTTCTTTCATTGACGGTCTCAAAACAACCTTGCTAGTACACAGAAAAGAAGCGTCTGTCCGCTGTTCAAGTCGTGTAACTTACTCGATGCTTCTTCAGTGCCGTAGTGAACGGTGCCTCGACGGAAGCCTGACGGCTGGTGCGAACAAAGCTTGGGTTCTGGGGAACTCGTCTTTGGTTTGGAGGAGAGAAAAAGATGATAGAGAATAGCTAAAAGCTAGTTCACCAAGACTTGGGAAAAGACTGGTGGAATACAGGTGTGAAAGCTCCTAGTACGAAAGAAACGGCATGGAAGCACGGAACTCGAAATAGGTTAGTAGCCCGGGGAACAATTCGCCTAGTGCTAACGCGAAAAGCATCCTTTGTAGGATGGAAGGCCCTACAGCACTATTAGCGAACATGAGCGTGTAGCAACGGTTGGACTTCAGGACTGATCACACTGACTGGTATACCATCCAACATGCCATGTTGAGAGAAAACCGGGAAAGCGTATCCATCAGTGTGCGCCAGTTCAGGGTCTGGGCACTTGTCTAGTACACCTTGGAGTAGGGATCAACGTGATGGCAAAATCCATCTCTCCAGTACCTGAAGTAGAGTCAGGGTGGGGGAACCAGGCTTGTGGGACGGGGAATCTGAAAAGCGGCTTCATGAAGGAAGCCTGTCTCAGACGCCGGAAACCCGGCAAACGCCTTGTCGCGGTGAAATTTTGAAGGCACAGAGCCGCATATTCTGCTAAGACCGAGTGGTCGCCCTTTACGGAGGCCTGAAAAGCAGCTCGACTCAAACATGATCAATCAAAATCCTACTCTGCTCACATTTCTCACCTAATTCTCAAGGCCTATCCTAATTTCTACTTCCCCTTTCCCTATATTTAACCCTTCCGCTACATCCCAGGGGAGATACGTGAGGTCTACGCAGACCCGCTTCCTCGACTGTGGGTCGCTACAGTTGCATTCCCCTACTTATTTAACATCTTCTTATCAAACACCATTGCCCAAAACATCTGTTCATTTATTCCACACATTAGGTTTTTTTTTCTACCCAGTATACATTTGTGTGCGGGAGGAGTCTGACTTTTGACTCCGACATACTAATTGTCGGACATCCCCATTTGGATTGGTTCCTGATTGCCATGGGCTTCTTCCGAATGTGCGATCCACAGTATGGCAGCTGCTCCTTGGCGAGTGCTGGCAACGCTCTCGACCCACGTAAAATGAACACTAGTTTGATACTCTTGGCGATGTCGAGGAGTAATGGGTTTCCGGCGATGATGCATTTAGTGTTGATTCTAATCAACAAGAGTCGGCCCTCAGTGTGAAAATGGTGCCACTGGACATTTTTCTCTTTAGTCTTGGTGGCGTGCTCCTCCCTTAGATCGCGTGTTACTTCACTGAACAGCAGTTCAGGCCCTCAAGGTGTTCTATAGACTGGAAACCATCTTCTTGCCGGTGGTTTGGTGCACACTACACAGCAGGACTCCTTTGAAGCCTTCCTCGTAGGCTAAGAGTTTTCCAGAGTATGATTTCTGAATACAACACTCCTTCCCGCCGTGAGCTGCACGTTTCTCTGACTTTGAGCCTGCCTCCGGAGGAAAAAAGGCAGCTCTCTCTTTTTAGTTCGCGTCTTTCATCGTTGATACTTTTTTAACAGCTTTGTGCGGAATCACGTTCTCGTTTCTATTAGTGAAAATCTTTTATCGTTCTGCTTTCGTATAGAATGCACCTTCTGCAGGAAGCCCAACTGCTGACCACATAAAATAGCAACTGTTCGCAGCAGGCATATGAGCCTTGAAGGCGTCGATTATGTGGTGAAGGAGCCAATTGCCTGAATGGCAGTTTCTGCATACTCTAGTGTATCTTCGATATCTTAGCACAAACGTCGACTTTAAAAGGCTGCATATCTTCACATTTAGCACACGTAAAGTGTGGCTGGAAGTTTTTAATCTCGCGTGAATGATCGTTGACCTCTACTAAAGCTCCTGCGCTCGATTTCAGTAGTTCACTTGAAACATTGCACAGCTGGGTATGAAAAGCACGCTAGTTGACTCGCTTCTTTTTTATGTGGTCAATGGTGCTACGCTGAAGTCCTCTTCGTCTCATTCCCGTGAGGTTCCCTAGCGGAAGTCCTGGTATCTTCCTGGAGGGTCGCTGACGTTCCTCTTGCAACCTCTAGGAAAGATCGATAGAGGAGCTCTTATTACCCTCCCGGCTTTCGGCACCAAAATATAGAAAGAGGGCAGACAGCAGGCCACCTCTGAGTGAGTCTAATCCTCGGCAGTCCACAGGGCGGTCAATATAGCAACATGGCATGCAATCGCCACCGCGCGCCGCATTCCCAAACCCAGTCTTCCTCCTAATCATTTTTTTTTACAGATTCCTACGGGAATCTGCCACAAATGGGTTCCGCATATGCCTAAGGACGTTAGGAGACATATGGTACTCATGAATGGTCTTCCTGTATAAAAACAGACAAAATAATTGGTTAAATTTTGACTCACATTCTTCGTCGGGACATGTGATAATAACATTGTTGTGATTATAATAATAATAATATTTGGGGTTTGATTCTAGTGGTACCGGAAGGTCGTGAGAACGGTATGTATCGTTTAAATCGCGTATATCAGCACATTATATTTTCACACTGTACGTTTTCCAACCGGACTGACTGTGAGTCAACAAGGCATTCTTTCGTAAATGTTTGCTTTTGTTTTTACGTTTTGAAGGAATTTATACAATCGCGGATTTTGCTTGTCGTTGCTCACGAGAACGGACTGGGCGTACTGGTCGGCCGACTTAAAAATCTTATTTCTAAAAATATCACAAATTTCATGTACTTATCTGGAATGAAATCGTCGTAGGGAAGTGCCATGCAGGGATACACCTAGATCAGCATTCGTTTTAGACATTTTGGATTATTGCAGTCCCTTATCATCTTGATTGCACGGCCGGAATGCTAATGAATGACTCTTATTGGTAACTGCATTATTTCTGATTACTAGGCACATCGAAATACATTGTCTCCTGCAATGTCAGTGGCGCTGCAGAGATTACGATCAAGTGTATTCCATACAAAAGTAAGACGGTTTGCACTTTCAGACAGCTTCAAGTGCAGTCATATTTCTGCACTCAAGGGATGTGGTGCTAGCGGCAGATAAACAAGGCCAATCAACAACTGGAAAATTTAAACCGCGGCAACGGTAGATGGGGTCGCAAGAGCGGTGCAAAACAGTAGCCTCGATAGTATTGCGGATTTTTTCGATAAAGCTGTGACTGTAATCAAAGAGTCAACAATAGGCAACTGCCAGCCCCTCAAAGATATTTGGATGAGTTGGTAAGAATGCATGACTAACAAACGTACCACTGTTGAGGGCGAAATGCCGGATCCGCAGAAAATTCCAAGCGGTGAAAGGACGTAAACGACATGTTGTTTTGGGGCATTTATATTTTTTTTGCTACCCATAAAAACACCTCTGCCCTTCCTTTAGAATAGTAGGTCGATACAGAATGTCGATATAAACAATATGTATGTGTGTCCCTCAAGTAGAACCTCAGTGCTGTCTACATATTAGGTTGAAGCCAGGCTTCGGTATATATCATATGAGTAGCGGTATTGTTGCTTTCAATGAAAGAACCTATTTCCTCCCGTTGCGGAAGGAAGCTCGCAATATTGGCAAAAATTACAGATACCAATTACAGATACCAGACACCAAAAATTACAGATACAGATACTGTCTGCAGCAAATGCAAGTGTGCAGGTGAATAATTGGGACCAAGCTAGCAGCAAGAAATGGCAGTGACTATTTTTTTGTAATTGGAGGTCTTGCCGTCCATACACAATTACCCACTAATAACCTAGACTCGTTATACCCAGCTTTAGTGTATATTCTTCTTCGGTACCAAGTGGAACAGAAGTAGGCTTGCTCTTAGAAAGGCCTGAAATTTTCAGTTTTTGCGAAGAATATATGATTGCTTATCCACAAAATGTACGAATTTTAAAATTTCAGTTCTTGTAAAATAAAACTTGCCTATGCAGTGCGCACGGTGGAATTATGTTTCCGTAAATATGATTTCGTGGCGGCCTGCACAAAAATGTTTTAACGTTTTTTCTGATGATATGCAGTCTTCTTTGGCGTGATTCGTGATGCCGAAAAACGGCATGTTTGACCATCTAGATCTATTTTCAGCATAATCTCATGATCGTATCTACAACAGAGGTCAGCTGTTTTGTTATGTCTGACGTAATATTACTTTTGAAATGCTAGCTGTATCAATGCTGGATAAAGCAATGACGCTTTCAAGGGCAGATATCCGGTCGATTAGACGCTTGATTTTTTTGTAAATGACTGCTTGTGCTTCTTTAGCACCTTTCAACTTGCCAAGTATTTCTGCTTGCAATATATATTATCTTTTCCATGCATGAAGAACACATGTGAGGCTACTGTAATCTCGAACAGGGTACTCTTAAGTATCACCATTTATTGATATAATATTCCTTCTTTAATCGCGCCTTCTCTTCCAGCGATTTTTGTTAGTGGTGCCTGGCCTACCCCGACGCGAAGAAACTTTGCTGTGCCGCCTGTGGGTTGGTGTAGCATTCACAAACTCGTATTCTTTTATGATAGGCATGGAAAACAGCCCTACATGTACAAACTGTGGATGCGATGAGTCTATAGGCCACATTCTTTGTGAGTGCCCGGTATACAGTGAGGAAAGGAAGTGTCTGTGCCGTTCGCTGGAGCATCTAGATGGACGCCCATTGAGTGAAACTAAGATTTTAGTTTCCTGGCCACGGCGATCGTCTACGGCAAAGGCCTCCCAGGCACTACTCCGCTTTATGAAAAGCACAGGCCTAATCGAAAGACTATGAGTTTGCTATGACATGACTGTAACGTGACGTGATGTGGCGTGTCTGTTATGTCGATTTCTTGAAACCGAGGAAAGTATAAGCGATTTCTGATGTGTGTGATGTTAATATATAACGGCAAATTAGTATGTAATTATTTTGTTTTGCAATGCGAATAAATTTCACCGGGTGAGAGAACTTTCACACACTTGACAGAATTTACAATAATCAGCGATTAATTTTCAGTAGCGTTAAAGTGCAAGCTACGAATTACTCGCTGCGGAGACATCGTTATAAACTGCGCATGGGCACTGTCATGATCTGGGAAGCAATTTTATAGACCGAAAATTTCTTTATCACTAATTATTTAGCCGTGACTAAACCTTATGCGAAGTAAAATATTAGGGTTGCTTCCAAAACAGATGCCGGATATAAAGCTATTCCGAAAGAAATGGAGGTCCTCATATCATGCGACTATAAAAATGTATTTATTCCGCACTAAACACTGATATTTAGGCCGGATGAAGCTGTTTTACTCCCCTTGTTAGAAATGACGAGTTTTGTCGGAAGACCGCCAGCACGAGATGCACCAAGGCAGAGCAAGCGGAGGAGGTGGCCATCGCCCTGGCCATTGCCGACCGCGACTGCCACACAGTGCTATGCGACTCGAGGCAGGCGGTGAGAAATTACGCCAAAGGCAGGATAGCGAAAGAAGCTGTGCGCATACTGCAGGCAACCAAAAACGACAATCGCAGCAGACAAGTGAGAATCAAGTGGTTCCCGGCGCACGCGGGCGAGGCGTCAGACCGCAACGCCAACCGCAACGAGACGGCACACGCCGAGGCGCGCGCGTTAACGGACCGCGCCTCGGTCGACTGGCCGCTGTGGTTCAGCACCAAAGACCGAATGACGGACTACAACGAAACAACTAAGGTGTTCCGCCTAGCTCGCAGAACTCTTCCACCTCCTTGCTCGGGGCTCAGTCGAAAGCAAGCCGTTTTATTCAGACAGCTACAGACGGGCTCACTCCCGAGTCCGTTGCTGATGCATAGAATGTATCCCGAGACGCACCCGACAGACAAATGCAGAGTCTGCCGAACGGAGACTGCCGGCTTTGCACATATGCTGTGGAATTGTACCCAGTACCAGGAAGAAGCTAAGTCTGGGAGGATCCCGCCGCGACTGGAAGCAGCCGCAGGGAGCGACAACCAAGAGGAGCAACTCTGGGCCGTCCAGCAGGTCATCAAGGCGCTGGCCCGGCAGGGAACCAGCGAGCCGGCCACGGCGAGCGGGGACCCAGGCCGCGCGGCCGGTGCCCAGAGGACGACGTAGGCCCCGCCCGGAGCGCGCGCGCGCGAGCGCTCCTTCTACTGCAGGCCCCGAATAAACGTTTTACCAATCCAATCCAATGTCGGAAGACAGCACGTGGACGAAAAGGGATTATAATAGGCTACCAGTAAAGTACATTGATCTAGGTGTATTATGTAATATTTAGGGTAACAATTAGGAGCAGGGAATATGTTTCTCAAACATTCGACCATTTCTCTAAAGCAAAATGGGCTCACTAAAACTTTTACGGATGCACAGAAGCATTCAACAACAAAAGAAAAAATAAATAAATGCATATTGGCCTGGGTTTAACGCATGAAAGCGGCATCGGCTGTGACGGATGATTGGAGAGGCTGGTTTTGGTGTCGTTTTTTTTTTTTTTTCATTATTACCACAACATTTACCACGTGGGATTGTTTAATGTGCAGTCAAATCCCAACGCAGAGAACGCTTTTCGAAACGGTTGTGATTGAATCCCTCGTTCTCGAAACCAGCAGTCGAGCACCCTTACCATTGAGACACCGCGACAGAGGTTTAAAAGCAAAAAAAAAAAAAAAAATAAATACTCACACAACTCTATCGCGCATACAGACGACATAGTAAGCATAGTGGTCTGTTCAAACTGCATTCTGCTATATGAAGCAGTCTGCGGTGGCATATGTTTTAGTAGCTGCGGCGTTCAAAACAGAAACGGGAATATGCGATTTCTGAGCGTTTGCATTAACTCTTATTGACGGCAACGACCTGTTTTGCTTTGACTCGGCGGTAACGACAGTACCACTTCGTTTGAGACATTGCATGTCAAAGGATCTCAAGCGCAGAAGACCGCGATGGATGATGTCCTTATCCAAGCATGACACGCCCGATACGGACGAGTATATATTTTTTTATTGAAGCGTGGGGTTATAGACTGTTCATATTCGTTTTGCAAGAGGCATATAGGTAAGCAAAAGCTCACAGGAACAGCGAAACAAAGAAAAAACACTCCTGTACACGCCGCATGCGCGCGCGTAAATCACTGCGGGCTGGCACGCGACGCGAAAACGCATCCACACTGAGTAGGTTTCGCCGCTGAGCCGCAAGCTGACGACTCTGCTCGATCTTGAGGCCAATTGCTAAATTTCTGTGACGGACACAACCTAGTTATTGTAACTAGAGCAACAAAATGTGAGGGACAATTCCCGTGGGAATTCTGAACAGGCAGACGACCATTGACTATTGTCTAATGTCGCAGGAAATTTATAGCAAGCTTGCAAAAATGGAAATAGACGAAGAAAAGGAGTGTAGCCTGGGAAGTGTTCATAAACGTCTGCAGATAGAGCACTTGATGAAAAGAGAAATGGAACTTAGACAACACCTAAACGTAAAATTAAACGACGATCAAATAGCACAGATAGCAGTAGACACAGAGGAAGCAATGGAGAAAAACCCCATGAAAGACTGGGATTATGAACCGGTAGAAATACTCATAAGGAGAAAAGTTGAGGAGGATAAAGTAGCAAATCGCTGGAAGGGAAAGAGGAAGCCATGGAGGGGGTGGAATAAGGAAGTTAGGGTAGGCATTGAACAACGACGGGCTGCTTCAAGGGAACACCGAGAGGCAAATAATGCACAGGTATCTCAGGAGTAAATCGACCAAAAATGGGAATTATATCGACAAAAGAAACTTGATGTACAGGCCCTCGTCCAAAGTAAAATAAAGCAGTCCACCGATCGCTGGATGGCTGGCATACACGATGCTACTAGAGGGGGACCAAGAAAATTCTGAAACCACGAAGCTGGCTAGGTAAAAAGATTCAAAGAAAGAAGCACTGGGTTCAAGATAACGAGGGAAATTGTATAAAGCTAGACAACGTAGTCAACTACATTACATAAGTTATAGCCGAGTCATTTAAGAGCGATGATAGCGTAATCTCTGAAAATCAGGAAGCAACCCAAGATAACCGAATACAGAGCAGCTAAGAACGGACGAATCTAAACTGGAAAAAAGGAAGAAAAAATACTCCCGAAAGCATATCTACAGGAATAGATGAAATTCTGATCAACCAGATCAATGAAATTTGTCCAAGAACTAAGGAAACGTTGTTAAAATCTTTAGAAACAGGAATAACGAATACGCGAATTCCGGGCAACTGGCGGCAGAGTAAACTGAATTTGTTTTATAAACGGAAAGGAGACAGGATGCACATAAAATCCTACAGGCCGATTACCATAACATCTGTTATATACAGGTTAGCTATGCAGGCGGTGAAATTAAACATGTAAGCCTGAGTAGAAAGCAAGAAGATACTCGCAGAACTTCAGATCGGGCTCAGAAATAGTAGGCGATTAGATGATAGCCTGGTCATGCCTACCGAATGCATCAAAGTATCTAGAGTGGAAAATATACCTTTGTATTTGGCCTTCCTAGACATAAACGGGGCATACAACAGCTTAAACAGGGAACTCCTGTGTAATATATTAAAAGAAAAATGTATCGTTCGTGAAATAACAGATTTAACAAAGGAAATATACCGGGATAACAAAGTAGAAACTAGATATAAAGGGATAAAAAGTACGGAAGCTGTCAAGGTATGCAAAGGATTAAGACAAGGTTGTCCTCTATCACCGCTGCTGTTTATGCTTTACATAATAAATCTAGAACGGAGGATGCAAGAAAGTAACCTAGGTTTTACCCTGTTATATTGATTAGGCGGGAGGGTGGTAGAGCAGCGCTACCCCGGTTTATATTTATGCAGACAATATTTTGAGCTAAGCAGATAGCCAGGAAGACTTGCAAACTCTAGTTAAGTATTGCGGAGACGAAGGGGATGCTCTGTGCTACAGTTTGAAAGCAGCTCAGTCCGTTCTGACGATTTTCAACGGCTCAACTGATCAAGGTGTGATAATACAAGGCCATGAAATACCCAGAGTGGTAGAATATAAATATCTCGAGGTATGGGTAAGTGAAGGATTGGCATACATTGAAAAGCATGAGCAATCACTTAGGGCAAAAAGGAGAAGAAATACCAGGATTATGAATCATAGGGCATTGTGGGGATACGACAGGTATCAGGTGTTGAGGTTTTTGGAAATGAAAAATGGTTCCGGGACTTACTTTTGGAAATGTGGTTTTGTGCCTAAAAGTAAGGTACAGCCAACATTAGAAATAAATCAGAGCATTCGCATGATTAGCACTGGGTGGCCACGGTACAACCACAAATGAGGCGGTACAGGGAGATATGGGCTGGGCATCTTTCAAATTACGGGGAGCTCAGAGTAAAATATTATATAACGAACGCCTGAGGAAATTGGACAGTAACAGGTGGGCAGCGAAATCATTTAAATACCTGTACCTCAAACGCGTTGACTGATACTGGAGGAAAATAACTAGGAAAGTAACCAGTAAGTATGCTGGTCACAAGGACGAAGGAATAAAGAGCATTAAGCAACAGGTGAAAAACACAGAACGTAAAAATTGGACAAATTCAATGGAAAAGAAACAGTGTGTGGAAGTATACCGAAGAAAGCTTTCTTCGATAACTCAAGAGGCAGTGCCTTACTTTTTGAAGCTAGATCAGGGTGCCTTAGAACACGCAGCTTCAAAAAAAATTAACCATGAAGATGACCTATGTGCAGTAGGTGGTAAATCAACATACGCAACTTACCATCTTATACTCGATGATCATGGTGTCCAACCGGAAGTCTATTCAAGCGCAGTCACTCTTCCTGAGGCCCTGGGGTTTAGAGATACCAGCGGTCGGGTGAATAATAACCAGCGGTGGAAACTAGCACATAAAGATTGGAAGATTGTTGGCTTAAAAGCAGAAAAGTAACATATTGTTAGTAATGTAGAAACAAAAATTCAATAACTAGAATAATGGTATAGTTAGCGGATCTAAAACAACAATTAAGATAAAGGGGACAAACGAGCATGCTAGCAACTGCTGCCACCTTATTTCAATCGGGAAGCTCCTCTATTCCATCCATCCATCCATCCATCCATCCATCCATCCATCCATCCATCCATCCATCCATCCATCCATCCATCCATCCGTCCGTCCGTCCGTCCGTCCATTCGTCCGTCCATCCGTCCGTCCATCCGTCCGTCCATCCGTTCGTCCGTCCGTCCGTCCATCCATCCATCCATCCTTCCATCCATCCATCCATCCATCCATCCATCCATCCATCCATCCATCCATCCATCCATCCATCCATCCATCCATCCGTCCATCCGTCCATCCATCCATCCGTCCATCCGTCCATCCATCCATCCATCCGTCCGTCCGTCCGTCCGTCCGTCCGTCCGTCCGTCCGTCCGTCCGTCCGTCCGTCCGTCCGTCCGTCCGTCTATCCATCCATCCATCCATCCATCCATCCATCCATCCATCCATCCATCCATCCATCCATCCATCCATCCATCCATCCATCCATCCATCCATCCGCATGGTACCAAAATTGGTCCTTTGTGGGAAATTTGAAGGCACGTGTAACCGCAGTTGGGTTCTAGGTTCGAAAACAACACCCAGCCCAACTGGGGCTGCCCACACAAAACCGCTGTAGGTCCCACATCGGCCGCAATGCGGCTAGAAGGCGTGCGTGCAATTGTTTAATGATTCTTTTCAACCTTTATTTGTATTAGATGCTGACCTATATTACTATTATAGATGATTTGTATAACAGTTGTTGCCATGTTTAGTCGGTTAGAAATATTACGTGGCTTTAGTTCTCGCTCTCATGCAAATTGCGCTAAAAATATGAAAACATACTGATTGCTAACTGTGGCTCCTAATGTGGTTGCTGAGGATAGCCTGCAACACTCGACACGAAAAAACTGTTCAGAACACACATCTCCTTAGCCTGGATAAGATGTGCAGCAAGTCATTTAGGCTAAATTAATGTTACGAATTATTATAAAACTTATTATTGTGGCTGTTTAGAATGGGCAGACATGCATAAAATATTTACTTAATTGTATGCATAAGTAATGATTGGGAAAACTTGGACAAGGGCTTCCCATCACTTTCCAACGTCGGACCCCTAAAGTGCGGCTTGCGCTATAGAGCCCGCATCGGTCCTATGTCATTATCTGAGGGGCTAACCGAAATAAAGAAACATAAATCTTCATCCAGGGCGGCTGCCCGAATCTGTCCAAAGTACGACCATCGTGGGAAGTTGGCGGGATGTGCCCCTTTGGCAATGCGGGAATAATGTGGGCAGCACCGCAAGGTTGCCTGCACCGGTTCCTAGTGGGGCCCATCAGGGCTTTGTCGACCGCCCCTTCAGGCCTACGTCGGCCCCTCTTGCAGCACCCACATTGAGCCTACCTGCATCGCCTACATTGGACACACCCTTCATAGCCCACTTTGTGCTACCTGGGTCATTTACAGTTAGTGGTGCATGCATTAATATACTATCACATTCTATGACAGTGGCCGCAAAAAGCCTCTCGGCAAATTCAATCCACTCAGCGCTGTACACGTGAACAATCAGCTTTCCTGTGCGGCGAGGTTTCCTGTGTAGTGTCGGCGTGATCTCATTTTTGGGGAATACTTGTGCGTAGTCGTCTGGGCCAGAGTTGATGTGCACTCAGTCTAAAGCAACTCGCCATGCAGTGCGCTGCCAATGCTACATTTAACCAGCTTAATCCTCGAGTCAAGTATCATAAAACGAAGCAGGCTTTCCCGATTCAATCTAAACTACTGCAGGTCAGAGCACGAACCTTGTATGTGCGTGGGCTTGACACTAAATTCGTCGGGCTCACTCGCATGAGACACGCGCAAACTGTTTAAAAGTCGATAAGAAAAACAAAGCTGTCATTAGGCAGGCCCAAGCATTAGGCGCGTGAGCGCGGTACAGCGGCAGAAACGTGCAAAGTAAATCTAGAAGACTGGTGGTTGCGTGCTTTGTTTTCCTAAAATCCACTCTTCTTCTGCTGCATTGGATTTGTTTCTGCAATATTGCAGAAATACTGCAGAAGACACGTTTTCATCGCCAACAAACCTGCCGTAAACTCGGAAGCAGACCTACGCAGCGTGCGTTTCTGCGAGCGCCGCCGGCTACCGATCCACACTACCGGAGTGACGGTGGCGCCACCTCTCGGTCGATCTCGCGGCGAATAGCTTCCCGTTACAATCCGTGTATCCACCCATATCGTCGATGTGGCCGTTCATGTCCCCCAGGAGAATAATATCGGCCCCGCCTCCAAACTGGCTTATATCATCAGTGAGACATTCAAAGATATTCTCTTTTGCCTGCCTCTACTGGTTTCCTGTTTCTAATTAAATTACACCTAGCCATGTACTTATGCTGGCAGTTGTTCCTGATAGCCCGATATGTCCTATGCAAGATGATTTTATTCTTCGTCAATTAGTTCCTTGGTGTATCAACATACCTACCCCCCCCCCCACTTGTTTTTTTCGTTCTCGTTCTGTTGCAGCCTTCCCAGGCGTAGACTTCTATAAACGGCGGATCTTCTAGATCCCTGAGATGAGTCTCGCAAAGAGCGTACACACCTATTTTGTCATCCTTCAACTGCTGTTCTATCTCGCCGTTCCTGAAGCTGACCTCGGAAACGGTTAGTAGCCGGTGAACAAATCGCCAAGTGCTCACGTGGGAAGTATCCTCTGTAGAATACAAGGACCTTCAGCACTAGAGCGGACATAAGCATTGGATAGGAGTAAAGCGTTTCCTGCGTGTCCCAGGACGACGATGAAATGTACCTTCCAACACGCCCTGCCGAGCGAAAACCGTGAAAGAGTATCCATCAGTGTGCGCCAGATTAAAGTCTGGCCACTTGCGGAGTACCTTGAAGAAGGCATCAAATGTTGCAAAATCTATCTCTCAGTACTTCAACTAGAGTCAGGGTGGGGGAACCGAGCTGGGGGGACGGGGAACCTCAAAAGCGGCTTCAAGTAGGGAACCTGTCTCAGAAGCCGGAGACCCGGCAAACGCATTGCGGTGGTGGAATGATCCAAGGGCCGAGGGCCGCATATTCGGCTAAGAGCGAGTGCTCGCCCTCTACGGAGGCCCATATGGGAGCTCGACTCAAATTTTCTGGCAGTCAAGTCCTACGCTGCCCACATTCCCCTCCAACTTCCCATAATCCTATCCTATTTCATATTTCTCATTACCCTACAACCCATCCCTTCCGCTACTTCCCAGGGGAGATACGTGGGGTCTCCCCGGGCCCGCTTCCTCGGCTGTGGGTCGCTTTAGTAGCACGCCCCCCTTTTATTTAATAACTTCCAATCAAAAACTTTTGTCTCATTGACCTATTCATTTATTTTTCGAATTGCGGAACTTTCTCTCCCCGCGATACATTAGTGGTGCGGGCGGAGTTTGACTTTGGACTCCACCTTACCTTATGCTGTTCTATCTCTAGCCATTTCGCTCTCGTTCTACCCCCTTGCATGTTTATGTAGCTGATACTAGTGTTCAATCTCTCTTTTTTTGTACTTGTATTCCTCGATCTCGTCTTTGCCATTTTGTTGGGCTCAGCCTCCGTTATTATGCTTCCTTCTGCTTCGCTTCACCTATACCCCTGTGCTGGAGCCCTCGCGGACGCCTAAAAAAGCTACAGCCCTGCCTGCCAGGGGTCAGCCGAACTCAGCCCCCACCCTTCTGTTAAAATGAATGCCAAGCACATGCACTTCGGCACCGCCACCTGTCGCCGAGGGGCGAGTAGGGTGTGCGCCAGTGCGGGTAAGGGTCACAGCTGGCACTGTTCCAGCATTTGGATGTAACGGACGGATGGTCACCGCTAGTATGAACACTTAAAGGCTTTCGCTTTAAAAAAACAGCGCAACTGAACGGATTGGCACCTCCGAATTTTTCTTGTGAAGCGAGTAGTCTCGTGTTGTTCGTTTCTTTCCTGTGTCCTCCTCCTCTGCTCCGCTGCAGTCTTGCTTTGACCTAAGGCCGCGCTGATTACTTACATTACCACTTGGTGGTGACAAATAGAACAATGGCAACAGTTGAAGGGTCTGGGAGTGAACTGAACAAACTCTTCATTGGGCTGAATTGTGTCCGTAAAAGCCCCCCCCCCCCCCCCCCCCTTACGCGATTCGGCAGCAACGATAACAGCAAATGTTTTCGCTGGTCGTCGAGCAAAGAATGCCCGCTTCACTCGACAGCGCTCAATTTAAAGGCGGCGGAGAAGCATCTAGATAAAACCGGTAAGGATGACTGCCATATAACCTGAAACATTGTAGAACGAAAGGAAGAAGATGGTTTTCACGGTATAAAAAAGAAGAACTGAACAAGGGTAAACAGGGTACGCCTCAGGTCGCAGATGAGCCAACGTTTCGACAAGTGGACTTGTCTTCGTCTGGGCATAGCGATCATCACTGGCAGGGGTTTAAATACCCTTTTGCTTCGGAAGAAGAAAAGCTGGGGAGGGGAATGTAGGTGCGAAAGAGTGGGGAGGATAGGATTGGTGAGACGAAAGTGGGTCATGAAGTAGGGAAAAAAAGAAACATCTTGAGTATGTACTATCAGCCATGGAACCAGGGATTCTGTAGCCTGCAAAAGAAGTAAAAGCGGCAGTACCAGGAAACAAACTACAATGCCGGTTAGGTGATTAGTCACCACTAAAGATGGTTTGGTGAAAATACACCTTACAAAGGGAGGCTATGCAAAGGGCCCTGATAAGGCATATATCTAGGGGGACAATTCTTAAAAGGAGGGGGTAGGGCAGGGAGTATATAGTCACAGGATAATAACCGCACAGTGAAAAATAATAATAACCTTAAGTAGATATCTCAACCTGGAACCCGAAGATCCTGTGGCCTACAAAAAAAGTAAAAGCCGCAGTACCAGGAAAAAAAATCACAGTACTGGGTAGATGATTAGTCACCACTTAGGCGGGTTTGGTGCAGATACACCTTACAAAGGGAGGGTTTGTGAAGGGCCCTGATAAGGCATATATCTAAGGGGGACAATTCTTGAAACTTTCTGCAAAGGGGGGGGGGGGGGATACAAAGTCACAGAATAATAAGCGCGCACGGAACCACACCTGACATGAGAAAATAAAAAAAGGAGAAAAATAATTTAAAAAAAAATAATATATAAAAAAATGTTTGAGGGCAAATTCAAGCAACAAGTGATAAGGAGTAAATGTGTTTAGAGGAACGTGTAGGGTTATCCTATTGCGGAAGGAAATAGGGTGTACATGCGTTGTGAAAAACTGTACAATTAAGGCTATGTGAGATTGTTTTCCCGAATAGTTATGATGGAGAGGGAATATACCTGCGGGTTTCTAACGTTCCTTTAGATATATTTATTCCTGCTGGTTCCAATGTTCTAAATTTATGAATTAGATACGTCTCTCTATGTTTTCTGTCCCTTGTAGATTTAAAGCCTGACTGGAGAATATATAATTTAATTTCTTCGAACTTATGGTCTTTCTGATTGAAGTGCTGGGAAACTGCTTTCGGGAGGTTTTTGCCCACGTCTGCCTGATGTCCATTAAGCCGCATGTTCATTGGTTGTCCTTTCTCTCCGATGTACTGTTTATGACAAAAGGAGCATTCTAGAAGGTAGATAACGTTTGAAGATGTGCAGTTAAAGCCTGAATTTATGTGAAAAGTGAAATCGCTTGCATTGCTTTTAACCGTGGTGTCTTTTTGTATATGACTGAACGTCTTACATCTAGGTCGAGAGCAAGGGTTTGGTTGTGTTGGATGCTTGTTGTTGAGTTTAGAATGTACTAGAATATCTCTGAGGTTTGCGTTACGTTTGTATGTCACCCTTGGTGCCTCCGGAAATATTTTCTTGAGGCGTTCAATACACGTTAGCATGGAATAGTATTTCAGCAGAATATTGTTTATGTTTGGAAGGGCATTTTAGTATTTAGTTACAAAAGAAGGCTTGCGTTCAGTGTTGGCTTTTGGCCGTTTAATCGGGGGACATATTTAGGGAGTTACCGAGATAGTTCCTCTGGATTAGTGTTGCTTTCAGTAATGTAGTTCGTTTAGGTAGTCACTATCATCGCTACTTATTCTTCTAAGCCGTGTCGCCTATCCTACAAATATTCCTTGCTTACAATGTCTCGGATGATGACTCGTAAAATCTAGGTATTGTTGCTTATCCGTTGGCTTTCTGTGCAAAGAAGTTTTAAGTTTTCCATTTTCCACTGACACCGTGGTGTCGAGAAAGTCGACTTTTAATTGCGACGACTGACAAGTGAATTTAATGCTAGTGTGATGATTATTAAGATGCGAGACGAACGACTGAAGTGATTCTGATCCGTGCTGCCATATCATGAAAATATCGTCAATATAGCGAAGGTATATAAGTGGCTTTTCCGGGAATGAATTTAGTATATTGGATTCTAGAACTCCCATGAATATATTCGCGTAAGTTGCCGCGAATAGAGTACCCATGCTGGTTCCAAATATCTGCAAATAATAGGATGAATCGAACTCGAAATAATTTAAAGTTAGGACTAGTTTAAGGAGCGAGAGATAAACTTCAGAGGCATGCGGATGGTGGTTGTTGATTAATACTTGGTGGAGGGCGTCGATACCTTCATTGATAAGAATATTAGTGTAGAGTGCCGCGTCAAGTGTGACAAGTATACAATCATCTGCAAGATTGGTGGTGTTATTAATACGCTCAATAATTCGGAGAAAGTGAGGTGTGTCCTGCACAACGAATGAAGCTGGGTCGGGAGGTCTGCTAGGTGGTGATTTAGGAATATTGAGAGGTTTTCTGCGGGCGTATTAGCGTATTATTGTTAGAAACAATTGGTCTTCCTTTGTATGTCTGTGGTAAACAATGCTTCTGCGGAAATCTTATGGATCTTGGGTAGTAGATAAAATCGACCTGCTTGTTTGTTTGACGGCTGAAGAAATTTATAGTCCATCTCGGTAATTAGTTCCCTGGCTAAGATCTCTTATTTTATTCAGGATGACTTCACTGAAGTGTTCTGTCGGGTCAGTATTCAACTTTTCCTAGTGGAAAGAGTTGTTAAGCTGTCTTTATGCCTCTTTTTTGTAATTTTCAACAGGGAGAATCATTATGCTACCACCTTTGTCTGCAGGCTTGACAACTAGGTCAGTTCTAGAGGCTAGGTTGTCAAGAGTTGCTCTTTCAGTTATAGAGAGGTTTTTGGGCTTTCGAGCTAGCTTTGTTTTTTCAATAATTTCTTTTGAGACGGATTTAATGTATAGGTCTAGTTCGGGGCTGCGCTCTGCATCAGGAAACCATGTGCTGGAGGCTCTGAGTAGGTTGAAGCTTCCGGTACATTGTTTAGATTTTCAGCGAAGAATTCTTTGTTACGCATTCTTCTTGAGAATTCAGTTATATCTCGGTGAAGTTCATATTCATTAAAGCTATTATTCGGTCAGGCCTCGCCTTAGGATCTGTTTATCATTATCGCTTAGAGATTTAGAAATGTCAATGATGTTGCTATCATCTGTGTACTGTCTCGTAGGTGATATCCGTCGTTGTGAAACTGCAGGAGGTATTTATTTTATTTATTTAGACATACTGTCAATCCACTGGGGATTTTAACAGGAAGGGCATTTAGTACAAAGCATATCAGGGTGAAAAGGACTAAATGGCTAAAAATGTCAGATGCAGAGTGCGTAGTCTTAAAGGAACTTAAAAGGCGAAACGATGGGAATACAGTGTCACACTTCATTATACAGTTATACAGGGAAGATCAGTTATACAACAAGATCACTAACGCCTGACAAACATGATCACACTAATAGGTTAGGCATGGCCCACATAGCATCACACAGAAACAATATGAACGGAAAATGTTGCACTAAACATGAAGTCAACTATTTAGGATGACATTCGGAATATGTGATAATGACAGGAGGTGATTCTCAACAAGTTTTGCAAAAGTATCTAGTGATGCACTATTAGTGATGTGATGATGAAGGTTATTCCACTCTCTTACTGCAAGGGGAAAAAAGGAATATTTCAGGCAGTCAGTGTGGAAAGAATACTCTTTTAGATTTTGGCTATGCTTATGTCTAGTTGGTCTCGCCTCTGAGGTCGTGATGTACTTTGTTTTATCAAGATTAAGCTGGTTATGTAGCAATTGATAAAGCAGCTTAAGACGTGCAAGTTTGGCTCTATTTTGCAGAGTGAGAATGCCGGCGTCAATTAGTAGTTGAGTCGGTGAGTCAGTATACCTGTACCTGTTAAACACAAACCTAACTGCCTTTCTTTGAATGGATTCTAATTTACTTATGAGACATTTCGTGTGAGGAAACCAAGCGACAGTCGCATATTCCAGAACCGACCGAACAAAAGCGTTATATGCAAGTTGTTTTGTTGAAGGCGGGGCTTGACGGAGGTGTCTTCTGAGAAACAGGAGCCGTTTTAATGCGGCTGATGTCACATAGTTGACATGAGACTCCCATCTGAGATCATGGGATATTATAACTCCGAGGTATTTATAATTGTTAACTCGCGTCAGGGGGGTATTATTCACCATATAGGAATATGAAGACTTTTTTTTCTCGTTATTGTTAGAAGAGCAGACTTACTAATATTAAAGTTCATTTTCCAGTCAACACACCACTTGGATACGGCTTCTGCAGCGCGGTTTAGTGCAATATGGTCATCGGGAGTATTAATTTCCTGGTAAATTATACAATCATCTGCAAAAAGTTTAATATTGACATTGACATAAGAGGGTAGATCATTAATAAAAATTAGAAATAAAATTGGAGCCAGGACGCTACCCTGAGGCACTCCTGATGTTACTCGTTCAATTTCAGAGCACTGATTGTTAATCTCAACATATTGTGACAGATCTGTCAAATAGTCTTTAATCCATTTAACAAAGTGGCTGCTGCCCAGTGTGCATTCTAATTTATTAATAAGATTTCTGTGTGAAACGCGGTCAAATGCCTTTGAGAAATAAAAAAAATCATATCTACTTGTTTCTGATTGTCGATGCTCAATGATAGGTCATGAATTAGTTCCAAGAGCTGAGTAACAGTGGAAAGGCCTTTCCGAAACCCATGCTGGGATGATGTCAGGATGTGCTGTTGTTCGAGAAATGTGGTTATATGCTTGGTCAAGATGTGTTCAAGAAGTTTACATATTGTGCAAGTTAAGGAGATGGGTCTGAAGTTAGAGGGTTCACTCTTGCTTCCACTTTTATGTACAGGAATAATTTTGGAGATTTTCCATTCTTGGGGTAAGGCGCTTGTTGATAAAGATTTATTAAATAGTATGAATAAATATTTGGCGATCCATTCGGCATATCGTTTCAGAAATATGTTTGGTATGTTGTCCGGGCCAGGAGCTTTTTTTGTGTCTAGTTTAAGTAAAAGATTCAGTATACCTGATTCACTTATATTTAAAGAGGCTAGAGGTAACCTATATAAAGGCGCTATAGGAGCGAGCTCATCATCATCAATTGTAAAAACAGATTTAAAGTACTTATTCATGCTATTAGCACAGTTAAGATCTTGTTCTTGGGAGTTCTGGTTCTTGTTTTGTTTTTTGGGTTTGAGAAAGTTCCAAAATTTTGGGGGGGAGCTTTTGAGAAAATTAGGTAAAGTATTTGTGAAATAGTTGGTTTCAGCTGAGTTTATCTTTGATTTTAAGTCTCTAATGGCTTCAGCGAGACGATTTCCGAGTCCAGGTGTGCGTTTCATCTTCGCTGATTTTCTTAGTCGTTTAACTTTGCGTTTGGCATGAATCACGTCTCGTGTTATCCAAGGATTGTGTTTTCTGGTTAGTTTTGTTTTCGTCGGTACGTAATTCTGAATACAGAAGAAAACAGTACGTTTGAATCTGCACCATAGGGATTCAATATTTGCCGAAGGCTGATTGGACATTTCTTCAAATGCCGAGAATTCATAAATAAGGTGATCGAGGATATTCGAATCTTTAGCATGACTATAATCGTGATAGATAATTTTAGACTTAGTGGGAGGCTCTGTGTTATATATAGGAATAGTGCATAGGACTAATTTGTGGTCAGATATGCCATCAATATATTCTAGTTCTGCCTGGTCTGCTGAAAAGTGGCTACTGAAAAATATTAGGTCAAGAATATTGGACGTTCTTCCTTGTACACGTGTAGGCTTATTTACTCACCCCTTTCTCAATCGGAGAAAGGGGTGAGGAAAGGCTGCATACTGTCGCCCTGCCTATTTAACCTATATGCAGAGTGCATCATGAGGAAGGCCGGTCTGGACGAGTCTTCAGCTGGAGTGAAGATCGCTGGAAAACGTATCAACAACCTTAGATATGCGGATGATACCACATTAATGGCAGAAAGTGAAGTGGAACTCAAGAGACTTCTGATGCGCGTACAAGAAGAGAGTGAGAAGTTTGGGCTTAAACAGAACATTAAAAAGACGAAGATCATGGCGTCTTGCCCTATCAAGTCCTGGAGCATCAATGGACAAGAAGTGGAAGCTGTGACAGATTTTCTGTTCTTGGGCGCCAAGATTACCTCGGAAGGAGACTGCAGCCATGAAATTAGGAGACGCCTGCTTCTGGGAAAGAGAGCAATAGTTAGCCTTGACCGCCTAGTAAAGAGCAGAGGCATTAGTCTGCCAACCAAGATCCGTATGACCCGTGCTATGGTCTTTCCAGTTGTGATGTACGGATGCGAGAGTTGGACTGTGAAAAAGGCTGACCGCCGAAGAATTGACGCGTTTGAATTGTGGTGCTGGCGAAGACTCTTAAGAGTTCCTTGGACTGCCAGAAGATCAAATCAGTCGATATTGTCGACCATAAACCCTGACTGCTCATTGGAGGGTCAAATTCTAAAGTTAAAGCTCAGCTACTTTGGTTATCTGATGAGAAGAGAGGAGTCGCTGGAAAAAGATTTCATGTTGAGAAAGGTTGAGGGTCGCCGGAGAAGGGGTAGGCAGCGAACGCGATGTTTAGATGGCATTCTCGAGGCATTGCAGATGAAGCTATGTGATGTTAAGAAGATAGTGAGAGACCGGAAAGCGTGGCGTGACATGGTCCATAGGGTCACGAAGAGTCGGACACGACTGAACGCCTGAACTGAACTGAGGCTTATTTACTACCTGACAAAGAATAAATTGAAGCATAGCATCTAGAATTATTTCGGAACTAGGGGAGTGAAACTGCAAGGATTGCCAGTTTATATCTGGCAGATTGAAATCTCCTAATAAGATTAGTCTAGAGCCTAGAACGTGGCGTTGCATGTAATCATACAAGGATGACATTGAGAGATGGTCGGATGAGGGACTACGATAGACACAACCCACTATGATAACGCGAGAGCCTAGTTTCAATTTGCAAAAGATTGCCTCAGCACCCTGAACATCCGGCAGTACAGAGAAGGGTATTTTTTTGTTTATTAGAATAGCTACACCGCCGCCACGTGTAGGCCTATCCTTGCGTATGATTACGTAATCTGGAGGTGTAATCTCGCCATCCAAGATATCGGCTGATAACCAAGTTTCTGTTATTGCCATAAAGTCTGGCTCAATTCCAACAAGCAGTGATTCGATCCAATCTGTTTTGTTCAGAATGCTGCGGACATTAACATTTGCGAAAGTTATATGCGGCGCTGTGGTTTCCGTCTGGGGCGTGGTTTCAGTGCCTCGCCTGGAGGACTTTCTGTGTTTTTTTGGCTGTCTGAAATGCCACGATGGGACACCTCGCCTTCCAAATCATCCGTGCTTTTTTGATTGTCTAGACTGCTAGGAGCAGTTACAAGGATTTCACAATCATTTGTGTCATCCCAGCGGTATAACTGGCCATTTAGGCGCAGTTTATCATAAACTAGCGACATTTTGTCTCCTTGTTCTTTAATCGATTTTGCCCATTTCCACAACTTTTTTCTTACTTCTCTCACCCGAGCTGAGAAGTCCTCGCCTATTGCGTAATTAGAGCCCTTCAATTTGTGACAGTTTTTTTAACACTTTTACTTTGTCTCGGTAGTCTAGCAGTTTAAGTATTATGGGCCTAGTTTTATCCGTCGCTGGCCGTCCTAACCTATGAATTCTTTCTATTTTAACAGGTTCGATTTTAAGAATGTCCTTCAAAATGTTTTCATTCATTAGTTCATCAAGGGAAGCGACGATTTTCCAAGTCCTCCACTCTAGATTCAAGAGAAGAGAAGTAGGTTAGCAACCTCATCCATACAGTTTGATATTTTGCTGTCAAGAATAGCTAGAGTTTCCAACTTCGCATCGATGGATGCCAAGCGTCCATCCTTAATTTCTTTAATATCCTCAGCAATCTTTTGTATTTGGTGCGCGAGTTGGGCGAAGTCGGCTCCCGGGTTGGTTTCAACATCACCGGAGTATTATATTCATAATGGTACTGGCTAAGTCGCAAGTTAACACACACAGCAGCCCAGGGCACGGCAGCACAACCAAATACGGGTCGCTCGAACGATAGCATTTTCCATAACATTTTCTTACCTGCGTGAAAAAGACTAGGGGGTTAGTGATCCGCATTCTGGTCGCGCCACCGTGCCCATTGGCCCATGGAAGATTCATCTCCGGTTTTATCCTCCGAGTTGGCAGTTCCTCCACCAGGGTACCACCGTTGACGCCGAGTGAAGCAGAGACGGAGCGGCCTTGTCTGCAGTTCCAACAGTCCGGAATCGGGGGCGTATTCCGCACGTGGAAACTTTGATTGCAGATCAGCCGCCCCGCCCAGTGGACGGTCATCTCCCGCTGTTGTCGGCAGCAAGATTGCAAAGAACTGCGTGAAAAAGACGAGGGGGTTAGCGATCCGCATTCTGGTCGCGCCACCGTGCCCATTCTTCGCTGCCAAGGTGTGTCATTATCTACCGACTGTTGATCCCTTCTGAATTTACGCTGTTTTTTAACCTGAAGCTTTTGTTCTTTCCTTTTCACGAATTCTTTTAGTACTTGATGCTCGTTCGCGGTTAGTGCTAGTTTGGCCATTTGATCGTTAAGTTCATCTACTTTTTCCTGACAGTGTTGTTTTAAAATGGCAATCAAAGCTAATGACGCATCATCTAAAATATTTTTCCAGCGAATGAATAGTTCAGGGCGAAGTGTGCCGAGAGCGCACTTTACATTTATCTTAAAGGGACACTAAAGAGAGAAAGGAAGTGGGTTTGCATCGATAGAATGCCAGTTCCTGATTACAAAAAGACCACTCTTACTGAAAACAGAGTTGTTATAAGGTAGTAAAGAAGAATAACAGAAATACAGGTATCGCCACCACAGCCAAACGGCCGAGGCTCGCAACTACAAATCACGTGACGCGCTAGGGATCCCGGAGGCTGACAAATGCGAATTACGTTGTATGTTTGAATGCGGTAGTACGTTTTTTCTCAAACATGATAACACGCTTTTATCATACGTAAACGACGGCGAAAAGACAACGTGAACGTTGCAAGGCAAATACAAAAATATACTTGGAGGCGCCACAGGCGCCCACTTCAGTTTTGGTTATGTTTCGGCTCAGGCATTTCGTGCGCACTCGGATAGTTTGTTTGAACCTGCAGCGCCTGAATTACGAGCTTGGAGCAGCAGATGCGCCTTGATGGTTCCCATTTGAGCATTCGGAGGCACGAGCGAGCGAAATCCGCTACCGCCGGCACACTCCTTCGTTCACACTTCTGCGCCAACATATCGCCGCCGTTGCCGCTTCGACTGCGACCTGACCGCTTGACTGCAGCTACGTACGCCACGAAAAGCATACATATGCTAAGTACCGAAGGAAAAACGCATTATCATTCAATCGTTCACTAAATCATGGTACATCTGACCAACATATACTGCGTCAACAAGACCTTCAACGTGCTATTTGCAGGCGTCGTAAACAAAAGGGGCATACTTGCCGCTCATACCAAGGAGAGCGTCGATATATTGCGCTCTTCGCCCGGCGAAAAAAGGGCCTCGGGTAAAAAGTAAAAACTAAAAATAACGAAGCACCAGAAATACATTACAAAAAGTTAAAAAAAAATCGATTCGTAAAAAAAAAAAAAAATGCCAGAAGCGGTAAGACATGAGTCGAACTCGCTACTTCTTGCTCCGTAACCTTCGGCGCGAACCGCTCGGCTACGCCGCGGCACGAGAAAGTTGGAAATATTTCTAGTTTTTATGTCATGGCCCCATTTACAATAAAGTGTTTCTGCTGCCGGTATAAAAATTACAACTTCTTGATCATCGGCACCTGCTGCCTGCTCTCACGTCTTGCAACTAATGTTCTGGATGCCTATGCGCACTATATTGTGCACTGGATCCATTTTAACCTGTGGAATTTCACAGCGCTGGCAAATGTAGTGGCGCCGGCACTTCGGTCATGTTCTGCTACCGTGGACGTAATTTTCGCTGAACACGGAGCTGTAGCACAAACCTTGAAGGAAAAAAGTGCGACGAAGCTTCAAAACTGACAAGCGCAGCAGCGAGGACACTATCTTGCTGGTAACTAAATCTTATTTGTATGTAGACATGTCAGGAAGCGTTGCGATGACCGAGGGCTCGGTTTGTTTATACACAGTGCAAGAAGGAGCGCAAAAGCTTGAGAAACATGTAAAGTATTGTGCATTACAAGCGCTTTATGTTTTTTTTTTTCTTCCTTTATGGGCCCATCGCTCGGTAAATTACTGTCTTCATCGTTTTATTTATTTCGGCTGAGGCCGTCATTGCGAGTACGCTGTTGCCAAGTTGGCCCTTGAGGGATGCGACACCGCGGGCCGCGCCGGCTCGCCAGCTATCCCGGAGTCTCCGCTTACGTCATAGTGTGCGTCACTCAACTCCAACTACGTAGTTGGAGGCCACAGTTTGAATTCGACCGGCGGGAACAAGAAAAAACCTCAACTTCTTATCGCAATATCTCAGCAATTATTCGATTTTTTGCTGCCGGATATGCGGCGACAGTGTCACCAAATGTAGTTTATTAGATTTTTATACCATCTTTGGCTGTCTTTAGTGTCCCTTTAAGTCCTTTCGGTACCATTGCTTTCGTTAAATAATGTAGACGCACAAGCGCGCGTCTGGAATAGTACGAGATACATTTCTAAGCATCTTCCGCAACAAAGAAAATCATAACGCCACGGCTCGCGACAACAATTACAAACAAACAGAACATACATATCTAATCCGCGCGATACAATCGCAGTGATAAGGCCACATACCAACGGCGGCTAAAGAAATACCAGATAGTGCTTTGAATGGTTCGCGGCAATATCAAATCTCAAATGTTCCTTTAAAGCTGATAATAACATGGGGGTTATAATTATGTAGATTACGTCGAGTCTAAAAGCAGCAAAAGCTTTCCATCTTTGAATGGCATACGTCGAGTATAATTCAGCTTTACTAATTCCACGTCGTTATTCAGTGCAATCGATTAGTTGATTCTGAATAAACATTGAAAGTTACAATACAAGGAGCCTCATATATTGTTGGATATTGTATGCTGAGTATACGTTAATGCCAATAATTGCATTATTTCAGACATTTTATCATAAAATTACCTTAAGCCCAATCGTCATCACATACAGGTGAAAAGGTTTCGGTGTGTAGAATCAACAATTATTGCCAGGCCTTGAAAAATTAAAATAAAAGCCATGCGGAACCAAAATTTCGGTCATCTAACTCAATTCAACCATGGTTATGCCTTTATGCAATTTTTTTCGTTTTCAATGCCGAAGAGAGAGGCGGCCGCCATGCTGCCACCCACAGCCCGAAATGGGGCAAAATCAGTTCCGGCGCTCTTCGCGTGTTCATTACTGTTCAGGCTAGCTTTGTGCGCACAATTACACATTTCTATTCGAAACCATATTGCTGATATATTAAACAGAATTCAGTGTTCCCTTGCGATTATCACAACTTACAGTTCTACCATGTATTACAGTGCAGCTGAATTCGGGAAACATAATTATTTAATATCAAACAATTTAGCGCCGTATACCGACCTGCCACCAAAGGCACAATATCTGCCACGTGGCACAGTACATCCACTTCTAAATACCGCCGTGTAGTATATATAACTGCGTTTTAAAGGATACTCTGTAGAGAGTAGAAAATACACCTGGTTTCTGACACCTAAGAGCAACCGTTGCGAATCCACCCCTGATTGGAAGACTTGATATTGAGCGTTTTTATGAGTCAAAGTAGCATAGCCATTTTTCTCACAGACCGCAAGGGAGCATTCGTCACTCACAGAAACATTTTGATAAAGTTTAAACGCATTGAGAAGTACAAAAATAAGAGTGGCGTGTAAATATTTCTACGAAAGTTAAGAACGTTTAGTAATGATGGCAGCTGCGCTTATTGTTGCATATGAGGAACGGATGCAGGGACACCAAATTAAGCGGACGAAGCAAGTACTCTCGCATCGTCCTGTCAATTTGCCCATTTTATTTTAGATTTTGAGCCTTTCCATTGAAGAGTGCTTTTTTTTCAATCTCAAAAGTGACCCAAAAAGGTATCCTAATAGTGCATAGTGCCGAACATCACAATGATCTTGTAGGTGTTATCATTCTTTATTAGTGTTTCTGTAGTGTTTGTAGCATATTCATATTACAATGGCGAACTTTTTGTAACACGTTTTGATTTAGTTGTTTTTCTTGGCGCTTGGCACCATCTACCTGCTCACATACCTAGTTGGTCTGCCTCCACATATACCATGAAATAGAGGCAAGATGAGGTACCGTAACTAGTGTATATACGAAACATTACTCCAGACGGCTCATCATCAGTTTCCACTTTTTTCTCTCTCTCTCATGGCGAAAGCATTTCGCCTTCCAAATGTAATTAGTATGAATCGTTAGCGTGGAAGCGGTGCGTCGTGAAGCCTGGCCGGAGTGAATAATGCACCACTATTGGTTAATCTGGACAGAGGGTTTCAAAGAGGCGAAGTCGTTGCCTATTTCGAGAAAAACAATAATTAAAGCCACTCTGCGGAGAATGCCGCAACACCGCAAGCATGAGCATCTGTTATAAAACACAGCAGCACAATGTAAACGAGTTTGTTATAGATGCGATTTCCTACGCAGAAGAATAACCACGAGCGTCGTTAAATGCTAAGTGTCCTCTTCGTGACCTGGTAGGAATCATTTGTGGAAGTCGGGTCAAGTGTATTTGCGCAAGAGCCCAGTTGCTAAGCTCCGGTGCTGCTCTCAGCGTAGCTCGCTCCGTGGGGTCGAGAGAAAAGCAGGGAATTCGTTTCCACTGGCTCTACAAAGAAACGGCCTTGGTGCGCACGATAGCATCAGCCATTAGGTGCGCCTGGTCTCTTGCGAAATAAACTGCCGTGAAGCATTAGGGACCTGAGACAGTGGTGCCACCAATCAATGCACGGTCATCATTGATCTCGAGGTAAACTTCGTACGGGAAAGCTTACGTTTGACTTTACGTGCACTATAGAAAGGAACTCATTCGCATGCAACTAAGCGCCAGCCCTTAATTCCAGCAAAGGAAATTTAAATTCCTGATGGGGTATACACGAAAAAGATCTAGTACGAAAAACATCACTTTGACCCTGTGTCTTCTGTAAGATCAGCCAGATGGAGCCAAGATGTCCATGAATATGTGTCTGGAAGAGTAGAGCCTAAAATATTTCGAAGCTCATAGCTTCAATTTAGACGCCATTTGTACACTCCTTGCGTGGAATCCTGCCTTTTATCCTACACTGCGCATAACTCTTAGCGGCAGCGCTGTGCAGCCTGAAGGACTATTGCCGCTGCCGGCCTACTGACTCGTGCTCCAAGTGATAAATGGGGAAGCGAAACCTCGCTTGCTCTTTTGAAACACATGGTGGTTGCCCAACCAACCGCCATTAATTATCCTCGTTCGGTAGGTGTGACACGCTTATTGTTTGATCTCCCGCGCTCTAGTCTAAGGGGCTTATCTGCAGGGCGCAGTCGTATCCTGCGTGGCAATTTTTAGGGCACCATTAAAGACCCTACTGAAACAACGAATGAAAGAAAGCAATATTTTATACTCTTATTCAGCCTACATGTAACGGCGATACGGGTGTGCGAGGGCTTTGGTGAGCATTTAATGTGCAACACGTGGCCTCATTCTCATTCGACAGTGGGATATTCATATTGTTGTGTGGAACTGGGAGTCGGCATTATTTTTGGGGCTCAGCTGCGATTGGGTAGTATGTGCGCATGTGTATCTGATCCGGAAACAGAAGTAAAAACTGTCCTCATTTACGCGAAAAACGCTGAAACACGTTTGTACTTTGCAAAGATATTATTGTCTACTCTCTCCCCTTGTTAAGCAGAGTACATATTTTGTCTGCGTAAAATTAAAGATCGGACTAAAGGAGAAGGACAAGGGACAAACGCTGAACTTCAACTGATAGTTTAATGGACGTAACATCAATATATACAAAAATTGTACAACGCCATCTCTTGAGCGCATGCTCCCAAACCTTCGCCTCTGCATTATCGTACAGATTAGAACCTCATCACCTATGGCCACGTGTCATTCTCCTCTTTAAAAATTTCAGCTCTTTGGGTGACAGCACAATCAAGCTACTCCTAACACAATTATCGCCTTGATTGTGAATCTCAAGGGCCTCAAATGTCTCCCTGCTCACCTGTTGCTTGAAGCTGCGCAGCACGCGTGTGTCGCTCAACGCAGGGGTGCATGATGGACTGGTAGGGCTAGGGCAGCGGCCGCAGTGCAAGGCTAAATGACTACTCTTTACAAGGGATCCTACTGCTCTTCGGTGCTCTCGCAATCTGTCGTTTATGCACTTGCCCGTCTGTCCGACGTAGGTTTTCCCACATGACAGAGGAATCTTGTATAGTACCCCCGTTCTACAGGGGACGAAGCAGGTGTCATGCTTCTTCCTGCATGCAGCAATTCCACTCTTTTGCCTATTCACCTTAGGGCAAAAAATGATAAAATGATAGAAGTTCCATTGACGGCTTCATGAAACTTCTATCATTTTATTTTTCTTCCACTTTTATACATTTTAACGGTCAACCTTTCATACAAACGGCGGGGGTCTGCATTGGTTCTTGCATTGCGCCTGTTTTAGACACCATCTTTTTAGCCCAGTGTGACGAGTGTATTGACACGTGCATTGACGCCGCTATAATAGCTAAGATTTTTAGATATGTTGACGACTACCTAGTGGTTATCAGGGCAAGCAAGTTTCAGTGTAGCTAGGCCGTGGTAAAAGCAGTGCTTGACGTGTTTGAGGTTTGTTCGAAAGGGCTTCGTTTTACTTTTGAATTGCCAGAGGACACCGGACTTCAGTTTTTGGATGTGTGTTTGATCTTCAGGGAGGCGGATGTATGTTGGAGCTACAGGCCGCGGTCGAAAAAAGAAGTGTTGAGGTATGATTCGGCCCATTCAAAATTGGTAAAAAGAGGGATCTACGTGCTGCTCTCGCAAAGTCGTGTGCACACTTTATGACCATCAACGTGCAGGGCCAGATCGAACGCCTGAAAGCCCCCGGCTACCCGAATGAACTCCTGGCTTCGGTGGCGAACAAGCTGTTGTGGGAAGTGGAGAGTGAGGAACGAGGGCGATCACAACAATCCAGACGCCAGGAAGGAAGGCGTGTTGCCGTTCCTTACACTCATGGTTTCTCCCACCGTCTGAAGAAGATCGCAGCGAAGTGCGGCGTCCCTGTCGTCTTCTCTGCTCCTGAAAAGTTGTCGCGGCTTTGCCCTAAGGTGAATGGGCAAAAGAGTGGCATTGCTGCGTGCACGAAGAAGCATGACACCTGCTTCGTCCCCTGTTGAACAGGGGTGCTATACAAGATTCCTCTGTCATGTGGGAAAACCTACGTCGGACAGACGGGCAGGTGCATAAACGACAGATTGGAGAGCACCGAAGAGCAGTAGGATCTCTTGTAAAGAGTAGTCATTTAGCCTTGCACTGCAGCCGCTGCCTTAGCCCTACCAGTCCATCATGCACCCCTGCGTTGAGCGACACACGTGTGCTGCGCAGCTTCAAGCAACCGGTGAGCAGGGAGATATTTGAGGCCCTTGAGATTCACAATCAAGGCGATAATTGTGTTAGCAGTAGCTCGGTTGTGCTGTCACCCAAAGAGCTGGAATTTTTAAAGAGGCGAATGACACATGACCATAAGTGATGAGGTTCTAATCTGTACGATAATGCAGAGGCGAAGGTTTGGGAGCATGCGCTCAAGAGATGGCGTTGTACAATTTTTGTATATATTGATGTTACGTCCATTAAACTATCAGTTGAAGTTCAGTGTTTGTCCCTTGTCTTTCTCCTTTAGTCCTGTCTTTAATTTTACGCTGACAAAATATGCACTCTACTTATGAAGACGAACTAGCCCGTCTTTCTACTTTAACTAGCCTCCCCTTGTGTTGCGACAGCTATTGTGTTGGATAACAAGCGTTTGACGGATTCAGGGACCCTGCAGTAAAGATAAACATGCTGCCCACAATATTGAGATTCATTGCCGCGATTGTTCTTGTCATCCGCTGGTCGAGGAATGCCAATTTATTTATTTATTTATTCATTTATTACAGGTTCCTGCAGCGCCCGAAGGCATTATTGCAGGGGGGAGATGACAAACAATCTTGCTGGGAACGCCAGTGATACAATAAAATACATAAAAATGAAGAAAATAACACGACACAATTGATAATGCAGAATTAGAAACATTCATCTAAAGGGGGCAACTGCGTGACGAACAAAGGGATGAAAACACTCAAAAACAAAGTAATGAAGGAAACACACGCAAGAGAACTGGGCGCCACGTCACACATCCGATAAAAAAGCCCAAAATCAATTTTCAGTGCAACACTCAGTGATGCCAGCTGGCAGCCGGTTCCACTCATTGATCGTCAGTGGAAAAAACGAGGTTTTATACACATCTGTCCGGCATTTTATTCCGCGGATCTTCCACTGATGATCACGTCGTCTAGACAAAAAGTAAGGTTGAAGCAGGTACCGGTCTTTCTCAATGCTGAACTTTTCAAAATAAATGCGATACATGATCTGCAGTCTGAAATGTTTTCTGCGGTGAGCTAAAGATTCTTAACCAAGATGATGTTTAATAGACGTGACACAAGATGAAAAATTATAATTGTTAGACACAAATCTGGCAGCATTATTTTGGACGCGTTCGAGCATGTCAGATAAGTAAGTAAACTTGGGATCCCATACAGGGCATGCATATTCAAGAATTGGCCTTATCTAAGTGAAATACAGGAGCTGCTTTACATTTGACTGTGCTTTGTTGAAATTACGCTTAAAAAAAATTAAACATTCTGAAGGCTTTCGATGTAATATGCTCAACTTGTCTCGTCCACGTAAGGTTAGATGTGAAATATACGCCGAGATACTTATATTCAGAAACGTTTTGCAGGGGAACATTATTTATTGAGTAGCAGGTCGGTAGAGGGGAACGCTTAAGAGTGAACGAGACAAGTTTCCATTTTGAAATGTTCAAAGACATTTGCCATTTTGAGCACCAGTACTGGATAAAATTTAAGTCTCGCTGAAGTTTTAATGCGTCGGAAGAACTTTCCACAACATGGTAAAGCACACAGTCGTCAGCATATAGCCGAACTTGGCAGGTGAGGTCAAGAACAATATCATTAATAAAAATGAGAAAAAGAAGGGGTCCAAGGACAGACCCCTGGGGCACACCTGAGAAGGCGTTTACGGAATCTGAGTGACAACCGTTAATTACAACACGCTGCATGCGGTCCTGGAGATATGAATGAAGCTAGTCGATGATACTGGGATGCAGACCAAGCCAGCGTAACTTATGTAATAATAGCACATGAGGTACTGAATCAAAGGCTTTTTTTAAAATCCAGAAATACACAATCAATTTGATATCCGTGGTCAAAAGAGGAAAACAGATCATTACTGAACTCAAGTAACTGGGTGGTACAGGAAAAACCTATTCTAAAGCCATGCTGAACTGGCGTAAAGAAGTCATGAGAGTCAAGGTGTTTCATGACTGACTGTCCGTTGTGTTTCAGAAACATCCACAATTCCTTGGGATTACTATGCAGTTTAGAACCCAGATTATTAAAGAAGTTATCCTTATGAGCTTTAATTTCAGTTTTTAGTGTATTGCCAAGGGCCCGAATTGACTGCAATACAGCATGGCAACGATTCTTTTTATACGATTGAAGAAGGCGATGTTTTTTCCTGACAAGCCGTCTGATTTGTCGCGTGATCCATGGTTTGTCGCGGCGCCGCTTTGCAGAAAGAAGTTTTGTTGGGATGTATTTATCAATTAAGCTGACCAATTTATTTTTGAATACCTCCCAGAGTGAAATGCAGTCTAAACTCTGACTTAGAGTAATAAAATTGGGAAGGAAGGAAGGAAGCAAGTTCGTTATTCATTGATGTATAATCGCCCCTGGTAAAAACAAAGACATTCCTAGGAAGACCTTTTGGAATTAAATAAGGAAAATGCCTAACATTAGCAACAACACAACTGCGATCACTTATTCCTGGTATGATAACAGTGCCGCGCACTACCGATGGTCGGTTACAGAAGAGTAATCTAACACTGAAGATGAGAGCTGAGTTTCCAGAGTAGGCTCAGTGACGTACTGAGTATTAGTATTAGTACTGAGATCATTCGTAGTAATTAATTCACAAAAAGCCAAAGACAATGAAGATTGATTCGTACGAAGAGGTTTGTAGTGAACCCGTTTGAAATCAGCCATATTGAAATCCCCGCCAAAGAGAAAGCCATTTTTGAAGCCAAGCAAGAAATCAGACAGTGACCTGAAAATGTCAGGGTTGGTAGCGGAAGGGGGACGGTAGACGGAACCAATAGTCAGGTCCCTTCCATTGCTTAGGCGAAGGTTCCACACTGATTCGCAGAAAACTAGGGGCGCTGTTATTGCTGAAGAGCGAAAGCATTCCTCAACAAGTAGAAATACCCCTACACTATGCAAGTGTCGGTCTCGACGATACACGTTATAACCAGTTGGGAAAACTTCCGGGCTCAGAACGGAATCATCCAGCCGCGATTCAGTGCCAATTATTACATGAGGCTTAACGGAGGAAACATGGGCAGCAAATTCATCAGCTTTATTTTTTATACTGCAGGCATGATGCAGGCATTGCGAAATCAGGGGGTAGACGAGCCGTACGTGAAAGTGCTGGAAGATATATATAGTGGCCGCACAGCAACCATAGTTCTACATAACGAGAGCAACAAAATTCCCATAAAGAAAGGTGTTAGGCAAGGAGACACTCTCCCCAGTACTATTCACAGCTTGCTTAGAGAAAGTATTCAGAGACTTGGAATGGGAGCAGTTAGGGATAAGGGTAGATGGAGAATACCTCAGTAATCTGCGATTTGCTGATGACATTGCCTTGCTAAGCAACTCGGGGGATGAACTGCAAATAATGATTGATGACCTAGACAAAAAAAGTAGAAAGGTAGGCTTGAAAATCAATATGCAGAAGACTAAGGTAATGTTCAACAGCCTCGGGAAGGAACAGCAGTTTACATTAGGTAGCGAAATACTGGAAATAGTAGGCGAATATGTCTACTTAGGACAGATAGTAACCGCAGATCCGGACCGTGAAAAGGAAATATCAAGAGGAATAAGATTGGGATGGAGCGCATTTGACAAGCACTCGCAGATTATGACTAGCAGCTTACCGGTATCGCTCAAGAGGAAAGTATACAACAGTTGCATCTTGCCTGTACTCACCTATGGGGCTGAAACGTGGAGGCTAACCAAGAGAGTTCTACTTAAGTTGAGGACAGCCCAGAGGGCTATGGAACGAAAAATGGTAGGGGTAACATTAAGAGATAGAAAGCGTGCAGAGTGGGTCAGAGAAATAACTCAAGTTACCGACATTCTAGTGGAAATTAAGAAGAAGAAATGGACATGGGCAGGACATGTAGTGCGAAGAGAGGATAACCGATGGTCGCTTAGGGTAACAAACTGGATTCCAAGGAAAGGAAAGCCTAGCAGGGGGAGGCAGAAAGTTAGGTGGGCGGATGAGATTAAGAAGTTCGCAGGGGTCAAGTGGATGCAGCTAGCACAGAACCGGGTTAAGTGGAGAAATATGGGAGAGGCCTTCGCCCTGCAGTGGGTATAATCAGGCTGATGATGATGATTTTTTATACTCCTGCAATTCACGATGAGAATTGTCAATTCAAAATTTGATGATGCCGAAGGCGTAGAATGAAGATCAGGCCCATGCTGGTGAGCGGGCAGTTGCCTCCCTCTTTGCTATTCCCTAAGTTCAACAACTCGGTCATGTTCACAATCATAGACAAAGCACTTTTTATTTACGAAACGCTTATCAAATCGCGACTTCGAAGGAAAATCCTGATCACGAGCGTATTGTGAAAGCTTGAAACGTGCCTGTCTAACAGCAGGCTTCATGTCTTAGCGCAAGGCAAACTTAGTATCCTTGAGCCTAAAACCACATAAGATATTGTCCTTGATTCTTATAACTGCAAACTTTAACGACACTAGGTCGGGTTTCGCCTTCAACAAAGTGACCTATTCGGTGAGCCTTTTCGATACATTCAGAAGGAACATCTTGGAAAAAAAAAGGGCAAAAGAAAGCACGCACATTTTTTTCAGATTCATACCAACTCTCTGTTGCGGAATCTTATAGACCTAGAATAAGCAGGTTATTTCTGCGAGACCTATTGGATACATATTCAAAACAAGCCTTAGGATGGGCAATATCACTGGATAAGGTGCCAACACATTGTAATGCATTCGGAGTACGATCATTTGCAGTCTGCCGTAAGGAATGCAAGTCGGTCTGCAGTGCAGAGATACTGCCCAGGAAGCCTTGCACAGACGTACTTGTAGCGCTCTGCTGTTTTTTAATCATATGGAGTTCCTGAAGAAACTGCGTCTGACGTAGTTCTAGACGTTCCAATACTGCGTAAATCCCAGCAATAGCTTCGCTATTAGAATTAAACTGAGGAGCATCGTAATCGGGACCGGGGTTGCTCTCAACGTCACCAGATAATAACAGTAAAATTTGACATAGGAGACCATAACCATACTTCCACATAGCAGCACACTTTTTCATACCACAAAGCAGGCCGTCGGGGCACGACACCGCAATAATACATCGATTGGAACTGCAATAGCATACAGCGGGAAACCGGTAACCAACCTGAGCAAGAAACAGCGGCGAGTGCATGGCGGCTGCGATGTCGTGCCCCAGCTGGCTGGCTTGAAACTGACGAATAAATATCCGCCCCTCGAAGATAGTGCTGCACGTGCATCCGTGTTGCCAGATCCCCAGCGCAGTCGGAGCCAAACTGGGAGGCAGATGCAGAGGCGGGACGCAGCAACTCAGAAATGTATCGAAGCATCATCGGCAACAATCGAGCTGAGGTTGAAATGGATAGGCGCATGCTTGGATGGGAGACCAAGAGAAGAGGACGCAGGAAAGCACCTGAGCAAGAAACAGCGGTGAGCGCATGGCGGCTGCGATGTCGTGCCCCAGCTGGCTGGCTTGAAACTGACGAATAAATATCCGCCCCTCGAAGATAGTGCTGCACGTGCATCCGTGTTGCCAGATCCCCAGCGCAGTCGGAGCCAAACTGGGAGGCAGATGCAGAGCCGGGACGCAGCAACTTGCTATCAAAGCATCATCGGCAACAATCGAGCTGAGGTTGAAATGGATAGGCGCATGCTTGGATGGGAGACCAAGAGAAGAGGACGCAGGAAAGCACCTGAGCAAGAAACAGCGGTGAGCGCATGGCGGCTGCGATGTCGTGCCCCAGCTGGCTGGCTTGAAACTGACGAATAAATATCCGCCCCTCGAAGATAGTGCTGCACGTGCATCCGTGTTGCCAGATCCCCAGCGCAGTCGGAGCCAAACTGGGAGGCAGATGCAGAGGCGGGACGCAGCAACTTGCTATCGAAGCATCATCGGCAACAATCGAGCTGAGGTTGAAATGGATAGGCGCATGCTTGAATGCCTCATTCAGTGATGATGGATCCACGGGAGACCAAGAGAAGAGGACGCAAGACAGCACCTGAGCAAGAAACAGCGGTGAGCGCATGGCGGCTGCGATGTCGTGCCCCAGCTGGCTGGCTTGAAACTGACGAATAAATATCAGCCCTCGAAGGTAGTGCTGCACGTGCATCCGTGTTGCCAGATCCCCAGCGCAGTCGGAGCCAAACTGGGAGGCAGATGCAGAGGCGGGACGCAGCAACTTGCTATCGAAGCATCATCGGCAACAATTGAGCTGAGGTTGAAATGGATAGGCGCATGCTTGAATGCCTCATCCAGTGATGATGGATCTAGGGGAGACCAAGAGAAGGGACGCAGGACAGCACCTGAGCAAGAAACAGCGGTGAGCGCATGGCGGCTGCGGTGTCGTGCCCCCAGCATATCGCAAAGATACTATCGGAAGAGAGATCATTGAGGCTTCGCAGATTGGGAGGCTAGGCCCGGCAGCGTTAGCAGTCCTTCCATCGCTATGCCATCAAAAGAAGACGACGTTCTTGTATCAACCAAAAAATTTATTTCCTTGGATGGATGGATGGATGGATGGATGGATGGATGGATGGATGGATGGATGGATGGATGGATGGATGGATCAATGGATGGATGGATGGATGGATGGATGGATGGATGGATGGATGGATGGATGGATGGATGGATGGATGGATGGATGGATGGACGGACGGACGGACGGATGGATGGAATATAGGAGCGTCTCCTCTTGAAACGGTGTGGTAGCAGTAGCTATCATGCTATTGTTTCTCCCTATAGGGAGCCCAAGCTCAAGTTTCGCCGCGCGATGGCAGCGCCGCATTCCTGGCGTGGTGGCGAAATGTGAAACGATGGGGTTTCGCCGGAGCAGACGCTCCGCTAGCTTCCTTTGCACGCGCGGCGATCGCGTTGCGCCTGGTGGTTATTTGGCGATACAAAAACGCTTCCGTTGATGTGAAACGGATGTACTAAGTAGCATTGTGTCATGGGAAGCCACAATAGTAGGTGAAGCGCCAAAAGACCAGGCTCACGTGTGAAACATCGCAGTTTTCTTTGGAAGCGTGTCCGCGAGACCTGTTTTCCAACCGCATGACAGCGTTCTGGAAGTCTCGCGTTCTTTGTGGAAACGAAAAGAACAAATTTCCCCTTTCTTTGTAAACTCAGAAATGTTGACAGTTGACAAAGACGGCTTGGAGAGGCATCAAAAACGTACAGTGGTTTAACACCATGCATAAAAAGTGAAGAGGGTGGAAGATTATCCTGCTCTTCGCTCCCCGCGTGTCTAGTTTCGGCGATTTTCTGTGCTCTCTCCCTGCTTTGTGGGTGCTCTGAAAGCAACCAAATCAACTGATGCGACGTCCGCGTTTGAGACTGATGTGTGAATGTGCTGTAGGTGTCCACAGCTGCCTTTTCATTTTTGATTGACCAAGAAAATATCTAGGAACGAGGCCTTTTTTTTTTTTCGGGGGTGTGGATGGTGTTGTGAAAACATGCCTTGCTGAGACGCTTTTACAGATTTTCGCAAATTGGCCAATAAGTGAACCAATTATTATTATTATTGTTATTATTATTATTATTATTATTATTATTATTATTATTATTATTATTATTATTATTATTATTATTATTATTATTATTATTATTATTATTATTATTATTATTATTAACGAAGATATGTCGGAAGTGCAGTACAAAAGTGATCCTAGCTATGGCTCGACTGACACTACTCGCACGGAGCACCCCATTCGCGTCACAGGGTTCGTGAGTGCAAACCAAATATTTTAATGAAGCACAACCATTCCATAAGGACCGAAATAAAACACTATGTAGTACAACCTTGAATTTCACCTGCCTCCCTAGCCAGCGAGCCGGTTATGTCGCGTGCAGCGCACGGAGCACGCATGTGCTTATGAGATTGCTAGCGTTCTTGTCTTTGAAGAAACACCTTCTTCAGACTACATACTTATTCTTCTACTGCAAGATTTGCTTTGGTAACATCGTAATAATAACAAAAGAAATCCGTATATAGGTCGCATGCAACAGGCCGAAACGATGGTCAACGAGCGGGCCACTTTATTTCACAGTACTGATGATACTTAAGCAGTTTTTTACATTTTATATACGACAATATAATTACATAGCGGACTTACATCGAGGTGCCCTTCCTACGTTTTTGCTAACGTAGGACGCAATCCAGTCAATATTTACTCATCCCCGTCTGTTGTCTGATGTACAGCGCAGACGTGAATAAAAAGCTCCCCGCCTATAATTAAGTATCCTTCATGAAAATACGCGTCAGGTTGCCCAATAAAACCGGAATGCAGGTGGCATGTAGCGGTGCGCCTGCGGGGGCGCGTCAAGGCGCGTGCTCATGCGAGAGAAAGCCCACGGCGCACGCCGTGAAGGCAGCGAGCTGAGCCGGCGGCGTCCAGTGCGTGCTTTTCTGTCCGCGCAACAAAAGCAGCGCGAGACGTCTGGACGCGTGCGGAAGCGAGCGAGCGAAAGGAGAAAACTTGCACGGGATGCCTAGGTGGTGCCGCCGCGTTTATCCCCAGTTTATATTTTTCTGTCAGAGATGGCGCTCCCTGTCAGGAGCAGCAGCGCCGCTCGACGGTGCTTTGGAAGCCTATATCTTAAATATTGATTAGGATTGGTTAACTAAACCATCATTCTATTTAATACACTTTTCTTTCTACATTACTAACATTATGTCACTTCTCTGCCTTTAAGCCACCAATCTTCCAGTCGTTTTTTGCTAGTTTCTACCGACGGTTTATCCACTCTGTCACTGGTATCTCTAAACCTCAGAGCTAGAGGAACACTGATTGCGCCTGCATCAACTTCCGTATGGATACCATTACATTCGAGTATAATGGGGCCAATTGTTTCACTGAGGTTACCACATACAGCACATGCGTCATCTTCATTGTTAAATTTCTTTTTTGGCTGCGTGTTCTAAGGCACCCTGATCTAGCTTCAAAAAGTAGGGCACTGCCTCTTGAGTTATCAAAGAAAGCTTCCTTCCTGATCTGCATTTTCTACTTTCGGTATATTTCCACTCTTTCTTTTCCATCGAATATATCAAATTTTTACCTTCTGTGTTTTTCACCTGTTGCTTAATGCTCTTTTTTTCTCCGTCCTTGTGACTAGCATACTTACTAGTTAGTTTTCGAGTTCTTTTCCTCCATTGTGAGTCAACGCTTTTTAAGTACAGGTATTTAAATACTTTAGCTGCCCATTCGTTACTGTCCAATTTCCTCAGGCGTTCCTCATGTAATATTTTACTCTGACCTTCCCGTATTTCGAAAGATGCCCAGCACATATCTCTCTGTACCGCCTCATTGCTTATTCCTAGTGGCTCCCTCTACATACACAAAGCGCTCTGAATAAAACCAGCAGTTCTTAGCGCTGTGACTTGTCCCTTAATCCCTTGGGTTGTGCGGGTGAGCTGACTTTCCTATAATGTCATAACAATTCTCCCAGCAGTCCGCGACTTCTACTTTGTTGTTGTTTTGTTTATGTTTTTCATTAGGTAACTAGCCTAATGCATTTACACTTGACCTTAACTTTGGATGTATAGTGAAATGTTTAGTTTTAACTGCAATTAACCATTTACCACCACTTCATTCGGGTTAGTAAGTAGCCCAGCTGACCTGCATTTAAGTTAAGCTTTCTAAGGAATTATGACTCCGTGCAATAACACAAAGGCTGGGTTTGAATGCTTTTAAATCATTAACACTATTGACCTTTGCCACGAGGGTCCCCTGGGCGTCGCCATACTGCTCTCCGTGCTGTTGTGTGTGCCTGGAGTCAGCACGGTGGAAGCGGCAGCGGAAAATGTTTGCAACAGCCCAGAGATTAGGCCTTTCAACATTCTCCTAGCCCAGTGCAAAAGTCCTTAGGGGTTGTAATTAGTACACAGCATTTGCACTCATCTAACACTTTTCAGCGATATATGATTTGATAGTATAGCCAGATGTTCGGTCTTTTATGCATACAACTAATTAACTCAGGTCAATACGGATTACTAGCTAGCACAGGTCATACGCTCGGCCCAAGGATTTCAACCGTATATAACTCGATGCTGTAGCGAAAAGCATGGTTTAACAGCCATTTACCAAGTATCAAATTAGTTGGCCCAATAATTGGTCAACATAGGCATATTAACCAATGATCTAAGCTCATTGTTTATCGCGGTGTCATATACTATGCTTAGACACACAGCTTCATAGTAGCAAAATATACTAAATCTCACTTTGACCTCTGTACCAGCCTGAGTAGTTTTCCGAAGTGTCACCCTGGTGAGCTGAGTTAATTTAGAAGAACTTCTTGTTGGGCGAGTTGGTTCATAGTGTTGTAGAAACAAGTTGCGCAAAAAAGGACGCACAGAAGGGCACACAGGAAAAATAAACACAGGTAGGCAGAAAGAGCGCAAACTATCAACTGGTTTATTTATTCGTTTAAGCCTGCATTTATTGGCAGTGTACACGCATGCCTACAAAAAGGGAGGTGCAGAAGGAATCAGAGGGCAAATCACAACCAGCGCGGCAATCACCCAAAGTCGCTCAAAATTTCCTTATAACCTAATCTGGATCCCGGGCCACACGGGCATAGGGGGGAACGAAAGAGCAGACAGCCTAGCTCGAGGTTACGCATTCCGAGCAGGGCAGTCAAATGCTCCGGAGCTCCGCCTACAGGCTTGCGAGGGGGGATACGCAGAGATCTTGCACTTGCATAGGGGAGCTAGAATTAGATATCCACCACCACACAAAGCTCTAACAAAGGAGGAAGCGACCGGCTGGCGCAGATTACAGACCAACTCCTTTCCTAACCTACACATACTTAAGTTCCCGACACAATACAGAGGCACCTGCCCTTGGTGCGATGCCACACCTACACTTTATCATATCACGTGGGAATGCGAACGCAACAAAGCCTTCCACCAACACGAAGACCCGAGTGCGGAGCAATGGGAGAGTCGGCTCACCAGCGGCGAGCTCACGACCCAAAGGGCCTTAGTGCAGCACGCGACTGATGCAGTACGACTCAGTGGAGCCTTGGAATAGGGGCCCACCCTTGCTGACGAGAAGTCTCAAGTCGCCAGCGCCAGAGAAGACGACGGAGACTTCACAACCGCGAAACCCTTGAAATATTCAATAAAGTTTTCACTCACTCACTCACTCCAGATTGTGCAGGAAAACTGAAGTGTCACTAACACAATTATCGCCTTTTATCTTGATATAATACGGCTCTAGAATTCCACGGGCTACTTTGTCGTTGCTTCTGCCTAGAATTCCAATGCTTGTAAACACTGGTTCACAACCAACGCAATGCAATGAGCAGGCAAATTTGTTCCTTCCCTATTTGTAATTGAACGCTGATGCTCCCCTTCGCGTTCACTGACGCAGCGTCTTGTCTGGCCCACAAACACACGTCCGCACTTGAGTGGGATCTGGTACACAACGCCCTTGGCACATTTGACGAATCTTTGGGCATGTTTAATATCGCATGCTCTTCGCCGAGCGCATTCAGCACTGATCCTAGGGCATAACCCTACGAGCTTACGTGGAGCTGAAAGCCACAAGGATGCCATGCCTGTTCGCCACATTTTTATGCTGTGGGCGACCTTGTGCATATACGGGACGACCGTTGTCGTTCTTTGCGCAATCGCTGCCTACTGTTGGCGATGTTTTCTTTCTTCACCTTCTTAAAAACGTTCTCAGCCACAGCTCAGATGACCTCACAGGGGAAGCCGGCCGAAAGCAGCCTGTTTAATGTGGTTATCAAAACTGGTCTTCATTGCATGCGGGCATGACTTTGTGGGAGAAGATTCTAGGCACGAGCTGGCTATGGCTATTTTAACTACCTTAGAATGAGGAGAATTGTAAGGAAGGAGACCTTTCTGCGCTCTTGGAGCGTAGTGCCAGCAGACTTGATAAAAACTAAGCTCCAAGCTAAGATCTAAAAACTGCAGCGCACCTTTCGTCGGAAATTTATTCGTAAGCTTTAAACCCTTCACGTAGCATTTAAATATAGTTAAAATGCTATTCTCTGAATGTGTATGAGTCAAAGTTTGTTTTTTGTTTAGATAAAACAATTAAAATGTCGTCAACGTATCTAAACGCCCGAAGTACCCCCTGGTTAGTAAACCTCTGATTCAGGGATAGGTCAATAGCGGCTAAAAATATATTGCAAAGGGTCGCTGCAACGCAGGATCCGATTCAAATACCTTGTCGTTGAATAGGAAAGTCATCGTTAAAAGAAATAAAAGTGGCTTGCAAATAAAATTCTAGCGAGGAAATGAAGCTGTCTGCTGACACACAGGCTGAGTTCTGAAAACGCTTCAATGCATTCTCTAACTGCCACAAACAAATCTTCATGAGCCACTCAATAAAACAAATCCTCGACATAACAAAGAATGCGTAGCCAATAGGAACGTTGCAATTAGAGAAACGTATAACAGTTAGACGTCCTTCATCCTAATAAAAGTCTACAATAGACGTTATACAGTTTGCTACACATCGCAGGACTTAGAAATATCATTTTTAAGTAGCAACACTTAGTGCTAAATTATGTTTCTACAGGCATATCTACGTGTCACTTTGCTAACTTTTCGCATAATAGTGGTTTTGATACATGTCGTGCAGAGACCCTATGCAACACTTTGTTCGCTAGCACCAAGGCTGTCAATCTTAAAAAATCTTAAGAATTAGACTAAGAATGGAGGCCATCACAAAATACCCTCCAACGCACCGTGCTCCATCGATGACGTCATTGAAAACACGGCGCTGCATAACTAGACGCGCAGGAGTCCGTCTTTGGAGGCTGCTCCAAAGTCAAGCTCCACAAAATTTCAAATGAGGCAGTGCAGTAATTTTGGCGACTAGTTAATTAGCCTAATGATGTGATAATCACTGGGCATGTTTCAAATTCTCTCTAGCGCTTGTAAAACCGAAATTTTCATCCCAGATCTCATCCGGGGTTATCAGTTCTATAACTGGTATGTTTATTGTTTATTCAATGCCTTTTTTTTTGCGTATGCTCGCTTGTACCTTTACCCACTTCTTACGTAGTACCTGCAAATGCAGGCTTTTTGAGGCAATAACGTAATGTGAACTGATTAATTCACCCAACATTTGCTTCAAACGTTTATCTTTCATCCAATTTATCAAAAAACAAAACGCCGATGAATATTTTGGCGGTGAAAGTATGATGGCACCATGCAAGAGCTTTGCACTATTTTATGAATTTATGCAGAAGGAAATTAAAATCGATGTCTATTGCAAGCACCGACCATTCAGTTGTTTATCACGCTTTATTTCTGCTGTTAAAAGCACCAAGCACTGAAGAGCGCTGATCATGCGAAGCAGCGTCGTCCTTCTACGCTGGGGATAGACAGTTCAGAGATGTTGTCATTCTCACTTTTATGCATATACTCAGTATGTGAGAAATTTACTATGCTGGCGAAGGTTTCACTTTTTATTTCTTTTTTGACCCTGCCATGTGGAAAGGGCAGAGGCTCGTATAATTTCTTCCTACGCAAACCCGCTTCCTCTGCGAATTTAGTGCAGCACTGCGCTGTACAATTGTCCGGCTTTAGATGCACTTCGACATTCTGTCCAAGTACTGAGAGCGCAGTTGCCGGCGCATGACCTTCCCCGTGTCCGTCCTGGGAAGGCGCTCCACAAACACGACGCCGCCGTGGAGGTGCTTGTGACTAGCAGCTTGCTCTGCACGAAAAAAAAATGATCGAATGTTTTAACACGTTCCCTGAAAAGATCAGAAGGAATGGCTGCGGTGAGAATAAGGACGCTGTTAAAAATGGCGCAGAATTTGAACCTGCTAAATAAACTGTGGAGTTGCATGCATAATTTGAAATGTACCAAAATTGGTTGCCCAGTGGAATGTTTTTATCATTTTCTAGATTATTTGAAATATGCGCTTACAGATCTTTGGAGTATTTAAATACCTAGCTCTAAAGATTGTTTAATAATGATCAGAGGGTTTTCTTTCCGACTTTACGATGAATGATCTTATGTTATGAAAGTTTTCTTGACTGCATCGCATTAGATGAGACGCGGTAAAACACTTGTTCTTTTTTCTAAATCCGTAAAAAGAGGCAGCATTATAACTATCACAGATTATTGGTGTTTGGGCTATCGCGTGATTAATTATCATAGCTACAATTCAGGCTAAGTGCTTTATGCAAGATGGCATCTCGCAGTAACCTCCCAATGCCGCACACTGGCGTTAAGCCAACTGTAGAGACGCTGTCCAAAAAAAATAAATAATAATAAGCGCATAATTCGCCCTAACTCGATCTCTCTGGTTGCTCCTTTTGAAACCCACTGTTCTGTTTTATCAAGGTATCTAGCCTATCTCTTTTAATAAAATTCCTAGCCAAACTTAACTTTAAATTTTAGTTAATGCTTGACGACTTAGGTAAAAAGACCTGTTACCTGGCTCATGATATAAACAGTGAGGGGTAGGTGTAAAGGGGAAAATGGGTACATGGCAGCAGAAACCTCCCCCTGGTAAAAAGAAGGTAGCGGTCGCACCGAATACCTACAAGTTGTCCCATAAACGCGGCCTCAGGTTTATTTTGTCGGGACCTCATAAATTCAGTAATATTTGCTGACAGAAGCAGAGGAGATCAGGGACTCGCTCCGGTGAAAAAAAGTATGGGCGGCAGTAAAAGTGCCGTGCAAAAATTTATTTCGCAAAGTGTTGGTGCTTTTTTCATAAGCTGCTGCTCTAGATATTGTATCGACCGGACTGTGCGTTAAAAAACGTTTCAAGAGTAGTCCAATTCATGAGATACTAATTCTTCAAATTCATCTATTGATCTTGCCATGCGTGTTCATTCCTGCGGTTGCAATCCGATTTTTTAAGCATAGCACATATTTTTATGCATAACGACGTGACAGCGCGGGAAATAATGGAGGCGTTTCATATACATGATTTTGTTGATACTTGCGTTAGTCGTCTGTAGCCTCACAGAATGAGTGAAGACCCCGCTCCATGAGCGCACGAGAGGCGCGCGAGCAAGGCGCCTACGCGCCCAGTGCCGCGCCCTGATAACGCTGGAAAAAGTACGCATATCGATCTCGATGAAGCGTATCTGGCGCGTGCGCTCCTATGTTGTTGCAAGACCTCGTAAGCTGAAACCGGCCGAAAGAGTTCGACTGCTACTTGGAGCTTGTGCCGGAGCGACTTCCAGCGCCTTTGCACAGGCTCGATAATGCTGTCTGCGCGATTGCAGCACGATAATTTTTAAGCTCATTTCACTTATTCAATGCTTGCCGTAAACAATGCACTTACCCGCGCTCGGTGCTCCCGGCAGCACCTCACGCGCCACTTCTCCTCACATAGCTTCTTTACCTTATTTATTTTATGCGGTTTTTGGCTGGCGAGCAACAGCCAGTGGCGCCGCTATACTGCGGCGATGAACCTTTCTTTGCCGATCGGCAAACTGTACGTACAGTCTTTATTAAAGGTTTACACCTCAGGGGGTCTACTTCTGAGTGATACTATGTGGCTCGTAATGCATTCCCAGGATTCCATACTTGCTGAAGGCAAGAAGATTTTTCGTCCTACCCTCTTGAAAGGCTAGGACATCCATCATTATTACAGAAGTCATATTATACGGCTTAAAAGAAAACGCTCTGGGCTGTAAACTTTTGATAAAGGCTGTACATCCCTGCGTACCGCACCAACGATGCAAAAAAAAAACAAAAAAGCAAACAGAGAGAGACCGCGGAGACGGCGCGAAAGTCATCCTCTGATTGGTGCACGCCAGCCAATAACCGTCGAATCTCCTCGCGCCGAAATATCATATATGCTCCGCGCGCGCCGCAGCTCGTGCCTGGCGCGTCACGCATGCACAGATAGACTCCAGCGTACGTTCGTGCGCGTAGGCGCGCCGCTCGAGCCAGCTCGGGGGCCCCATGGAGCAGGGTCTTTAGGTATTTTCAAACATTGCCTACCTTGGTCGGAAATCTGCAAAGATATCCATTCAAGGTTGACTCCGCTGTGCAAAGTATTTATTTTTTTTTTTACCACTTCGCGCCTTGCATGTTTGATTTTTATTTAAATTGTATTTCTAGTTTCGTGTCATCCTATCTGTGTTTTTTCCTGATGTTTAAGTTCTTCCATTCTTGGAACAAAAAGATGTCTAGGGCAGCGTTCGTAATATCTAATTTCCGTTGTGTGAAAGAATCCTGCGCTGTTGCGAGTCATGAATTTGAACACGTATATTTTATATTGAATTGAATAAGTTTAAAATACCTCGCTACAGTGCGAGCTACTTCGACAATTCTTTGCAAATTGATCGAAGTCTTCGTCATATGCATACCATACAACGCCGTCGATCACGCTCCTGCACTGCAAGTAGTACTTGCTTCATGTTACAGCTCCATGGTTATCAGGTTCGATATGCCGACGCAAGGCAAAAATCGCGACGATTTGACGCGCCGCTCATTCTAACATCCTGGGATGAAGGAATGACAAAGCATTATCCAAACCTGCACAGTAACAGACCCTGCTACTTCACATAAAGCGGCCAGAGCCAACGTAGCATAACCCTCGCAAAGCAGGGCCATTTAACTAGCCAAGTTAGCCATGTTATGCATGCTGCACGCGTACTAACGAGTAGGTAAAGGCTCAGCGTGTGAGAGTCGAACTTATTAGGGAAGCTCCTGGAACGCTGTTGGCCACCCGACTACAAGACAGGATGCCCAACTCTCCACTTCAGCATTCGCTACTAAGCTCTTTCCGTACTACGAAATACTCATTGTAATCTTCCCACAACCATGACAAATTCTTCGCACAGTCTAGCGTGTTGGGGGCATTTGAATTGAATTGCGCAATTACTAGGTGACAGTGTCAGTTTGGCAGCGGACATCATCCTTAGTACGAAGAGTGTGAGCTCCATAAAATGTATCTGCTTACACCGTTTTTGGTTATACTATCCGTTCACTTCCAGTTCATAAGTTTTGAGAAACTTAGTGCTCTATCCATCTATTTCTTTTGTAAACAAAGGGACAGCATATTTGTGAGCATGAGCTCATAGCTGTAGCTATTGCTCAACTGAGAATGTAAGCATGTAGTATGTAGGGAAAGGAGCAAAAATATACAGATGGCCAATCGAACCGGAGAACTACTATTTCTTTCTGCCGGAGAGAGGGCTGCATACGCCAGTGTCGATAGCTGCACATTGAAGATGTGGAGATTCATTTAGCAAGGAGTGAGGAATGCAACAGTTTTCATAAAAATTTGAACAATATGTGTTGGCACATTTTCTTTCCCTTTTTCATTGATTACAGAGTCGTTTATTGAGCATTGTGGCAAATAATTTACGGGCTTCTTTTTTCAGTGCAACACGCGGACGTACAGCGAATAGTATATTGCCCGAGGATGAGGACTGATTAAGGCACAGTGCCCACAACGTGCGTTCTAATCATTTGTTGCCTTCCGCGTTAAATTTCGGTTCCCTCGCTTCCTGTGGCCGTACCCTGTGTACAAACATCCTCATCACCAGCAGCAGAACCAGTCACCTGAGAACCACAGTTCGAATCACGGTTCTCCGCAACATAAGAAAATCTTCTTGCGAAAGGAAACCCATAACCAGGCGTGAGGTGGCGCCTAATACCGTAGAACGCAATGGCAGCACAATGCTGTAGAAGAACAGTTTTTTGCCATCATGGTTCATTATATGGCCACCATCTCTTATATGAATACGCATACAGAATATGTGAATTCATATAGGGCATGGGTGTTCTTGGTCATGTACTACATAAAAAGCGAAAACAATAATTTTAATTGATCTCCCCCACCTGCCACAAGTCGCTTAAGCTCTTCCTCTCCAACTCTGCCCTCGGGTTTCACAACCACGAAGGCGGTGGGCGCCTCGCCGAGGTCCGGGTGTTCAATGCCCACGACCGCGGCCTCGGCGACAAGCGGGTGCTGCGCAATGAGCGCCTCAACTTCCGCCGGCGCAAGTTGCTGGTCGAGGCATTTGATCATGTCTTTAAGGCGCTCTACTACGTGCAGCCGTCCAGCGTGGTCACGGTAGCCAGCGTCTCCTGCGAGGCATTCCAAGCGAAGGCATCTACAAAACATTTTTATATAATGCGCTTTTGTGTAAACATTTGCCAATGTAAAACAGTGGATGTTGGCTTCTTTAAAGCAAGGGCTGAACCGTCTCATACCCAACAGAGGTAGAAGTACTTGTTGTGGGGCTGTTGGTTCATACTGACAAATTCAACGGCGCAAGGACACGATCACAGAAAAAGAAAAGGAATAGATTCCACTTCTTTTCATTTTTTTTTCCTTCTTTATATCCCTCGTGTTTTTCTTTGACCATGTTCTTGTGTCGTTCCATTTGTCAAGAAAGGTGGAACCTGCGATTTAATCAAAAAGGGCATTTTGTATTAGGCTGAAATTAGCAGAAGATGGAAGGCTCATTCTTTGGCTCCGTCCTTTTCTGCTGAGGAAATAATTCAATTCTTCTGGTCCATATTGTCGCTCAAGGTACAGGCGAGCTGAACCTTGTTGTTTTTAGACAAAATATCCTCAGCTTATATTACTGGTAACTGTCATTCAATAACCACTAACGTGGAATTTAGTGATTGCTTGCGAAAGTTCAAAAACCTATTTTTCGGCGCCCTGAGCACAGCACGAATAGAATTTCGAGTTTGGACAAATTAAAATGGTAAATTTTACTGAAACCAACATATTTCTGTTCTCTGCTCACAGTTTAGAAATAATTAATAACCAATATTTTCATGAACATCCGCTATTCTGGCACAGCGGAGGCATTTTGGTCTACATACAGTGAGCTCTAAAGTTAAAACAGAAGGGTGAATTGCTGACTCAATCTATAATGAATTATGCTGTTTGCAATCGGCGAAATAAATGAAATGCAGGCACGAACATAAATGCACTCTCATGAGGTTCGTTCCTGAGTCTACAAGGACAAAAAATGAAAGAGGAGTTCCTTCGGGGCCCTGACACGCGCAGGAATTTTAAGAAACATGTTTTGTCTTTGTTTCAACGCTCTAGTAACGCAGATTATTATATTTACATTACTCGCACAAAATGGCTAGAAATCAAGAGCCTAACTTTGTTCTCCCCGATGATTTTGAATGTGATCCTAAACCACCAAAAAATGAAACCAGCCGAAAATATAACGAAAACATTCTGTATAGTTCTATAGTTGCTTAGTACTTTTCTGCAGCTTTCCAGTTTTTTCTTTATTACTTTGTCTGTAGCTCTTTGTTGTTTTTCTAATAAAACGTCAAAATTTTTATGTTATTTCATGATAGAACGAGGTAGAGAGGATGGCTACACCATAAAAACTGAGAATTGAGGGGGAGCCTCAGTTAAAAAGCTGAGCCAACGTTTCAATAAGGGGACTTCAACACGTCTTTTGTCGGAACGTTGGCACGGCTTGCGAACTGTGACTCCCCCTCAGTTCTTGTTCAGTGCCCTTTAATGATTTTACTAGAGAAATTTGTTTTGTCACAAAAGGTTCGGCATCAAAAACCGCACAGAAACAGATGCCGTTTTATGTAGATTTTTTTTTCTTAACTGGAAATTTTCTGTAGTTCTTTAACCGGAGTTCATTTTTTCCGCACAGTACGGGAAGGGTGACTGATGTGGATAAAGTGGGCGTGGCATAGCTGTCTGCTCTCGCTTTGCATCCTGGTGAGCCCACTTACCCGAACGAAACCAGCCGTCTTCGTTGAGAGCCTCTGCCGTTGCTTCTGGGCGGTTGTAGTAGCCTCGCATGAGGTGTGGACCACGGAAGGTGATTTCACCCACTTCTCCGGCTTCCAGGGGGAGGCCCGTCTCGCGGCTCACAATCTGCAGGCACACCATTCCCGCCGATGTGAATGAAACCCTCCATTTTGCTATATTTTCATTCGAAATGACTGAATTCACGCACAAAACAGCGCTGCTCACGCTTGCGGGGCTTCTGTACGATTCTTCGTGTGGAAAGAATATGATCAAAAAAGATTGATGGATCTCAGTATTTCTTTTTTTGCCCAATTCCGCTCAAGCGGTGAAAACGCTTAAAAACAAATATATAACAAAATAGGAGATGCCGATTTGCATGGCTCGCCAGAATACTATCCTTATATGTCATCGCAACAAGTAATTGTAACGCAGGTAAGAGGCATGTAAACATCTTATAAGAGAATAATAAAATGTCGATACTGTTGTTGAGAGTTTTAGTGCTTTATAACTACGTGGCTTATTCTCAATAAATATATTACTGTAAGAGTTGCTGAGGTGATATCGCAAAGTTACCAAGTCTGTAGGATAAACGGATAGAATATTCATCTGGAACACTACAGATGTATTTTTTTTTCTGCGTGGGATGTTGGCTACGCAGTTGAGAAAGTCGGATATGAAATTGCGAATATTCCTAATGATTCACGTTGTGCTGAACCTGTAGAAGGTTGCATCCTTTAAAGGATATGTCACCCCTGGAATAGCACTGGTTTAATGCGCGAACATCTTCTAGACATTGCTGTTTTTAGGTTTCTAAGCGTAACAGCTGCATGCAGGTTGGGTACATGAAATGTGAAACGACAAAATCAGCTTTTGTTCTTTATTTGCCTCGTATTTTCTTGCATCATTTGCTCTGCCCTCATGAAGTTTAACACTTTGCGCTTTTGGCTCTGGTTTCTGGGCTGCTTTCTAGATATTTCTTTTCTGTTTTCGAGTGCTGACACCAGATTAGAGTTGTAAAAGAAATCAACGAACGAATCATAACGTCCATAACGTCTCCTGCCGCAGATCGAGAAATTTTACAAGTGTGCCGCGCAGTGTTCGTAGCTCTTAAAAAATTCTGGATTATAATTTATTTGTTAAAAAGCACATATTTGCGTTAGTTTCGTAACTCGAAAGAGCATAACTTGTGTGCATATAAAGCGCGCTCAAGCTCCACATTGAAACTGCGCTCTCCCCGTGACTACAGATTCATTTCCAAAGGAGCGTCGTTTTATTTTTAAACGTGTGTAATGTCTTTCTCCGCCTCACCAGCTTGACCGGGTACGTGGGAAGTCATGCTAAATGTCGGCTTATGTGTCCAGGCGTTACGCCATCAATTTTGTCGTTTGTAAAAACTAATTTTGCTATTTTTCACACCTAACAAGCTGCCAAAGGAAGCATAGCTGTTGCTTGTACTCGATATTCCAAAATATTTCCGGTCCGCTAACAATGCTCCTGCTGTTTCAGTTTATAGGAATAATTCAGTCGAGCTGAAGCGTCGTCTGCTATCAGTGATGCCTGAATATAATATTTTCCATTGCGGCAAAAGAAAAAAAACAGACGAAGAAAGAGGAGACAAGGAAGAGTGCTACTTCCAACTCGAAAACTTTATGAAGAACCATGTGCTTTGTCATAGATATCCAAACACCACACGTGAGCGATGACAGTGCGTAGCTGCCTAGACCAGAAGAAGTAATCATTCGCAAGACTGCGTTGAGATACTCCGGAATGCTAGTTGCAACATCACGACTTGGAGTCAGGTAATGTAGGGCCAAGATTGACCCCAGCTAAATACTTTTGCAGTGAGAACCGCAAATCTAGCCAGAACCTCATAAATCAGTTTAAGAGGCCATCTTTCCATGACGGGGATGAGAGCCGTCAAGGCTTCACAGATTTGTCGCTTCTGACACCATTGAGCGCTTCTTACGAATCGGATTTGAAGTGCACGGCATGATGCGCTGTGATCCATGCTGGCGTTCACTTTACCATCCTAATAACTCGGCATGCCGCAGCTCGCTTCTAGCTTCGAGTGGCTGTCTCGGGCTGTCATTAAAGCCCGAGATACAGGATACGCCGCTGCTGGTATTTCTTGAAGTGTTGTGGCCATTGTTGGGATTTTTTTATTTATTAGTCTCCATTATTTGCTTTGTTTTTCATAGCTTGAGCTATTGGCAAGTGCCTTGGTAAAGAGAATTTCCCACAGATTAATATCATTAGCTAACCTTTCTTTTGGTTGGGAAGGAGAAGGTCAGTGCTTCTCATAGTGAAGCCTGGTGCAGCCATTTCAGCCCGCTCTGTCAATCTTCTGAGATGCGAAACTAGCAGAAGATAAACCTAACACTCGAGTTTCAACCATGTCGTTGCACTAGTCAAAAATAGTGCGGAGTGCAGAGCAGAAATTCTAAAAAACACAGGCTATACAGTTTGAATGACATCACGCAACGTTCACTATAACATGTCACCGAAACACCAGCGTCGTCCAATTTGGTTTTCCTATCTAACAAAATTATCGTAGAATGATTTTTTCATTTATAGTATTTTGGTAAATAAGTCTTTGTGTGTTTTTCTTTTTTTTCTTTTGTAGTGCTTTCGACCTCAACGTATATATATAAATGGGTTCCGCATCTGAGAGGATTGACAGAGCTGGCTGAAATGGCTGAACCAGGCTTCACTATGACGCGCATTGATCTTCTCTTTCCCAACCAAAAGAAAGGTTAGCTAATCAACCTAACACTCGAGTCTCAACCATGTTGTTGCACTAGAATTTCCCACAGATTAACACCATTAGCTAACCTTTTTTTTGGTTGGGAAGGAGATCAATGCACGTCATAGTGAAGCCTGGTGTAGCCATTTCGCCCGCTCTGTCAATCTTCTGAAATGCGAAACTTGCACAAGATCAACCTAACACTCGCGTTTCAAGCATGTCGTTGCACTAGTCAAAAATAGTGCGGAGTGCAGTGCAGAAAGTCTCAAAGACAGAGGTTATACAGTTTGAATGACATCATGCAACTTTCTCTATAACCTGTCGCCGAAACACTAGCATCGTCAATTTGGTTTTCCCCTCTAACAAAATTATCGTCGAATGATTTTTCATTTATAGTATTTTGGTAAATAACTCTTCGTGCGTTTTTCTTTTGTAGTGCTCTTGACCTGAACGTATATATATATAAATGGGTATAACGTTTCAAGTCTAGTTAAAAGGGATGAACTAAGGCTGAGTGAGGTCGCTAGTCCTCCTTAGACAATTTAGATGAGGGCTCATTAGGAGAGCTCAGATTCAATTTTTGAGGTTGTATGAGGTGTGTAATTATATCAGGTTGATGTGAGGTTGAAAGGTCTGAAGAATGCCTACCTCTGGCGGCCTCCGATCGGCTCTACTGGTGCTAATGACTTAGATCACGGCATGGACTGCTGTTGAGATTAATATATTAACACATATTTATATGAGTGACATAGAAATTTTCATTTCAACATGTCCACTACTCTGCAAATATAGCTATGGCTAAAGTGACTTGCGCCTATTTATGCACCACAAAGATATGAAACATACAAAAATTAGTCATTTTTCTCTAATCTCGATTGCAGGTGCTGAAACTTTTGTAATTATTCACAAAAATTAAACATGAACTAACCTTGTACTCCACCGAGGGCATAGGGTAACCGGCGTCGGCTGTACCGATCGTATTTGGTGCTGTCATACACACGTACCCGACGACTTCAGACAGGCCGTATCCATTTCGCAAGCTTCTGAGTCGGAACACCTGGTACAAAGAATGGAAAAGGAATTTATTTATTCATTGCTAACACTCTTATGGCCCGGATCGAGGTTTAGAGAGGGGAGCGAGTATATCACGTGTGCAATATGTTAGAAGAAAACAATGTACGGTTAAAATAATTTCAACCAAAATTGTTCACACAATGCACATTATTCATTCTTAACCCAAAACATGGTGTTACAGCGTTATTAATAAAATCATAGTGGGTTATTTTATCTGCGCCCCTGCTGTCTGGTTCCACTCTGAATGAGTGGTCAATGGCGCTGGTGCGGAGTATTAAGTATCTGATTTTTTTTTCTGTAAAGCTGTAGTTTAGGAAAGAAGAGAAGTCCGAGATTTTTTTGTTCGGGTCACCTTGGGAATGTTTAGCATTACTAAATATAGAGTCGCCGGTGCGGTTCCCAACAAGTGTTAGGTAAAACAAATACGCCTAACTACTTGTAGGATGGCACTAGGTCAAGCGCGATTCCGTGTAGATCATAACGAGATGTATTATATTCAGCGCCACATGCATCAGTTTATCTTTGCTACAACGTAGACCAATTCGCCAGTCTGTATACCAAAGAGTGACACACTTAGCGTACGGCAGGAGAATGCGCTCTACATCAGGATTTTTTAATTCAAGATTGCTTAAACTATCAGCTCAAGGATTGAATGTCAGATCGAGGTTTCTTATACGACATGTCAATATGTTGCCGCGAATCATGCAAATCTTTGTTCTTTTTAAATACCTGCCGGCATTCTGCTTTATCACTGTGACTATAGCGCGCGGATCGATTCTGTACTCTGTTAGCTCATGCTCGTTGTTAAGAGAAGCAGTTTTATCATTTTCTTCGTGTCGCAAGACTGGCACTTCGTCACCGCTAAGAACGTGGTGATGAATACGCTTTTTCTGCTGCAGGCTGTACTGCTCTCGACCATCATTCCAGTGCTTTCAGGCTACTACCGCACCAGTCCACCCTTGACTCTGGATACCGACAGGCCAGTCTGCCACCTTCCCGAGTCGCTTACTACAGATAACGAGAGAGCGTTGTCGCTGCCGATTCCTGCTTTCGTACCTTCCTTCATCTAGCAACCACGCGGGACTATCTGCGCTAGAGATCATCCTAGTCTTCATAAAGCACCGCCGTTCTGATACCAGCTGGTGCTCGTCACCGCTATGAATGCGGTCATGAATACGCCCTTTCTGCTGCAGGTTAGTTACTCAACTTTGCATTCGTTCAAGCAACCCATCTTTTCTTTTGCGCTGTCGTGCCCCATTGAAACTCTTGATCAATGGCGTAGATTGATTTGTCAGTCATATTTTGCATACCGCGGTAATTCCTATCTCATTCATTCACTCCTGGGGCACTCGGTTGACATTGATCCGGTCTGAAGTCTGACTCACCCGTATCGCTTGAATTATTTCCTCAGCACTTGCACACACCGCCCTCACACAAAACAATATATTGCCTGACGTTCCGGTAATCTGAGCCAAACAAAAAAGCATAGAAAACATGCTTAATAGTAGTTTGAATCGCGTTCATGCTTTGGAGAAGATCGTGGATACATATCCAATTCGAGGAAAGCAGATCTAGGTTGGCCACTAATCCGAGCAACGAGATGTTATCTTTAAAATCAAGGCACTTGCGAAGAAATGTAACGCCTCGTAAAATAGTCTTCATCGCACAAACCTACTTTATACAAGGATGTAAAGGGCGAAAATTGGGCGTAGACGGAGTCCAGCGTTATCACAGTTTGCTTTGCGAAGCTTGGTTTAAACATCGATAGATTTATTATTGAGTGTGCCCACAGACTGAGACGCTTCCAAGAATCAAAGAATCGGCCTGTTATACTTATACTAGTCAAGTACAAAACAAAGTCTAACATCCACTCTCATGAGCCCAAGTTGAATGATCTGCCATATTCAGTACTCGAGGGTTACTCGGCGCGTGTTCGATTTGCCCATGGAAACTGTTCGAATATCAGCTTCAGAGCGCTTCTAATTTCAAAATGCGCTTTGACAAGCTAATAATTGCCATCAAAGTGTATATTTATGACAGTGATTCCGACTTCGGGCAAGAACTAAGAACATTGAAGTCACAGCGAAAATACCGGCATCCGGTCTTGCCGCCATATCAGCCCGTTCAGGCTCCAACCAGTGCGCCTGCGTATCGGACCATGTCTGTCTTGCTCGCAAACGTTCGTAGTTTCATACCGAAGAAGGATACCGTAGAAGCGCTCTTAAAAGACAATCAAAGGGATACTGCGGTATTCACCAAAAATTGGTTGAATTCGAAAATCAGTCATGATGAGCTGCTTGATTACATGTCATCTGTCACCGTTCATAGGCTCTGTGGTAGGGGTGAGGATTTTCTCGTACCGATAAAATCGGTTACTGTCCAGTTCAGTCGTGTCCGACTCTTCGTGACCCTATGGACCATGTTACGCCACACTTTCCGGTCTCTCACTATCTTCTTAACATCACATAACGTCATCTGCAGTGCCTCGAGGATGCCATCTAACCATCGCGTTCGCTGCCTACCCCTTCTCCGGCGACCCTCAAGCTTTCCCAACATCAAATCTTCCTCCAGCGACTCCTCTCTTCTCATAAGATGACCAAAGTAGCTGAGCTTTAACTTTAGAATTTGACCCTCCAATGAGCAGTCAGGGTTAGTGGTCGACAATTTCGACTGATTTGATCTTCTGTCAGTCCAAGGAACTCTCGAGAGTCTTCGCCAGCACCACAATTCAAACGCGTCAATTCTTCGGCGGTCAGCCTTTTTCACAGTCCAACTCTCGCATCCATACATCACAACTGGAAAGACCATAGCACGAGTTATACGGATCTTGGTTGGCAGACTAATGTCTCTGCTCTTTACTAGGCGGTCAAGGCTAACCATTGCTCTGTTTCCCAGAAGCAGGCATCTCCTAATTTCATGGCTGCAGTCTCCTTGCGAGGTAATCTTGGAGCTCAAGAACAGAAAATCTGTCACAGCTTCCACTTCTTGTCCATTGATGCTCCAGGACTTGATAGGGCAAGACGCCATGATCTTTGTCGTTGTAATGTTCAGTTTAAGCCCAAACTTCTCACTCTCGTCTTGTACGCGCATCAGAAGTCTCTTGAGTTCCACTTCACTTTCTGCCATTAAAGTGGTATCATCCGCATATCTAAGGTTGTTGATACGTTTTCCAGCAATTTTCACTCCAGCTGAAGACTCGTCCAGACCGGCCTTCCTCATGATGTACTCTGCATATAGGTTAAATAGGCAGGGCGACAGTATGCAGCCTTGCCTCACTCTTTTCTCGATCGAAAACCAATCAGTAAGACCATGCCCAGTTCGGACTGTGGCCTCTTGCCCTTCATACAGGTTCCTGAGGAGACAGATGAGGGGAATTTAAACTCCCATCTCTTAGAGAGCTTGCCACAATCTGCTGTGATCTACGCAGTCAAACGCTTTCGCATAATCAATAAAGCAGAAGTAGATGGGTTTCTGGAACTCTCTTGTTTTTTTCATGATCCAGCGAAGGTTGGCAATTTGGTCTCTAGTTCCTCGGCCCTTGCGAAACCCAGTTTGCACGTCCGGAAGCTCCCGATCCGCATACTGCTGCAGCCTACCTTGGATGATTTTCAATATCACCTTGCTAGCATGCGAAATAAGCGCGATCGTGCGGTAGTTGGAACAATCTTTGGCACTGTCTTTCTTTGGAAAGGGAATGTAAACTGACCTCCTCCAATCCTGTGGCCACTGCAGCGTTGTCCAAATCTTCTGACATAACAGCGTCATGGTTGAGATTTTGAAGCAACTCAGCTAGAATGCCATCAATTCCGCTGGCTTTGTTCTTAGCAAGGCTGGCTAAGGCCCATTCAACTTCACTCTTCAGGATGCCCGGCTCGAGATCGGTAATCACAACCGTCGTATGTTGGGTTTGCACATTCGGGTCCTTCTTGAACAGTTCTTCTGTGTATTCCTGCCACCTCTTCTTTATCTCTGAGGCTTCAGTGAGGTCCTTGCCTCGTTTGTCCTTTATCACGCCGACCTTAGCACAGAAGCTTCCTTTTGATATCTTTGATTGTCTTATACAGAGCTCTTGTGTTCTTTAATTGGCTGTTGTCCTCAACTGCTTGGCACTGTATGTTCAGGAAGGCATTCTTACCTCGCCTTGCTATATTCTGAAAATCCGCATTGAGAACCTTGTATCTTTCTCTTTCCCCCATAACTTTTGCCATCCTCCTTTCCTCAGCTATTTGCAAAGCCTCTTCAGATAACCAGTTTGCTTTCTTGCATTTCTTTTGCTTTGGAACTACTTTAGTAGCAACTTCTTGTATTATATCACGAACATCAGTCCACATCTCTTCGGGCTCTCTGTCTTCTAGATCTAATTCTTGAAATCGATTCCTCACTTCCACACCATATTCTAATGGAATTTGATCCAGATCATACCTGAAAGGCCTTCCAGTTTTCTGCGTTTTCCTCAATCGAAGCTTAATGTTGGCAACAAGAAGCTGATGATCGGTGCCACAATCGGCCCCAGGCCTTGTTTTTACTGCTTGTATAGCGCTTCTCCATCTCTGCCGGCAAAGAATATAATCGATCTGATTCCTGTACAGACCGTACGGTGAAGTCCATGTGTACAGGCGCCTCCTGTGCTGTTGAAAATGAGTATCCGCTATGGTCAGGTTGTTTTCTTGACAAAAGTCTACTAGCCTCTGCCCAGCTTCATTTGGCTCGCCAAGACCAAACATGCCTATAATTCCGGATATTTCTTCACTCCCGACCTTAGCGTTCCAGTCTCCTATGAGAAAAACGACGTCTGATGATGGGGTGCGGTCTAAAAGGCATTATAGGTCCGCATAAAATCTCTCAACATCAGCTTCTTCAGCAGTAGTGGTCGGTGCATAGACTTGGATAACTGTTATGTTGAAAGGGTGACCTTGGATCCGAAGTGAAATCATTCGGTCGTTTTTGGGGTTGTACCCTGGCACTGCTTTGCCCATTCTTCTGTTTACTATGAGAGCGACCCCATTCCTTCTCTTGGATTCGTGCCCACAATAAAAGACATAATGGTCGCCGGAGTTAAATTCTCCTATTCCGGTCCACTTGAGCTCGCTGATACCCAAGATATCAATGTTCAATCTGTCCATTTCTCGCTTGACGACATCCAGTTTACCTTGCGTCATAGATCTTACATTCCATTTGCTATGTGATGTATCTCCTTGCAGCATCGGACTTTCCGGTCGCTTCCCGACACATCCTCAACTGAGCGTCCTTTTGGCTTTAGCCCAGCCGCTTCATTCGTCCTGGAGCTACTAGGAATCGCCCTTTGTTCATCCCCAGTAACATGTGGGACGTCTTCCAACCTGGGGGGCTCATCTTCCGGCGCCATATCATTAATGGTATTGTGACCTGCCATAGGGTTTTCTTGGCAGGAAATACTGGAGTGGGTTGCCATTACCTTTTTCAGTGAATCACATTTTGTCAGAACTCTCTGCCGTGACCTGTCTATCTTGGGTGGCCCTCACGAGTTCATCGAGTTTCGAAAGCCCCTCCGCCACGACAAGGCAGTGATCCATGAAGGGGAAAATCGGTTACACCTTCAGTTAAGTCTGCGGGCTTCTCCAAGAAACATAAAGTGGTCACAGAGTGAACTGTAACTGGGGGGGGGGGTCGAGGGTTCTAGAGAGCGGCCGATGTCAAGGGGCAGCTTGACGCGGGCTTAGTTATGACGGTCGCACAGGCTGGCGTTTTTCGAAAGTGGTATCCGAACACATGGGAACGGGTGACGCCCCTAGTTCGATCCGTTCCGATTCTAGAAAATTGGCCCCAGAGTCGCACTTTGACCATACCGGGAGGCAGGCAAAACAGACCTGTTGGAGAGCACATAGTAACCGCAGTTGTGGAGTCGGTGCTAACCGCTCTGTTTCTCGCTTTGAGTGGAGAGGGCGCGCACGACCATAAATCTCCGAAACGCGGCGTAACACGGGCTGGGGAGAATACGGGACAGAGAGAGCCGTTGATATGTCTTCTCTGAAAGGCGCTTGCCCATCCGTCCCTTTGAAACCACCGCCCGCGCGCAACCGACCAAAGCGTCACCGATCTGAATGTTTGAGCCTGAGGTTTGCGTTAATATGTGTGTGTATTGAGAGTGCAACCGTAGGCGTTGTTTGTCTTTGTGACTGCTTGGCACCTCTTGCGTGGTGGTGGTGGAGGTGAAAACGTTTATTGCATATTTGGAGGTTTGACGCGGAGCCTTAAGGGCCTCGGCCTTACAATATTTGGTGGAGACCCTAGTCAGGGACCCCATTGGCGGTTGCCGCCGCCCGCACACGCAGTAGGCCTTTTGGGCCTGTAGGTCGCAGCAGCCGAGCAGGGTCGCCTCCCAGTCCTCCCGGGAAGGGTTAGGGATGGGGGGAAGGGATGGGTTTTGTTGGCAGGCCCATACCATGTGGTAGGTGTCAGCCACCTTCCCACAGTACTGGCACTGGCCAGTGAATTGGGAGTCAAAATGTTTAAGTACTGCCGGGCACAGCATCGTGTTAGTGAAGAGCCGCAGGAGCAGCCTCTCGTTCGCTTTTCCTAACTCTTTGCAGGGGTTAGGGTATTTGCGATGCGAGTTTTCATAAAAAATTACAATATCTTTGAATGTGTAGGCCGGATTGGAATCGATGTCCTCAGCCGATTCGAGTCCTGAGGAAACTGCCCGCAGAGAAAGCGCGCGGGCGGCTGCGTCAGCTGCCTCGTTCCCTGCAAGACCCTGGTGGCTAGGAACCCAGAGGAGATATCTGCACGCGGGACCGTGGATCGACAGCAATTTAGAAATATTCTATAGGCTAAGGGGGTGGTCCACCCTTGGACGACGATCTGACAAGCCCCTCGTGAGTCGGTGATGATATATTTATAAGTTTGGTCTGAGGCGGCGAGTGCAATGGCCACCTCTTCAGCGTGTGGTATAGATTTGGCCTTGAATGTAATGCCATCGACTGTGTTCCCGTTGTGAACGACTGCGGCCGTATATCAGCCCCCGAATGGGCGCCCGAGGCATCCATGTAGAACACATCGAATTTTTTGCCATATTGGCGGGCCAAGGCTTCCGCCCGTGCCAGGCGCCTCCCATTATGGTCTTCTCGTGACATGTTGGCAGGAGAGCGTAAAACGGAGAAGTGTGTTACTTGTGCATGTTTTGTGTTTGTTTTACTTAATATACGTAAGAGAGAGGCATATGTAGCATAGTGATTGGCCAGCCAATTTTAAAAAATTGCATGCTATTGGCCACATAGTTTTATGTTTGTGATTGTTGTACGGACCAGACAGGCTTTTGGAATTAGTGAAGGAAGTGAGCGTGCGGACAGCTGGGAGTCTGACGACGGTCGATTGCAAACGGGTTGTCCGAGGAGGGAGGTTAGGCTGACGGATGTCTCCAGGGGCTACAGCCTAGAGTGTAGCAGAAGGCGAAGGCCTGATTCTGCTAGCCTCGGACCTCCGACCATCCGCCCATTACAGTTTAGCCTTTTATTCCGAAAGCAATACTACGGTTATGAACGGCCTTTCGCGTAGCGGTGGCCGTCAGCCACATTTCGCCTTTAGAACGGCCTCTGACGTCATGTCAGAGTGAAATACGGGCTACAAAGTACAGATGGGCAAGACGGCTCACATTAGCTCACTTACATCTGTAGCAATAAGTTGCTACCGTTGAATGATGGGATTACAGAACATGCCTCTACGATATTGGAAAAGTCCGGGACTAACCTTGCGATACACTGCAAGGACTGCACTCTTTGTGAAAAAGGAATGCCTTCAAAAGAACTTAATAAAGTAGTAGTGTTGAGGAAGAACAAGGACAATTAACCCGAGAAATATTAGAAGCTTGGGAGATATCTTTGGCTGTGAAGACTGCCTTAGCATGCCTTCAGTTCTCCTGTCAAGGAAAGAGAAAGACGTTTTAGATCATTGGGAGGACCGTCAAAGAAGTGGTGTGTGTCCTTAGAAGTGGAGAAGGAAGAGGATTTTGGCGTTAGATTTAATCAGTTGTCAGTGCAGCATTCTCCTTGTTTATGTGTGTGTGTGTATTGTGTGCCTCTCCTGCGTGTCGCCGCCTATTCTGCTGCGTGGTGCATCAAGAGGTGAGTTGGTCGCTCAGGAAGGGCAGGATATTATTTATATATATATATATATATATATATATATATATATATATATATATATATATATATATATATATATATATATATATAGTGGGGCATTTACCATCACTTTCTGCCTGCGGTTGTGATTGCTGTTGCAGTTTCTGCCTGTTAAGATGACTGAGGAAGGTGATACGAAAGAACGCGGAACATTCGGACCACTTCGCTCGGCGTTTCTCCTTCTCCGGAGCATGGCTCCGCTCCGGACACTAAAAAACACCGCGTACCAAGCTTGCTTGGAGTACGACAACATTGGCTTCGATCCTCTGACGCCCGGCCTTTCCCTGCAGCTAACTGTGGGTTATTCATATATATTTCTAACTGTGTCCGTGCTTGAGCAGGAAAAGAAAATACGGACATAGCCAGCTTATTGATAACCACAAAAAGCAGTGGAAGAAGTTGTTAGTCAGTACAAACAGACGTTGTCACATAACCTAAAAAAGATAGCGCAGCGTTCTGACATGCGAGTATCCTCCGCTTTTTGCACACTGTCAATACCTATCCCCCTCAGTAACCCTGTGGCGGAGCCACCTCATGGATGCAACACGGCGCATAAAAACAGATTTGTTGAATGTACTGACGGATTAGTAAATGAGATTCTTTTGTTGTGGGGAAAAGTGTAAATGGGATAAACAGGACGGTGCCTGAATGAGAGCTAAGAGGCCATAACAACGATCTAGCTGTACCTTCCGCCTTTAATGCTGTCACGGACACGCTGGCCCCATTTTCGCTTTACGCTTTCTTATAGCTGTAAGATGGGGGTTTATTGATCAGATCAGCAGGACTCGATGAGCAGGACTGGGCAGGTCAGCAACGAACACAGTCAGGTGCAACACGCGCAGCGATCACGATGCCACTGCCTAGAATGTTTCTCGTGCACTACTTCCTCTTCACAATTACCCCCGGGACGAAGAGGATACATCATGGCGAACTACGGCGTGAGCAAGACGGCAAGGTCATAATGGGGTTTGAGGCGCTGGACGTGAACGATCTCCCGTCCACGCCGGCGTAGATCATGAGACGGCGTAAGAGGTTCCACCACATAATTAGCCGGAGAGGTGCGCTCCAGAACTCGGTATGGGCCATGGTATTTAGCAAGAAATTTAGAAGACAGTCCAAGAGCATTGGAAGGTATCCTAAGCCACACAAGTGCGCCAGACGAGAAGCCCAGTGTCGAGTGTTGGTTGTCATGGTTGGATGTATGGCGGTACTGGGTGTTAGCCGTGAATGCGCGGGCAATATGGCGACAGTCTTCCTCATGCTGGGCTGCTTGAGACGCAGGAGTATACTCCGATATGTCTGGCTGATACGGGAGTATGGTGTCGATTGTAGTAGAGGTGTAACGGCCGTAGAGGAGAAAAAAAGGAGTGAAGCCAGTAGTAGACTGCGTTGCGGTATTGTAATCTTAAGTGACATACGGAAGGACGAGGTCCTAATTTGAGTGGCTGGAGGAGACGCACATAGAGAGCATGTCGCCAAGGGTACGATTGAAACACTCAGTGAGGCCATTAGTCTGGGGATGATAGGCGTAGGTGGTTCTATGAATAATGTTGCACTTGGTGAGCAAGGTGAGCAACAACGTCACTCAAGAAAGCGCGTTCTCTGTTGCTGAGCAGCTCTCGAGGTGCGCCGTGGCGAAGAACAAATCGCTGCAAAATGAAGGAAGCTACTTCTGACGCTGTGGCAGATGGAAGTGCGGCGGTTTCTGCATACCTCGTTAGATGATCAACGGCTACGATAGTCCAGCGGTTGCAGGCTGCAGTGTAGGGAAGCGGCCCGTACAAATCAATGCCGACGCGGTCGAAAGGGCGTGGTGGGCTGGGTAACGGCAGCACCTCTCCAGCCGAGCGTTCAGGAGATGGCTTGCGACGTTGACAGGTGAGGCATGAGCGAACATACTTGAGTACGAAGGTGTACATGCCCCGCCAGTAGTAACGCAGCCGGAGACGAGCGTATGTCTTGAAGACGCCCGCGTGACCGGAGTGTGGGTCAGCGTGGAAATAGTCACAGATTTGCAAACGTAGCTGCCGGGGAATAACTAGCAACCATTTGCGGCCATCTGCGCAGTAGTTGGGGCGGTAGAGGAGGTTATCACGAATTGCGAAGTGGGAAGCATGGCGGCGGAAAGCACGTGATGGAGAAGCAGCTGTAGGATTGGAGATAAAATTGAGGAGAGAATTTATCCAAGGATCTTGCCGTTGTGCTGACGGCATATCATTGATGTGAAGCGATGGCGGGGAATCGTCGGAAGAGGAAAAGCTCGCGACCTCAGCTGTAAGGGGGCAGCGGGAAAGTGCGTCGTTGTCGTGATGCTTGCGCCGGAGCCGTAAACAACGCGGACATCATATTCCTGAAGGCGAAGAGCCCATCTTGCCAGTCTGCCGGACAGGTCTTTCAGTGAGGAAAGCCAGCAAAGCGCATTGTGGTCCGTCACTACGTCAAAAGGGCGGCCATAGAGGTAAGGGTGGAATTTAGTAAGAGCACAAATAATCGCTAAGCACTCTTTATCAGTGACATAGTAATTGGATTCAGCCTTCGTGAGTGTACGGCTAGCATAGGCGACCACGTATTCAGTATAAGCTGATTTGCGCTGAGCGAGCACAGCGCCGAGACCAATACCACTAGCGTCCGTGTGGGCTTCAGTAGGCGCTGTGGGGTCGAAGTGACGTAGGACAACCGGTATCGTGAGGATGAGGCGTAAAGCATTGAAGGCATCGTCGCACGTTGGCGACCACGACGAAAGGTTGGAACTGCCGGACAGAAGGCCTGTCAAGGGAGCAGCAATTGAAGCAAAATTTCTAATAAAGCGGCGAAAGTAAGAGCACAGCCCGAGGAAGCTACGTAGATCTTTGATGGAAGTCAGTTTGGGAAAGTCTGCTACGGCACGAAGTTTGGTAGGATCTGGAGATACACCTTCTTTGGAGACAACGTGGCCGAGAATGGTGAGCTGGCGGGCGGCAAAACGACATTTTTTCAAATTTAGCTGCAGTCCGGCATCAGATAGGCAAGTGAAAACGTGCTTCAGACGGTAGAGGTGTGTGTCAAAGTCAGGAGAAAAGACGACAATGTCCTCGAGGTAGCAGAGGCACGTCTTCCACTTTAGGCCACGCAAAATGGTGTCCATCATCCGCTCAAATGTTGCCGGAGCATTACAAAGGCCAAACGGCATAACTGTAAATTCGTACAAGCCGTCGGGAGTTATAAAGGCAGTTTTAGGGCGATCAGCCGCTTCCAGGAGAACTTGCCAGTACCCGGAACGTAAGTCTAGGCAAGAAAACAGCTCGGCGCCTTGCAAACAATCGAGAGCATCGTCGATGCGTGGCAGAGGGTAGACGTCCTTTCGCGTAATCTTATTAAGGCGGCGATAATCGACACAGAAGCGGATAGAACCATCTTTCTTTTTTACGAGGACAACAGATGACGCCCAAGGGCTGCTTGAAGGCTGAATCACGCCATTCTGAATCATAAGGTCGACTTGCTCTTCAATAGCCCGGCGTTCGGTCGCAGACACACAATAGGGGCGCTGTCGCAGTGGTGCGTGGGTACGGGTGTCGATGCGATGAGTGACTGTAGAAGTTCGACCCAAAGAACTTTGATGAGAGTGGAAGGAGGAGCGAAAGTGGTTTAGTAGGTTCAAAAGCTGAGTGTGCTGCGCTAGAGGAAGATCGGCGTCGATGGAACGGAGGAACAAGTCTGTAGATGGGGAAGCGGGTGCAGGTGAAGCGGGGCTGAGCGCAGTCACGGCAGAGTGCGGCGCATCGTCAGGTTCCTCAGAGATCAGAAGAGATGCGATTGGCTGGATACTGCGAGGCATTCACGATGGCGCAAAGCAGTAGGGGAGTTAAATGGGTTAAACACCCATAACATGGAAAGGCCAGCGGAAATAGCGAGCACAGCGTAGGGCAATGGAAGGCACTTGCGGCCCAGGAAAGTATGGGCTGGTGTGAAGAGAACGGTGTCATCGGTAACAGAGGCACAAGCGACGCGAACAAGCACAGAAGAGCACAAATATCTTCGGCGACGAGGGCTTTAGCACAGGAATTTGGTGGATCAGCGTCTGGTAAGGCACCCGGCAATGTCGAGAACCCCATTTCAGCTCGAGCAGAATCGATGATAGCAGCATGACGCGACAGCAAATCCCAGCCTAAAATTGCAGCGTGTGAGCAACTTGGCAGCACGACGAACTCAATCGTATAAAGGCAATTCTGGATAACTACTCGAGCGGTGCACGCTGCTAAAGGCTTGATATGCTGAGCGCTGGCCGTTCGCAACGAAAACCCCGCAATTGGCGTCTTCACTTTCTTTAAAGAGCTACATAGTTTTGCGTCCATAACCGAAATCGCAGCACCAGTGTCAATTAAAGCCATGACAACAGCACCCTCGATGAAAACTTCAATAAGGTTTGCCGGCGACAGATGAGAACTTGGGAAGTTCTACGGGGTCGCAGTTCTCGCCTCAGAAACTGCAGCCTCTAGTTTTTCTCAAGTGAAGCGTTCTATCGACGTCGCATCGGAGAGATCGACCGGCGTCGCGGCGACGGTGAACGGCGGTCGGACATGGCTGAACGGTCTGGGGAGAAATGACGGCTGGCTGGAGGCTCAGTAGGCGCGGAATACTTAGGCGTCGAAGACCAGTACCCTGGGCCAAGAGTAGGTGGTGCCGACACTGGGAGACGGTTTCGGCAATAACGAGAAATATGTCCAGCCAGCCCTAAAGTATAACAAATTGGCCGGTTATCTGTCGTGCGCCAGGGATTGCGTGGTCTTGGAGCCGGTCGAGAAAACTGTGCAGGTTCTCGAGCAGGACTAGGAGGCGGTTAAACGTAGGCAGGTTGCGGCGGAGCATACGTAGGTGGTGGTCGGGCAGCAACAGCCGCATATGTCAACGAGGCTGCGACAGGCATGGATTGAGGGGCTGGAGGAAGGGATTCAGCTACCTGTTCTTGAATGATATGGCGCAAACTGGGAGCGAGGTGTGCGGAAGGCCCTACATGACAGGACATAAGGGAGCGCTGTCGAGCAACTTCTTCCTGAATGAAGCTCTTGATTTGTTGCAGGAGCGCAGAATGTTCAGCTGCATCTGTCAGGCCAGCAGGTGACTCAGAGTGCATGGTGTTTGCGCGAGTTATGGCCCTTTGTTTGCGCAGTTCATCAGAACTTTGACTCAGTGTGACCACTTCAGCGACGGTGCGGATATCTCGCGCAGTCAGCATCTGAAAGGCGTCGTCATCGATGCCTTGTAGAATGTGCTGGATTTTGTCGGCCTCTGACATCTGAGCGTTCACGCGCTTGCACAAGTCGACGCGTCCTCGATATAACTCGTGAAATTCTCGCCAACCTGCTGAGACCGCGCATGCAAGCGCTGTTCAGCGCGGAGTTTTCTCACAGCCGGACGGCCGAAAACTTCCGAGAAGCTGGCTTTGAAAACGGACCATGATGGAATGTCCGCTTCATGGTTCCGAAACCATAGGTTGGCTACGCCGGTGAGATAGAAAATCACGTTGCTTATTTCGTTTCCGCGTTCCATTTGTTGTAAGCGCTCACTCGCTCATAGGATGTGAGCCAGTCCTCGACGTTATGGTCGTCAGTGCCGCTGAAGATGGCAGGGTCTCGCTGGCGGAGGGAGCCGGAACAGATGATGGCCGAGCCACCTTGTACAGCTTGGTGGTTAACGTCCTCAGGCATAGCAGGAGGTGGTAATGTGCGGCTGCGGAGTTCCAGGGCGAGAGGGTAGATCTTAACCGGCAGCTCCTCCAAATGTAAGATGGGGGTTTATTGATAAATTCAGCAGGACTCGATGAGCAGGACTGGGCAGGTCAGCGGCGAACACAGTCATGAGCAACACGCGCAGCGATCACGATGCCACTGCCTGGAATGTTTCTCGTGCACTACTTCCTCTTCACATAGCATTAGTATTTCTCCAAAATGAACGAATAACAGTCTGTTCCATTTGTACCGAAAAAAATCCGTGGAGGACAAACGCTGGCTTGCATTTTCTCTCTCTCTCTCCTTTTTTTTCACTGTGCTTCTGCACGCTGGCTTCTCGACGCCTCGCCTTGTTCGCGCGCCATCACTAAGGGGTCATTGGATGGCAGAACAGCAGCTGTCGTGTTTCTGTCGATGCGATGCTCTTTTGTGTGTGGTGCGAACGGCAGTTGTGCGATGCGACGGGCATATACTCATTATTTCCCTCTTCTTACCTCCCACTGGCTTCTTTCACTTCTCTTCTGATCAGATGTATAATAGTTGTAGTCAGTGCTTTCTGTGTCCCCTTCAGTCTTCGTCCTCGTCCTACACGCTATTTCATCAAAACAGTGAACTGCACGTTCGATTGTCTTTTGAGACACGGAAGACTTCGTCTTCAAATGTAGTTATTGCACCAGCGAACAATGCACGACCGATGCGTGTCGCGAAGCATCGTTCGAATAGCAGCATGACAATGAACGGTGTCATTCTTTGCCAATTAGGGCTTCTTTACTCCCACCTTTAGTGGCATCGGGTGTCACACTATATGACGCATAGAGAGCCAAAGAAATTGCCGCGGATCACTTTGCATAGCGTACGAGTACGAGTACCGGTCCCCACTCGTCGGAATGGAACGAAACCACAAAACTGCAAGACAAAAAAAAGTGAGCGGAAACCAGCAGCAGTGTGCCCGCCGTACCCGCGGGAAGATCCAAAGCAATGCGTTGGTTGTGACACTGTCAAGGAAGAGCGTTATAGTTGCTTTACGATTTGCGTTTTGAAAAAGCTCACCCGGCTCCGACAGACAATGCTCACTGAACAAGAAAGAACCGGTTTTTCGCGAGTCGTCACGCGGTCGTTTGTGGGGCTTTCGCTGCCCGGTGAACCACGTGCTAAGAAACCGTGGCTCCCATGACAGCAGGCGGCCATCTACAGGATCGTAGAGCGAGCGGACGCATCTCACATGAGCTCCGTGATTTCACAGCAAAATTTCGTATTTCTTGCCACTTGCGTTCACCAACTTTGCCCTGGACGTTCGTCTATCGCTCCGGACCCGGTGTGGTGATTTCCAGACCAAGGCAAGCAGTTTGATGATTTTTCGACCAAATATTTTTGGCCGCAACAGCTGCGACAGCTAAGCCTATCGCTGCCTCACGACATCGGCGCGTTCGCGCGCAGCGGCGGTGGCGACGTCGCGTCCCGCCAAGCCCAACACCGCCTTGACTATGCCTTACACTGTGGAAGGCACCGACATTACCGCCGCGGAGTTATCCGATGGCTCATGGACGGCATTCGAGATGCAACGCCGGTACCGAAGACCATCTCCGCCCAAGAAACAACCTGCCGAGGCCCAGACGCCAGCCACGACATCGACTGTACCGAATCCGCGGACACGCGGACGCCCTCCACCTTTGACCAAAAAGCGTCCTCTGCCCCGCCTGCCCTCGGAACACCTCAAGATCGTCCTCCGTCCACAGGGCACGCTGAACCTTCACACCGTAGGCCCCGCACGACTTGCACTTGCTATCTACGCAGCCGCCAACGTCGACCACCGCCTAGCGGTTACTGCCGACCAAGTCCGCATACACCCCACTAACAACACCATCACAGTGAGCACGCCTGACAATGCCCGTGCAGTGTCTTACGCCAAGATCGGCACCATCACCATCGACAAGACAGTAGTCCCGGTTGCCGCCTACGCCCCAGCCCCGGACAATTCCGTACGGGGGATTTTGTACCGAGCCTACAGTTACGAAAACGATGCCGAGATCCTGGCTGAGCTCCGCGCTCGAAATCCCGATCTCCCCATCGTTGCTGCGCGTCGTATGGGCAAGACGCAGCACTTCGTCGTTACGTTCACCAACACCGAGCTGCCCCGATACGTGCGGTACTTGGGGTTTACTTTCGAAGTCTTCCCTTTGAAGCCTCGTCCGGAGGCGTGCTTCAACTGTCGCAAGCTGGGTCACCGAGCGGACGTGTGCCCCCAACCACGAATACCTACATGCCGCCGCTGCGGCGTCGCTCACGACTCCCCACCAGCCGGCCAACCACCTACCTGCCAAGCCATGTGCATCGTATGCAAAGGCTCACATCCAACAGGCAGCAGAAGCTGCAAATACCGCTTCGTGTCTAGCCACAGGCGCAAATCTTCAATATCCCCCACGGACACTGCCACTGACCCAGCCAGTTCGCCAAGCAGCCGCCAGTCCCGTCCCCGAGAACGCGGCCACCAACAACCACCTCCAAGGGATGAATCCTTCCCGCCACTGCAAAGCAGCAGTCCCCCAACTGACCTCGCCACAAGTCCACCACTTCAGCTGCAGGAACCAAGAGATGACTCTTTTCCCCCTCTACGTGGACGCAGTGGGAGCAGAGATAGGAGCAGGTCATCGTCCCAGAGACGCAGCTCGCGGATCAACTCCAACTCCGGAGAAGAAGGAAGACCTGCCAAACATTTGGCATGGAAGACTCCACTTACAGACAAGCAACGCCGAGCACCCGACCCACAGGTAAGGGAGCTGGCAGAGTTAGTCCGACAACTGCAACAACAGTTAGCTCAGTCTAACGCAAAAATCAAACAGCTAGAAACTGCAAATGCGCAATCAAAAAATGAACAGTCGTCTGTGGCTTGCGCTCGCCTTGAAGTCAGCCGCAATGAGGACATGGAAGTAGATCAAAACCGCCGTAACAAACGAAAGGCACCTTCGATACCTCGGCCAGATACAGATGACTTAGAGAGTAATTATGAAGAGAGATTTGCAAAAATAGACCAAAGACTAGCCAAGGTGGAGGAAACTATCCAGAAATTAATACCACAGCTTAACAAAGTAACTGACACAATGGAAAAGTTTCCGACTACTTTCGAAACTGTCCTAGCTAAACTCGACACGCTTACAACCAGGGTTAACGCACTAGCATCCCCTAGCAATCTGATATCTCCAACGCCAAATGCAGGCTCTTTGCCTCCCGCCAACACAGCATTCTCACGCCCAGCTGACGGTGCTTCGGCGCGTCCGTCCCCCAGCAGCATTCTCCGACCCAGCGTATTGCAACCCGCGCGAGCGGAACCTTACCCGATACGCGATGGCTAGTACACCTGTTATAGTGTGGCAATGGAACTGCAGGGGATTCCGAGCCAAGCGCAAGGCTCTGGAATATGCAGTTTTGGCCCAAACAAACAGGCCGGTAGTCATAGCACTTCAAGAGACGAATACAGAAGTAAAGCTTGCAGGGTATACAGCATACAATGAGAAAGTGTCGGCTGAGTGCCGGCCGATCACAGCTACACTTGTACACCGTAATCTAACTGCAAACCAATTAGATTTGGAAATACCGGAGGTCTCTCATACATTTATACAAATCCTGCCGAACAAACGAACAGAATCTCCCCTTTACATTCTAAACGTATATAGTCCACCTAAAGACAACAGCACGAAAATAGCCACACTCTTCCGTAAGGCGCATGTAGCCGCTCATAATGGAATGTTGCTGACTGTTGGAGACTTTAACGCACCCCATGCAGAATGGGGCTACTCAGTTAACAGTAGAAAGGGAACTAAATTATGGGAGACAGCCCAGGCGCTAGGGCATACCTTACTCGTCGACCCTGATAAACCTACGCGCATTGGTAACAGTGTAACCAGGGATACGTGCCCTGACCTTACCTTTGCCAGAAATATCCCCGATGCGAGATGGGAAAACCTAAATACAAACATAGGAAGCGACCACTATGTACTATGTACCACTTTCCGAGCTACGCATTGCAAAATGCGTCGCCAGGAAGTGAAGCACACGAACTGGGACGCCTTTAGATATGTCCGCTCGCAAAGGCCCGCGGAAAGTATAGTAGATTTAAGACAATGGACGGAGCGTCTGTTGCAAGACGCCGCAAACACTTCAAAAACTGTTGCCCTTGAGGACAGCAGCCCCAGTCCGGACGCTAAGCTAGTGCACATGATTGAAGCACAAGGAAGTATCCATGCTCGATGGCGTAAAAATAAGCATAACCGACGTTTAAAAATTCGGCTAACCCGGCTTGAAAAGGAAATCGAGGCTTACTCGTGGGAACTTAGCCGAGAACAGTGGCATCAGACTTGCGACCGCCTTAATGGGCAACTGGGCAACAAGAACACGTGGTTTTTACTTAGACATTTACTGGATCCTACGAGAACTAAGGCAGATTCCCACAAGAACCTACATAGGATCTCGCAATCTTTCCAAGGCACCGACGAAGAGCTCATGACCACTTTAAAAGATAAATACATTAACACCTCCCAGGATATACCCACGCCAGATGGGTACTCAGGATTGGATAATCCTCGCATGGATAGCGTCTTTACCGTAGCAGAGATTAGGGCTGCTCTTAACAAAATTAACACCACCTCGGCACCGGGGGAAGATTGCATCACCAATAAGATGTTGCGCAATTTAGAAGACCAGTCAGTAGAGGCTCTTACGGACCTCTTCAACAGGTACTGGACAGAGGGCAGCGTCCCTGAGGAATGGAAGCACGCTAAAATTATTTTCATACCTAAACCGGGCAAAAGACTCGAGATGGGGAACCTCCGCCCAATCTCGCTAACGTCATGTCTCGGGAAGGTAATGGAACACGTTGTCTTAAACAGGCTCCTTATGCACACCGATGCGGAAGGCACGTTTCCCCCGTCCATGATTGGGTTTCGAGCAGGTCTTTCGACTCAGGACATTATGTGGCAAATTCAACAAGACATTCTAGATACAAATCGCATAAGAGCCACGCGAACCATCCTGGGACTCGATGTGAGTAAGGCCTTCGACAATGTGTCACACGCTTCCATCCTCAATCACCTCTCACAGTTACACGTAGGCAAACGGACATACGACTACATCGCTGCCTTTCTGAATGCGCGTACGGCTACGCTCCATTTCGTTGACAAAGTTAGCGACAAAATTACACTAGGGACGAGAGGAACACCGCAAGGCGCCGTACTTTCACCTTTTCTCTTCAACATCGTTATGAGCGGCCTCCCGCGTCTGTTAGATGATATCCCACACATACATCATTCCATATACGCCGACGACATCACCATATGGACCAATTCTGGCTCCGATGGAGATATTACAGATTCATTACAACGAGCTATCGACACGGTACAGTCTTATGTGCAGGAAAACGGCCTTACCTGTTCACCGGCTAAATCAGAACTATTAGTTATAAGGAACAAACAAGCTTCACAGGTAAAGCCAGATTCTCGAGAACCTATCCAGTTACACATTGACAACCATCCGATACCCCCGGTAGCCACGATCAGAGTTCTCGGAATGTTGATTCAGAATAATACGCAGAACACAGAAGCTATACGCCGGCTACGCGTCACGGCGCACCAGATAGGTGGGCTGGTGAGACGCATTGCCACACGTCGCAGGGGTATGAGAGAAGCCGACCTGTGCAGGATTATCCAAGCCTTTATGATAAGCAGAATCATGTACGCTTGCCCGTACTATCATCTGCGTCGTAGGGACGAACATGCACTTAATAGCATAATTAGAACAGCATACAAAGCGGCCCTTAGCTTACCAGTATACGCTAACTCAGATCGACTACTGCAGTTAGGAATTTTTAACACACTATCTGAACTAATTGAAGCCCATAAGACAGCACAAGTGACCCGCCTGTCACGCAGCCTTGCGGGACGCGTAATTCTCGACAAGCTCCACATCCACCCCACTGAGGAGGTGTGCGCAACATCCCATTTATCGGCTGACATAACTAGTAGACTAGTTGTTAAACCAATAGCCAAAAACATGCTACCAGGTAGACATGATGCCCGCAGGAAGACAAGGGCACAGACCCTTGAGAAACAGTACGAGGACGATCCACAAGCAGTGTACGTGGATGCAGCTCAGCACATCAAAAACGGAGCATACGTGGCATGTATGGCCACTCCAAAGTCAACCTTCATTAACGCTATAACATTTCATGCTAGCTCCATATGCGAGGCAGAGGAAGTAGCTATCGCACTGGCCATCGCGGATCCCCACACCAAAACTATTCTAAGCGACTCAAAAAGCGCCGTTCAAAATTTCGCCAAAAATTCTGTAAGCGCACTCGCGGCGCGAATTCTGCGCAACCGATCTCTCAATCACAACATCAATCTCGTATGGGTTCCGGCTCACGCGGGTAACTCCGGAAACGAAGGGGTCGACCGTCTAGCCCGAGGCTTAACCAACCGGGAGACGGGAGATCTATCGGGAACGGACGCGCCTGTGGAGGCACCGCGCACATACGCGGAGGTAACAAACTTTTATCGCGAGCTAAGATGCACGTACCCCGCCCCTCACCCCGACCTCGACCGGGCGCAAGCCACGACACTCAGACGCCTACAAACAAAGGCCATTCTTAGCCCCTACCGACTATCGTTAATTACAAACGGAGAATTCAACCCTGCATGCCGGCACTGCGGTGACGGGACGCCGGCCACTCAAGACCATATACTGTGGGAATGCGCCAGCAATCCCCCTCCAAAGACACTCTTGCCAGCTCCCTCAGCGGAGGAATGGGACAAGCTGTTGGCCAGCCCAAGGAAAACTACGCAACTGGCCCTCGTCACGCGAGCTCAAGAGGTCGCTCCCGACTGGAGGCCACCCTAGACTCGCCCCAGCCCGAAATAATTCCTTTCATTTCGTGGCAATAAAAGTTGTTACCACCACCACCGGTTTTTCGCAATAAACGCCGTTTCAGCCATTTAGCAGATTTCCATTCATAGAAAAAAAGCAAAAGAACCACCTCACTCGCTCTCCAAGAGAACGGCGCACTCCACTGAAAAGAAAGCCGAGGGGGAGGACATCATTGCGAATCTTGCGAGAAAGTGCAGGAGGTTGCTTTCTCGCATCGCTAATAGGTGGCATGGATGTCGCACCCGCCTGTGACGGAACGTTTCACTGAGCGAGAGAACCAGCAACCAGCTCTCCAAAAAAATCCGACGGCTCCGACCACTCCGATGGCCCCAACCGCTCCGGCCGCTCCGGATCCGACGGGTCCGACAGATCCGACTCGACTTTTCGGAGCAAAATAGCTCACCCTCTCTCTGAAAGGAGCGGCTCCGAAGATCCGGCTCGCTCCGGAGCGACACATCCCTACTGCAAAGTCGAATCGTCGTAGCGGCGGCCGTTAGCCACGGCGCGCCGCACTCCTCCCACTAGAGGCGCCACGCGATAGACCCCTAACTTCATACCAAGAGCGAGAGACGGGCTAGCAAGTCGAGTCGTCGCGTAGCGGCGGCCGCTAGCCAGGCGTGAAGACAAGGCGCATTGCGTTTCTTCTGTTGGAGGCGCTGCGCTCGTTTTGACGTCACATCATCATCATCATCATCATCAGCCTGATTATACCCACTGCAGGGCGAAGGCCTCTCCCATATCTCTCCACTTAACCCGGTTCTGTGCTCGCTGCATCCACTTGACCCCTGCGAACTTCTTAATCTCATCCGCCCACCTAACTTTCTGCCGCCCCCTGCTACGCTTTCCTTCCCTTGGAATCCAGTTTGTTACCCTCAGCGACCATCGGTTATCCTCTCTTCGCACTACATGTCCTGCCCATGTCCATTTCTTCTTCTTAATTTCCACTAGAATGTCGTTAACTTGAGTTATTTCTCTGACCCACTCTGCACGCTTTCTATCTCTTAATGTTACCCCTACCATTTTTCGTTCCATAGCCCTCTGGGTTGTCCTCAACTTAAGTAGAACTTGACGTCACAATAGAGAGGTAAGTGGCTGAGCCGGGGGTATATACTCGCGTTCACCGTCTGCCAAGTCATTCGCCATGCCTCCGCAAGAGAAGACGTGTCGCCTCGCTGCTGATAGGAAGCAACGGCGAGCCACAGAGACAGATGAGGAGCGTCTCGCTCGACGGTGTGCTCAAGATGAAGCTAGGCGGGCACGTCGGTCTTCTCGTGAATCCTGCTCATATGACAATAACCCAGATTGGTGCACCATGCTCTGAACAGCGGTACAAGTTGCAGTACGTGCCAGGGAAACAGCTCCTGACAGCAGATGCCCTCAGCAGGCTACCAGCGCCAAATATGGAACCTGGGACCGAGGGTGAACCGCCGGAGTATGTCCTTTCATTGGAATCCCTGGAAGAAGGTATAGTGACGACGCGTGAATTGCAAGAGCTGACGGCCAAAGACCCGAGGTTAGCCAGTGTCACACACTACATTTTGCATGGATGGCCTAAAGCGACTAAAGGAATGGCGAGAGACTTGTTGCCGTTTTTTGATCGTAAGCTGGAGCTATCGTGGGCTCACCGTCTTATTTACTGGGGCAACAGAGTGGTGATACCGCGGAAAGCGCAGGAACGGATGTTGCAGCTGCTACATGAAACCCATCAGGGCTCCTCGGCAATGAAATCAGCCGCGCGTTCATTGTTTTGGTGGCCAGGCCTGGACAGGGACATTCAAAACTTGTCTGCGCAGTGCCGCAACTGCGCGCAAAACCTGCCAGTGCCTACGGCAGCCTCACTAGTGAGTTGGCCGAATACCGCGGACCGGTGGTCTGGTATTAACATCGATTTTGCAGGGCCGTTAGGCGGCAAGATGATACTGATAGTGGTTGATGCCCACACGAAGTGAATTGAAGCAGTACCCTGGAAGTACGCGATACCGCTAGTACAATCTGATGCCTAAGGAGCATGTTTTGCCGGTTTGGCGTGCCACGCACAATCGTGTCCGATAATCACATATTCATAAACACATATAAGTCAGGAATTCGCCATTTTCGAATCGAGAAACAATATCGTGCACCTGCGCACTGCGCCTTTCCACCCCCAGTCTAACGGAGCAGCAGAAAGAGCGGTTCGGACCGTGAAGGACGGGTTGCAGAAAATGGAAGACGGACAGCTGGAAGATAACCTCATGCGTTTATTATTCAACTACAGGCGGACCCCCAAAAAGGAGGAATGTCGCCTTCCGAGATGCTTCTCGGCTATCAGCTACGTTCCCGGCTAGACACATGTCTGCCACCCAGAAATGCGGACTCGTCGGCGGACGCTCACGACTGGACCATCACGCCAGGCAGCAGCGTATACGTGCGGAACTACGGCGCCGGACAAAGATGGGTGCCTGGGAGTGTACAGACGACGTCGGAGACGAGAATGATAACAGTCAACACGCCAACCAGAGTAGTGCAGCGCCACGTCGACCAAGTCCACCGTCGTCAAGAGTTTATGCCAGGGACTGCGTCTGTAGAGGCCACTGCAAGCGCGCAGTTGAAAGGCGGTCCTGACAAGGCGACCAGTGCGGATCTGCCACCAGTGCATACACCCAGGACCACTGAATCGGAGCAAGAACAAAGCCCTCAAGCGTCAGCAGCTGACCAGAGTGAAGCACCATCAGCAGCAACAACGGAGCGCCCACTGGTTCCGTCGGAATTGACTGAACCCCTGCAGCCCACGCCTAGACGATCCATCAGAATAAGACAACCGGTACAGCGGTTTCTCTGATCAGCTGCTGCACTGCACAGGGCGGTGTGGTGCGTTTCCCCGTGATTCCGACAATCTCTCGCTGAACCTTCGTAGCAGCGGGCCAGGGCGAGAAGAGGTCGTAGGGGGGCGTTGCATTGGTGAGTTGCTCGTACTCGAGCAGCGCCGCTCCCATGCGCGAGTGGCGATGATGTCGCAAGCGATGTAATAGCGGGCCGCCGTCCTTTGCGAGCTGTAGGCGATAGATGTGTCGGAGCGCCCGCCGCGTGGCCTGAAGTTGCAAAGGCCACGCACCTGCCTCGGCCAAAGTCGCTGCGCATTGAGAGTTCTGAGGAAGGCCGAGGCAAATGCGGAGCGCCTTGCGATGCTCTACCTCTAGCTTCTTCCAGCATGGTTTGCGCAGTGTGACGGGCGGTAGCACGTAGAGTATTGCCCCCAGAGCCGCGGAGTTGTACAGCCGCAACGCTGCTTGCTGGGAGATGCCCTGGCCTCGAGCAGTGAGCCTGTGTACGGCGGCGGTGGCTCTCCATCTGCAGGCAGTCCTTGATCGCTGCGGGTCGGAAGGAAAGGCGCTGGTCTATGTCCAAGCCCAGGTACCGCACCGAACGTCGCCACGGCAAGAGGGTCCCGTCCAGTGTGAGCGGCGGTGGTCGCTTGCGCGAGCTCGGGACACAGGCCAATGCGACGGATTCGTGCGCGCTGAGCGAGAGACCTAGGCCGTGGAAATAGTCGCTCACCACCGTCAGAGCTGCCTGCAGGCACGCGCGCACCCGTGCTGTTTCGCCCGGGGGTACCAGGCACCACAGAGCAATGTCATCTGCGTATATGGAGATGTGCACATGATGCCGGCAGCCTGCAGGCAGGCAGCCCGGCACCACCGACATCGCCACATTGAACAGAAAAGGTGACAGGGCAGAGCCCTGCGGCACGCCTAGCCCGATTGGGCGAGGCGCCGAGAGAGCACCCACCACGCGAACGCGCATGGAGCGCGCCTGGAAAAAGCTCCGAACGTATTGTACTCCAACACCACCTCCTCGTTTACACCGACGGCTCCGTGGCCAGAGATAGTAGCTCGCTAGCAGCGGCGGCTACCATTCCCGACCTGCAACTGCACAGATAGCTGCACCTGTCATTCCTGGGTTCTTCCACCACGGCGGAGCTGCTGGGCCTACGCCTAGGCCTTGATCTACTGCTTGAACTGACTCCGCCGCCACCCAGGTGTGCCGTGCTATGTGACTCCCGCGCTGCCCTCAGCCGCCTACGAACCACCGGCCGGGGAACTTCGCTGCTGTGTCAGATTCGTGCGCGTCTCGATCGCTTACCGGAGCGCGGCTGCGCGTATACGGGCACAGTGGATCCCCGGGCACTGCGGCATAGAGGGCAACGAACGTGCCGACGAGCTCGCGACCGCAGCACATGAACTCCCTCCTAGCGACGAGCAACTCGCTTTGGAGGATGTGCGTGCGGTAATCGATGATCACCTCCGGACGCATCGCAATAGTTGAGCGCATTCACAGTGTCAGCGGCCGCTCGCTGACTCGGCTGCAACGCGCAATGATCCTCTGTGCACGCATTCGATGTGTGTGGCCTGGGGATGCGCCACGGACTTGCGGACGGATGCGCCACGGACTTACCACCAGTGACGTGTGTGACGGCTGTGGCGCGGTAGAAACTCTCGAACATCTTCTACTGCGCTGCACCGCGCTAGCCGACCACGACGTGAGTTTCTGGCGGCTTATAGAGCGCAGGGGTAATCCCGGACAGCGTAGCTGTGCTCCTGTGGCCGCCGGGCAGTGCGCGCGTCCGTGAGCGAGCACACGTGAGCCTGAGTGAGTACATCGAACAGGCGAGTTTGATGACCCGCCTATTTCACTTCGCCAGATAGTGCGCCCTGTGACTGAATGCTCCACGTGTCCCACAATAACAGCAGATCGCCCAAGACAGCCTTCAGTGTTTTGAACAGTGTGCCAGTGCGTGCGTTGTGAACAGTTGCCTGGACGCAGAGCTATTGCGGAGGCCCGCCCGATGTGCCGAGTGCTCAGTGACCTAAGACATTTGCGGGTGGGCCTCAAGCGAACTACTGTATACTGTACCATAGTGTATATATATTTCTTTTATTTTTACCTACCCTTTTCTTTCTCCCTATCACTCACCTCTTTGATTTCCTCTACCTTCGCCTCGCTATCCCTTTATTTCCGCCGCCCCAGTTCAGGTGCTTCAGATATCAGATAGCAGATACCGGGGCTGGCAAACGTCTTTTCTTTCCTTTTGTACATAAAATAAATAACCACTACAACACCAACCACATACAGCGGTTTCAATTTTAAGGGAGGAGAAATGTATTTCTTGGGTGGTGCCGAAGGCAGCCGCGTGCCTGCGTTCCTGTGCTGAAGGCAGCCCCGTGACTGCGTTCCTGTCGCTCACACACCTCTCCCTCTTCTGTAACCCTCTCAACACGAGAGGTTTATAATCTCGGCTCTGGGCAATAAACGTTGTTGTTCACTGCCGACCAGCGTTCGTGTTGCAGCGCGTGTTCGCGCTGGCTTTACTACACATAGCCACAAATCTTTCAGTTCTAATATGCTTTTCGACAGTGGCTGTTTTAAAGATATTAATGCCCGTCACGGTGGCTTGGTGTTTACGACGCCGGAGTGCTGAACTCAGGGATAGGTGGTAGGATCCTGGCAGCAGCGGCCGCTTTTCGATGGAGGCAAAAAGAAAGGCATGTGACCACTGCATGGTAAAGACCCAAGGTGGTCGAAAGTTCCGGCGCCCTCAACAATGACGTCCCGCATGGCTTTAGTCGCTTTGGGAGGTTGAACCCTATAAACCAAAGCAATAAAAATAAAAGAGAATTGGAGAAAAAAACAGGTGAGTTTGTTTTTAGGAGCACCCAAATTACTGCCGAAGAAATCACTGGGAGCTGCATCCTGCGATTCATCCTATAATCCACGGCAGTGACACGCTGCCATCAGGGACGAGTAGTCCTCTCCTGTGGCATATACCTCGCAAAGCGATAGCTTTCCGAAGGGCGCATCACTCTCCTTTCATCAGGTTTCATTGCTCGTATTTAGCAGCTGTGACGGTTATGGCATTGAAATGCACAGCGATTCCGAACCATACGCGGCCAAGAGTAGGCGCTGGCCTGACAGAATGCAGGAAAATCACTGTGTTCGAGTGCTCCCTGAGAGTGTAAAAAAAGCGTCTACTAAACAAGGAAACGCCATGACCTCACGCAAAAACGCAGGGCTTAACTTGATTTAAAATGCCCGAGCAACAGGGGTTAAGAAACAGGCACCGCACAGCTGTCCTTTGGGACAGCACAGAAGCACTAGGGAGCGGAGATCTCTTTAAATAACGTCCGGTGCCCGGATATTCACGTTTCGGTAAAGCGTTCTGCTCGGCGAGTTAGTTTATAGAGGCAATGGAACAGATTTAGCGCGGAACAGCTAGGAAAGTACCAGAAGAACAGTGACACGAAAGAGCGCTTTTGGCCTGATGCGGCCTTATTCTCGCGAAGTGGACCTAAAAGCGCTTTATGCTTAATATGCGAAGGGCAGAGCCTAGCATACCTGTGAAACTTTCTTGTACAGTTCTTCGGATGTGGGTGAGCCGCACATGAGGATACGCTTCACCGTTGGGACGTCCCCCTCTTTCAAATCAAAGGCTATCTTCCGGAACGTAGTTGGAAAAGCAGCGACCGACGTCACCTGAAAAGCGTCCGCAATTAATTATTGTTTTGTTCTCTGCACCTGTAAGAAGAAGGAAAAGAAAATGCACGGGCCTGCTACTGGCTCTGTATTGAGGCGCGGTAACTGTCTCATTTTTTTGTGGACACTTCCACAATTCTTCCAGACTCTCAGCTAGCAGCACAATATTGTCTGCATATATCCAACCGCGGAGGCGCTGCTCTACCGCCTTTCCACCTAATCTATATGACAGGTTAAAACCTAGGTTACTGTCTTGTATCTTCCGTTCCAGGTTTATCAAATAAAGCATGAACAGCAGCGGTGATAGAGGATAGCCTTGTCCTAATCATTTGCATACTTTGACATCTTCCGTACTTCTTATTAATTCCCATGTAATTTCTACTTTGTTATCCCGGTATATTTCCTGGAGGAACTCTATTATCTCATAACCGATACCTTCTTTTAATATGTTCAATAGTTCCCTGTTTACGTTGTCGTACGCCCCGTTTATGCCCAGGAAGTCAAGAAGGACTTTTTGTTGCGCTAGTTGGTGCAGCATTTTTCAAAAATGAACGAAGCGTTAACGACACATTCACATGAAAGAAGACACGGACAAGCGCTTCGTCCATTTTTGAAAAATGTCCTGGAAGGCCAAGTACAAAGGTATATTTTCACTCTAGATATTTCGATACACTGTGTAAGCACGACCAGGCTATCATCTAAGCACCTACCATTTCTAAAGCCGTTCTGAAGTTCTCCGAGTATCTTGTTACTTTCTACCCATGCTTGCACCTTTAATTTCACCGTCTGCATGGCCAACCTGTACATAACAGATGTTTTGGTAATCGGCCTGTAGGATTTTATGTGCATCCTTTCTTCTTGTCCCTTTATAAATCAAATTCATTTTACTCTGCCGCCAGCTGTCGGGAATTTGCTTATTCGTTATGACTGTTTCCAGAGCTTAACGTTTCCTTACTTTTTGGACCAAGTTCATTAATCAGCTTGATCGGAATTCCATCTGTTCCTGGAGGTGCGTTTTTAGGAATATTTTTTTTCTGCCTTTTTCCAGTTTAGATCGGTCAGTTCTAAGCTGCATTGCATTCTGCTACCTTGTGTTGCTTCCTGATTTGCGGAGATTACCCTATCGTCGCTCTTAAATGACTCGACTTTAACTGATGTAATGTAGTTCACTGCGTTGTCACCCTTTAAACAATTCCCCCCGTTTTCTTGAATCCGATCCTGCTTTCTTTGATTCTTCTTCTCTAGCCAGCTTATATGTTTCCAGAATTTTCTTGCTCCGCCTCTAGAGGCATCGTTTATGTCAGCCAACAAGCGATCGGTGGAGTGCCTTATTTTACTTTGGACAAGGGCCTGTACCTCAAGTTTCTTTTGTCGATATGATTCCCATATTTTGGTCGATTTCCTCCTGAGATACCTCTGCTTTCTTTGCCACTCGGTTTTCCTTTGAAGGAGCCCGTTGTTGTTCAATAGCTTCCCTGATTTCCTTATTCCACTAGCTCCGTGGCTTCCTCTTTCCATTCCAGCGGTTTGCTACTTTAACCTCCTTAATTTTCATCCTTATGAGTAGTTCTACCTGTTCATAATCCCAGTCTTCCATGGGGCTTTTCTCCATTGCTTCCGCTATGTCTGCTGCTATCTGCGCTATTTGATCGTCGTTTAATTTTGCGTTTACGTTTTGTCTAAGTTCCATTTCTCTTTTCATCAAAGGCCCCATCTGCAGTATAATACCTTTATGATCACTTCCCAGACTACACTCCCCTTCTTCGTCTATTTCCATTTTTGTGACCTTGCTATAAATTTCCTGGGACATTAGACAATAGTCAATGGTCATCTGCCTGTTGCGGAATTCCCACTTGATTTGGCCTTCACATTTTATTTCTCTATTTACTATAACTAGATCGTGTCGTTCACAGAAATCTAGCATTAGCTTCCCGTTACAATCCGTGTATCCATCCAGATCGTCGATGTGGCCGTTCATGTCCCCCAACAGAATAATATTGGCCCCGTCTCCAAACTGGCTTATATCGTCACTGAGACGTTCAACGCGATCCTTGTTTTTTTGCCTGTATTGATGTCAAGTTCCTAAATAAACTACCCCTAGCCATGTCTTTATGCCGGCCATTGTTCCTGATACCCAGATATGTTCTTTACAAGATGATTTATTTTTTTGCCAATTTGTTCCCTGGTGTATCAACACACCTACCCCTCCACCTTTTTTATCCGTTCTCGTTCTGTTGCACCCTTCCCAGACGTAGCCTTCTATAAACGGAGGATCTGCTAGATCTCTGAGTTGGGTCTCGCAAAGAGCGTACACATCTATTTTGTCATTCTTCAACCGCTGTTCTATCTCTAGCCATTTCGCTCTTTTTTACCCTCCTTGCATGTTTATGTAGATGATCCTAGTGATAAATCTCTTCTTTGTACTTTTCTCTATCGACCTCCTGCTTGCCAATTTTTGGGGCTCAGCCTCCATTATTACACTTTCTTCCGCCTCACTTCTAACTACCTCTGGGCACGGAGTCCTCGCGGACCCCCTAAAAACGCTACAGCCCTGCCTGCCAGGCGCCAGCCGATCTCTGCTCCCACCCTTCTGTTAAAATGAATGCCATCTCGCTGAAAAGCCCTATCAAAATCTGCTTTATGCACCTCCCTGTTTACCTCAACCCCTTCGAAACGCTTCTCCAGGCTTAAATTTCTTATGTCCAGATTAACTGTCACTACGTCCTTTTCAGCTTTCCGTTCAATCCTAGCACCTCCGGTACTGTGCATACAACTATCTGCGCTTGCTGTGCTATCTCCCTGATATCGTCAACTCCCTTAGCTAAACTTACCACCACTCCTGCAGCGTCACCATTTAGGATATCGTTTAGCCTCGCGGCTACTATCACCATACTGCGCTCTGCGGAATTTTTCAACAGCCTATTTTTACTCTCGTTCACCATACTAGCGCGCGCCACACAAGCGCCTCCTGCTGGCAAGACTGGCGACACGTACACACGCAATCTAATGACGCATACGGGTAGCATTTTTCGTCTGCTTGCAATCGCGCGTGCAAGGAAATATCGTTGTCGAGCAGTGCTTCAGCGTAGCATAATTAGTTTTCCTACGCTGTGCCGCCCGAAAGCGTGATTGTTATTGACATTGCTGAGTACTGATTCGACCCGCTCGTCAGCTACTCAACTAAAAAAGCAGGAACCAATAGCAGCCACGAAAGCTTGGCGGTTGGCATGCAGGAAATATGCGGTGGTTAGAGATGTTGAACAAATATACTGATTATTATGAAGACGCTGCTCTCCGTGCCCAGTTTGCCGGCGATGTGCGCTCCAAGCTCGCTTCCAGGTTTTAGCAGTAAAAAAAAAAAAATACCGTGGCCCAATCAGACAACGTCACCCACCGTAACTAGCGCGACACCCATCCTGCCCATGCTCACGCCTGCTCACGCGCTCATTGGTCCCACGCTGCAGTCCTGAATGGCACCGGCCCAAGCATCTGGCGCCATCTGGCGCTGTCAAGGCGATCTGGGCATGCAAAGCCACGACCACCTCGATCGACCTGTGATAGCCTCCGCTATCGGTAATCGCTCGCGGATCATTGTTTATTCGCATGTATAACAACTCCGTACAAAGGACCATGAATAACGAATAAACTGGGAGGATTGTTTGACCAATACTCAGGTGCTGATAGAGTGATTACAGCGTACAAGCGAGCTTTTTTCCACATCCACTTTGCTTCTGCTGTCCAGGGCGACTCGCCTGGCGTCTGCTAGCTCCGCTGCTGAAGGCGTCTTGCGATTCAAGGATGTATCTTTTATGCGGTAGGCTTCTCAGTAAAACGGCCCGAAAGTCCAACGTCTATTACAGCGTTAACCCATTCAGAAGCGCCGTCCGCTGCCGCCTCGATGTGAAACATGCAAAGCCCAGTGACGTCTAGGGCAGTGTCTAGGGCATCTACCGGTTGTCGGTAGATGCCGCTAGTCTCTCAGCTAACACCACCGCCAACGGCAGGCCTGGAGCGGCTTCACAGTTCACGTCTCCCGGAGCGACAGCGGACGACGCCGGTGCCGAAAGCTGTGTGCTTGTGCAGGAATGCTCTTGGGACCCGAGTACAGCAGGCAGCCTTAATGTACACCAGGTTCAAGTTGCACTAGTGTGACGTCAATGAAATGAGCAAATAAATTGCTTCCCCTTTTTGGAGTCCGATCTGTTCGTCCGTGCGCGCACACAAAGTATACTCAAGAATTGTGCTTAAAAAACACGCCGACCGCGAAATCGACGCAGAGTGAAGTAATTGTAACATGCAGCAACGAAGACAGTGTGAAATGCCATCGAGTCAAGCGAGCTGACGCGGAGAGCTTTCTCTGGGGTGTCCAGTCGATACAGACAGGTATCCTGTGTCGTCACTGGTCTTTCCTCTGCTGACGTCACGTCGCAGTTGTTTGATGACGTCATGATGTTTACCTATGTACACGTTTTCGTCGCAGAGATGTCACACTCGATGGGTTTTGAAAAACGGAGTCTTTGCCTGGCTACTATTTAAAATCAAATTGAAATATTTTCGCAGCAAAATGAGAGGTTAGGATTTTTGGGGAGCCTCTCTGTATAACCAAGAAAGCAACCGTAATCCTTCTCACGCTTCAAAAATTGGTGTCTATACATATATCCCTTTAATTCAAAGAGCAAAACGGTGTTGTACTCCACAGAGACGGCTCGGTGGTTATATCTCTTGACTTCTGAGTACGAAGACACGGGTCGATCACGGCAGCGACAACAACTGCGCTCTTGCGAAGGCGAAGTGGAATGCGCCCAGGTAATGAGCGATGTCAGCGCATGTGAAAGAATCCCAGGTGGTCAAAATTTTTGTAGCACTTTACGATGATGTATGTCATAACCAATACTGTGGCACTAACCTCCATCTACTATATGAAAACTAGGTTATTATGGTCCAGCTAGCATTCATTTACTGCTGTTTCTTTAACACGTGCGATAATGTACGTGCCGGAATAATATATATTTACGTTCATTAAAAGTCAGACATGGTGAAGTAAAGAATGTATTGCCGTGTCGGCCGTTAAATATATATATATATATATATATATATATATATATATATATATATATATATATATATATATATATATATATATATATCATGCCTGACTTGCAGGTTCCACAGTTTTATAGGGGGTATAGATTTTCCAGGCATGAAGAGAAATGAGACTAATACGACGGCGTTTATCTGTAGAGTACAGAAAAACTTTCGTACTTCTCGCTTGCCAACTGAGATGAGCACGCAGCGATAATTTGTTCACGTGTGAGGGGTACGTCCACCACACATGCCACCACACAGCCTAATTGGTGAGGTTCGCTATGGCTGGCATGAAGGGCGAAAAGCACATTGAAAGCGGAATTATACCTGCAATGGCTCTAAAACGTCTTTTCAGCAGTAAGGTATCGAAACAGCAACATTGGCGTGGCTGCGTGCCAGAGCAGCAACCCGACATGAATTTCAAACAAAATCTCATAAATAACCTGTCACTATAACTCTGCAACAACAGAAATGAACTTGGTCCAACACAACCCTTCGGATGGCAATATTCTTTAGCGGCCTGAGACTACCTAATCGTGGCTACCGTGCAGGCGCGGCCGCGGCGATGCCGCAGCCCCGCAGTCCATAATAGAGACTTTAGCGCTACCGCGCGAGCATCAGTACGCATGCGCAGATCCCCCCGATGGTGACGGATGGCGCCACGTACGTTCCTGTCAACTTTCGGTGGACGCCGCTCGCAGGGACCAATCAGCGCGTCCTGTGCTGACGGTGCGTGGTAGCTGCACACGGCCGCGGTAAGGGGCAGCGCTAAACTAAATGTCTCCAATGAAACGGCCGTGCGGTGGCACACCGGTCGGCAGAAAATGGCCGCGCCTCAGAACGGCTCAAAAATTTGGTCTATAATTCTGATCGAGAACGCTGGTCGCGAGACCGTCAGGCCCTTAACATCTCAAACTATTGCGAGGATTGGTCGCCAACACAAGTATAACTTCCCAGACAAAGCTCAAGACTGATTCTTCATTGCGGGGAATATGTGGGTAGTGTTTCATTTGAGAAAGGCATATTTTTCGAAGCACACCAATGCAACTGGCCAAAGCAAATTTAGAAGTGCTTTGAATTCGTAGCCTTCAAATCGGGTCCAACTGTTTTTGGTCACTTTACACTGGTCCGATTAGAGTGATGTAAGCGTCTTAAAAATGCCGTGAGTACGGAGCCTCAGAGGTAAGCGATTCAGACAAAGCGCGCCACTGTTCCTTAATTTTAACAATTACCCGGTGCTTGTTGACGATGTCGATGAACTCGGAAGCGGACAGGCCTCCTCGAGATGGTACAACCTTGGCACCCGAGCAGAGTGCGGATGCGGTCAGAACGAAGCCAGCAGCGTGCGTCACCGGGTTCCAGCCTAGGTACACGTCTCCCTCGTAGAACACGTCCACCCCTCTGGGCAAGAAAAATGCACAAGAAAAGAAAAAGTGAACGTTGTAGAGCAGTGGGGGAGGCAGAAAGCGTTTATTTTTCAATAGCGATAAAGAAATCTGATTCATTTCTCTACAGATCAGACTTTTCCTCATAGGACAGTTAACAGGGGAAGTGCGCTTATATACAAAGATACGAAGAAATAATGAAATGATATGAATTAAAAAAGCTAGAACTGAACGTAACCGGGCAAAGAATACAAATATATCTCATTAATGGATTACAGAAAGCGTGTTACTAATATCAATAAATTGTCCCTCTAAGCGCGGTTCAGGCATCAAGCAGTCTGAACTGAAAATAAACATTCGCTGTAGCTTTATTTTCCTAAATAGGAGCTATTTATTTTAGACAGCGGTAGATATAATGGTAAAACACCTTTTGGCACATGACTGACATGAAGAGGATTTGTTATCACGAGTTGTCAGTCCCCATTCAACTAACGATGCTCATTAGAAGAAAGGGGAGAAAGTATATTTTATTTATAAAACGAATAATTTCAAGTGGTAAGTTTATTTCACAACCATAAGCTGACTACATATATTGATGAAGCAATTATTCACCTATTTGGTGATTAGATCATCAGTTATGCCAACTGAACATTGTGAGTTGAGTGAATAGTTTATTTAATTTATCAGCAAAAAATTGCTAGGCTTTAGAAAATAGTTTACTTGAAATTGACGTGAGCGGTGACAAATGACTAAAACGGAAGATATACAATGTTAAGAAAAGGGGTCAGAGAACTTCACAAACCTCATTACGAGAAATACATGTTAAACCGCTGTGTACACATAAGAAAAATGTCTGCTAGTGATCATGATATACAAAGTTTCGAAGGGCAATGTACATGAAAGTATACTGTATAAAGTATAAAGTATAAAGTATACGGCTTCTCCTGCCGAATCGCTCTAACTATCACGAGATGGCGCCAGCATAGGTAGTCCGTCGCTCCTCCGATTGCACGTGGCTACCGGAAACGGACGGACTGGCGACAGCGGGAGCTTCCGAAAGCGTGAAATCGATGAGTTCTTTCTTTTTTTTTTTATTAACTTTACTGCTTTTTCTGCTAGTTAGTTAGGTGTAGCCTAAAGAATAGATTTTAGCTCTTTGTCCTAGCAGCCTGGTTTTCGTGCCGGCAGCTAGGTTTTTTTCGGCGTTCATTCTTTAATTACTTTGTTTGATAATTATTCTCTTTTCTAGGCTATTGCCATTAGCAGAATTTATTTTAACGTGTGTTTGCTAGTCGTTTTTGTGTCTTTTCTTTGCAGTCTGTATAATCTGAGAATTTGTAGTAGAAATAGTTCAGTTGATAGATGTGCTTAAGGTGTGCAATCAAAAGAAAGTAAAATGTATTTAGTGTGAGGCACATGTTAATCTAAAGAAAACGCGTTTCGACTCGGTAGAGGAAGCGAAAGGCACTGACTTTTTGTGCCGGTCTTGCTGGTGAATTCGCGCCTAGATAGATTTGAACTAGAAAAGAGCGGTTTAGTGTCTTGTGTGGAAGCCTTAGAAAATGAATTAGGTTTATTCGGGGCACAAAATCAGAAACTGCTGGGACAGCTTCCTCAAATGGAAAACAAAAATGGCGACATTGCCCTTGGAAGAAACGAGGACGGACATTCCAGTGTGGGCCACGTGGCAGACACCAGTACTGCCATTGAAGTCATAAGCAAAGTAGGTCAAGCGGAGTCGAACCCACAGAATTATTTAGAAGTATCAACTAAGAAGTCAGGAAAAAGAAAGAAGTAAGCAAGAATGAAAATCCTAGAGAGAAGGACACAGATAACCGAAAGCAGAAAACCAACAGTTGGAAGGGAGAGAGAGAATGCCCAGGTGCTTATCGCCGGGGATTGCAACATGAGCAGATGGAAGCGAGATATAATGGAACGTGTAAAGGGTGATAAGCGAGTGCTAGTTGGAACCTTCCCAGGGATGACAATGAGCGCAGTGCTGAAAGAGAGTAAATAGGCTGTTGAAAAATTCTGCACAGCGCAATATGGTGATTGTTGCCGCGGGGCTGAACGATGTCCTTAATGGTGACGCTGCAGGAGTGGTGAACAGTATAGCTAAGGGAGTTGACGATATTAGGGCAATAACACAGCAAGCGCAGACAGTTGTATGCACAGTACCGGATGTGCTAGGAATTAACGGAAAGCTTGAAAAGGTCGTGGTGACAGTTAATCAGGACACAAGAAAGTTGAACGTGGAGAAGCATTTCGAAGTGGTTGAGGTAAACAGGGAGGCGCATAAAGCAGGTTTTGGCAGGGCGTTTTAGCGAGATGGCATCCATTTTAACAGAAGGGTGGGAGCAGAGATCGTCTGGTGCCTGGCAGGCAGGGCTGTAGCTTTTTTAGGGGGTCCGCGAGGGCTCCATGCACAAGGGTAGTTAGAAGTGAAGCAGAAGAAATCAAAATAAGGGAGGCTGAGCCCCTGAAAAATGGCAAGGAGCAGGTCGAGAAAGATAGGTGCAAAAAGAAATTTAACACTAGGATCAGCTACATAAACATACAAGGAGGATGAAAAAGAGCGAAATGGCTAGAGATAGAACATCAGTTGAAGGATAACAAAATGGGTGTGTACGCTCTATGCAAGACTCATCTTAGGGATCTAGAAGATCCGCCGTTTATAGAAGGCTACGTCTAGGAAGGGTGCAACAGAATGAGAACGAAAAAAAAAAAGGGGGGGGGGGAAGGTATGTTGATACACAAAGGAAAAAATTTGCAAAGAGTAAAATCATTTTGCAAAGAACATATCTGGGTATCTGGAACCATTGCCGGCATAAGGGCATGGCTAGAAGTAGTTTATTTACGAACAGGACACCAATGCAGGAAAAAAAGGAGAATCTCGTTGAATGTCTCAGTGACGATACAAGCCGGTTTGGAGACGGGGCCAATATAATTCTGCTGGGGGACAGAAAAGGCCGCATCGACGATCTGGATGGATACACGGATTGTAACGGGAAGCTAATGCTAGATTTCTGTGAGCGGCACGATCTAGTTATAGTAAATAGAGAAACAAAATGTGAAGGCCAAATCACGTGGGAATTCCGCAACAGGCAGACGGCCATTGACTATTGTCTAATGTCGCAGGAAATTTATAGCAATGTCACAAAAATGGAAATAGACGAAGAAGGGGAGTGTATGTCTGGGAAGTGATCATAAAGGTATTATACTGCAGATGGGGCCTTTGATGAAAAGAGAAATGGAACTAAGACAAAACGTAAACGCAAAATTAAACGACGATCAAATAGCGCAGATAGCAGCAGACATAGAGGAAGCAATAGAGAAAAGCCCCATGGAAGACTGGGATTATTAACAGTTAGAACTACTCATAAGGAGGAAAATTAAGGAGGTTAAAGTAGCAAACCGCTGAAATGGAAAGAGGAAGCCACGGAGCCGGTGGAATAAGGAAACCAGGGAAGCTATTGAAAAACGAGGGGCTGCTTGAAGGAAACACTGAGTGGCAAAAAAAAGCCCAGGTATCTCAGGAGGAAATCGACCAAAAATGGGAGTCATATCGACAAAAGAAACTTCAAGTGCAGGCCCTCGTCCAAAGTAAAATAAAGCAGTCCACCGATCTCTGGATGGCTGACATACACGATGCCTCTAGAGGCGGAGGAAGAAAATTCTGGAACAATATAAGCTGGCTAGGGAAGAAGAATCAAAGAAAGCAGGATTGGATTCAAGAAAACGATGGAAATTGTTTAAATGGAGACAACGCAGGTAACTACATTACGTCAGTTATAGCCGAGTCATTTAAAAGCGACGATAGGGTAATCTCCGTAAATCAGGAAGCAACACAAGGTAGCAGAATACAAAGCAGCTTAGAACTGACCAATCTAAACTGGAGAAAGGCAGAAAAAAATATTCCTAAAAACACATGTACAGGAATAGATGGAATTCCGATCAAGCTGATTAATGAATTTGGTCCGAAAAGTAAGGAAACGTTGTTAAAAGATCTGGAAACATGCCATAACGAATAAGCAAATTCTGAACAGCTGGCGGCAAAGTAAAATGCATTTGATTTATAATGGGAAAGGAGAAAGGATGCACATAAAATCCTGCAGGCCGATTACTATAACATCTGTTATGTACACGTTGACCGTGCAGGCGGTGAAATTAAAGGTGCAAGCATGGGTAGAAAGTAAGAAGATACTCGGAGACCTTCAGAACGGCTTTAGAAATGGTAGGCGTTTAGACGATTGCCTGTTCATGGTTACCCAATGCATCGAAATATCTAGAGTGGAAAATAGACCTTTGTATTCGGCCTTCCTGGACATCCACAGGTTGTACGACAACATAAACAGGGAACTGATGTAGAATATACTAAAAGGAGAAGGTATCGGAAATGAGATAACAGAGTCCCTACAGTAAACTTACCGGGGTAACAAAGTAGAAATTACAATGGGAAGGGATAAAAAGTACGGAAGCTGTTAAGGTATGCAAAGGATTAAGACAAGGCTGTACTCTATAACCGCTGCTGCTTATGCTTTATATGATAAACCTGGAACGGAGGATACAAGAAAGTAACCTAGGTTTTAACGTGTCATATATATTGGGCGGAAAGACGGTCCTCCCCGGTTTAATGTATGCCGATGATATTGTGCTGCGAGTAGGGAGTCAGGAAGAATTGCAAACTCTAGTTAAGTATTGTGGAGACAAAGGAGACGCTCTAGGCTTCAGTTTTAGCGCAGTTAAGTCGGGTCTGATAAGTTTCAACGGCTCAATTGATCAGGGTCTTAAAATACAAGGCCATGAAATACCCAGAGTAGCAGAATATAAATATCTCTCAGTATGGTTAGCGAAGGATTGGCATACATTGAAAAGCATGAGAAATCACTTAAGGCAAAGGAGAGAAGAAATGCCGGGATAATGAAGCATAGATGATATTGGAGATACAACAGGTACGAGGTTTTGAGGAGTATTTGAAAATAAATTACGGTGCTCAGGCCTATTTTCAGAAATGCGGTTTTGTGCTTAAAATCTGAGGTACATTCGACATTAAAAATAAATCAATGAGCCGTCGGATGATTAGCACTGGGTGCCCACGGCAAAACCACAAATGAGGCGGTACATCGAGATATGGGCTGGGATCTTTTGAAGTACGGGAGGCTCAGAGAAAAATATTATATGAGGAACGCCTGAGGGAATTGGACAGTAATAGATGGGCAGCTATGGTATTTAGATATCTATATATAAAAAAGCGGTGACTCACAATTGAGGAAAAGAACTAGGAAACTAACCAGTAAGTATGCTGGTCACAAGGATGAAGAAATAAAGAGCGTTTAGCAACAGGTGAAAAACACAGAAAGTAAAAATTGGATGAATTTGATGGAGAAAAACAGAGTGTTGAATTATACCGAAAGTGGAAAAAGCAGATAAGGAAGGAAGATTTCTTTGATAACTCAAGAGGCAGTGCTCTACTTTTTGAAGCTAGATCAGTGTGCCTTAGAAAACGCAGCTACAAAAAGAAATTTAACAATGAAGATGACGCATGAGCAGTATGTGGTAACTCCAGTGAAACAATTGACCATATTATACTCGAATGTAATGGTATCCATCCGGAAGTGGATGCAGGCGCACTTACTCTTCCTGAGGCCCATGGGTTTAGAGATACTAGTGGCCGGGTGAATGAACCTGCGGTGGAGCTAGCAAAAACTGATTGGAAGATTGGTGGCTTAAAAGCAGAAAATGGACATAATGTTAGTAATTTAGAAACAAAAATTCAATAAATAAAATGATGGTACAGATAGCCAATCTAAACCAATATGATGTGGGGGGAAAATAACATGATATCAACTGCTACCACCCCGTTTCAAAGGAGACGCTCCTATATTCCATTCATCAATCCACCAAATAGTCGAGAGATGGCCCCAGCAGCGCGGCAGCGCAAGCGCCAACCCTCGCCTTGTGACTGCGCACGCGGGAAAGTCATAGGTCTTCGGCATCGGGAACTCGACGCGAGCGGACGCATCCTTTCAGACTGCGCAGTCTCCGGAGAGAATCCTTGTGGTACTGTTCTCGAGCTTATCCCCTGCCCAAGCGTGGGCGAACGTTCGCCCGCAAACTTGTTGGTATGTAGGAGGACCTAGATTCACAAACGAGTTTTATTGCTAGCGGGCGTTGTTGTTTTTGCAACAATAAATGCCTGTTTGTTTTCAGCACGTGTTCCTTCTTTTTTCTTTTTCCAAGAGTACGGCCCGCCGTGTTCGGCGTACGCTCGCTAGCGCGCACGGGGTGTGGTCGGCGGTTTTTGAGAGTCAGCCGCAAATAAGCGGGGAAAACGCACTTATTCCTACACCACACAATACACAGTGTAAAATAATTGTCCAAGTAAACAGAGGTTCAAAAATATACAGTCATGGCATGAGCATGTGTGTTGTGATGTATACAGCTCTGAATTTGCATAGATATATACACTATAATAACTGTACTAAGGTTGGCGCAAAAAACCTGGGCGCGTCCTTTCGACGCGGAATTTAAAGAGCAAGACCATCGGTAAAGTAACTCTCGCTCCAAAGGTAGAAAAGTTCCTGACAAAGAAAGCTTACGACCTTCGTTCGTAGACGCGTCAGGACGGGGAAAAGCGCACGTCGGCTCCGGCTCGAGACGACAACCTCACAACGAGTGCGCCATAACGCGAAAGCACCAGCTAAGATTAGCAATCGTACAAACGGACCGCGAGGACATCTACCATTTATCCGAAATCGGTTGACATTAAGAGTTCTCTGAAACCGGCGTGGACTGCCCTCTAAACAGCACGAGCAACCACGCATACCTGAGCCATGTGACGACTACATTCTTTAAGTGGGCAGTTGGGGCACTGCGATGTAGCCAGTCTCTTGTAGAAAACGCCCCCCCCCCCCCCCCTCTCCTCCAAGAGCCACATAAAGTCACGTATATGGCCTGGAAGAAACGATGCCGTGAGCGGTAACCAAGAAGTGAAATCCGCCCTTCCCCCGCGTTCTGCAGACCTTTGGGCAAGAAGTAATGTTCCCGTGGGTTCTTCTGCTCTGTTAGCCAAAATATCTAAGTCCGGGCTGACATGGCGGACGTGGCGATGAAATGGTATCATAGAAGAATAAAAAACAGGCATCTGGAAGGCCTGTGGATCCCTGGTATATCAGGGACAAGCTCGCTCACACTTGTGTCTAAAAAATAGAATGCAAGCACTCGCGATGTGCACTCATGCCCTTGCAACAAACGAAGGTAGCGCAGAGCCAACAGCCGGCAGCAGACAAAGAAAGAACAGACAAGTGCCGCATGGCACCCCAGTTTGTGCGACCTGTCCCCATAAATGAAATCACAAGAGACTAAAGGGAACGCAAATCCGTAAAAGGCCGGTAGTTCAAGTTCCCTGGCCGCGACCAGCTTGCAGCGCACCTCGTTTAAGACAGAAATCCACAATGAAGCTGTTATCCCATGTGCCTCATAATTAATGCCAATGATGCAGAGGATGTCACTATGTGTAATTTGCACGGAACCACTGAGGCGCGCGTCTGGCCTGGTAATTAAAAGATATTTTCTTTTATTAAAATTTATTGCAGCCCCAGACACATTGCTGTATTTGCCAAAAAAGATGAAGGCAGCTCAGGATGCTCTCTTCGTCACACAGACACAACGCAATGTCATCCGCGTGAGCAGTTACTCGCAGCGTCTGACACTCTAATAAAAGGAAGCCATGCAAGGATACTCTGGTCTGCAATGATGGTACTCAAATAAGACTCTAAGCGGAGAGCAAACAAAAGAGGCGAGAGGCGACAACCTTGTCGGACACCGTGGATTACAGGGACAGGGGTACTTTCTCACCCGTCAACCTCCAGTGTTCTTTGAATGCCATTAAACATGAAATTTCGCGGAAATTGAAAAACATTCATTACGCCAAATATGTAGCCATGTTTTAGGCGAACAAAAGCTTTTTCTTGATCTGAAGCAACAAGGATACCGCTTGCTGAGCATCTCTGTGTGTAATTCACGAATGGTATATGACAGTTTCTACAATAAAACTATTGGCACAAGAAATAAAAATGCGCTTTAAGTAAAACAACTGAAGGAAAAATAAACACACAAACACGTAATGAGTAGATGAGTAAACATAAATTGACCTAATTGTTTGATTGTCTCAATAGTTGCGATGTTTGAAAAATTAGCATATGTTCATGAAATACCGCAATTAAATAAGTTAAGAAAATTAATGTAATTTATATGAAGTAATACACAAAAAATTTGTTTAATAAAGGAAATCGAAAATAAGATAAATGCTAATGAAATGGGATAGAAGAAAGTAATTAGAGCTAAGCTCAAATAATTGCACTAATTGCAATGTAGCCATGCAATGGAAGGATGAAATATAAAAGCGTGGCAAATAAAACTTGCAGGTGCAGCTTCGACCATACTCTACTTTTTTTTTTTCACGTCTGCGATCACGAGATAGGCGGCATGCCAAGGCAAGGCTAATACGTCTCTGTAGTAACTGAATTAACTTTATTAACATTAACATAGAGTAAGGTGCACCACCTGAAGTTTTATAGTACTTCTAAGAATGCAATTCCTAATACCTGTTCATTTTATTGTGCAGGATCGAAAGCCCCATCGACAATAAACCTAGCATGCGGCAGCGCATGTGAAAACAAAATCACTGATTGAAACAAAAAATGCAGTGGGATGATTTCGAACAATTAAACACTTCATCCTCGCGAGCAGGACTGCAATGCCACTAAGAGGTCAGTTTCACTGCTATCTGAGTTAGACAGCAACGCCATCGCCGCGGTCTGCCATCCCACGTGTTCAACTGCCGGCCTTTCGCGTTGTGCATTGCAAGCCTAACTTCAATCCAAACTCATTTCTATGCGTATGCAGAGTGCGAGGGCACTTTCACTCGTTTGGCAACACGTTTGAAAGTGTGGAGGCCTTAATGGCAACTGAAAAAAGCGCCTAGAGGTTCCATCCAACAGGGCCACACATTGAACAGACGGAGATGCCAAACAATAATTTCGTTTAGCCCTGTCGTGAATGAACCCAGCCAAAGATCTAATGTTACCGCATTTTGAAAAGATAGTAGTGGTTTTTAAACCCCCTACAACTGCGTTTTCTTCCCCTTTATTTTCGTACTCAAAAAAAACCAAAGAAAAAAAATGAAGTTAGGTAGGTAGGAAGATTTATTTGACTCCGCGAGACCCGAGCCTCAGCATTCAAAGCGAACAAATAAGATCCTTTGCGTTGCTCTGTGTAGCTTGCCAACCTGAAATACCGATAAAATACTTCCAGAAAGCATTTGTGTACTAAGTGTACAATTTGTTTTCTGCGATTAGAGTAGATAAACATTTGTATCACGACAGGAAAGCAGCGCAAAGAAAGGGGATATTAACAGCGATGAACGCTCAGGCGCTTTTGAATCTTTTTTGACAGTGATAGCATGCCGGTGAGTCACAACGAATGCTCACGAGGTTAGGCTTATGTTATCCAGGAGCGCAATATGCACTATGCAAGAAACACGGACAGTCGAGCACCGTGAGGAGAGGCCGAACGCTGAATTCTACTCAGACATGAAAGGCTTTGTACACGACCTAAACAAAATTTGGGAGGGACGTGAGAACGAGGAAAACACAGGAGTAGCGCTAACTTCAACACAGCCTTTATTGCGTTAACGTGAATGAATTAACAGCGATTATTGTGGAAACAGGAGCCCACATATACATATCTCATTCGGTTGATGGAATGGGAGCAGTTAGGTATCAACGCCGATGGAGAATATCTCATTAATCTGCGATTCGCTGATTACACTGCCTTGTTAAGTAACTCAGGGGACCAATTGGAATTAATGATTACTGATCTAGACAGGGCGGCAGAAAGTTAGGTGGGCGGATGAGATTAAGAAGTTCGCAGGGGTCAAGTGGATGCAGCTAGCACAGAACCGGGTTAAGTGGAGAGATATGGGAGAGGCCTTCGCCCTGCAGTGGGTATAATCAGGCTGATGATGATGATGATGATGATGATGATCTAGACAGGAGAAGCAGAACGATACGTCTAAAAATTAATACGCAGAAGATTAATACTGAGGTAGAGCATTCGCCTCGCATTCGGGAGGTACGGGGTTCGATCCCCAGTGCCGCCGGGTACCCACCGGTTTCCAATGGGTACAAGATTTCCCCCGGCCTGGTGCTCGGCTCTGCTGGGGTGAAATGCTTGGGAAAATGGGCCAGGAACCAAAATGTGGGTTCAAGAAGAAAAAAAGGGCCACATAATGGGCTTTTGCCGCGCGAGGCGGGCTTATTGTTGTCCGATGGCGGAACGGATCACTGCCACATCGGAGCAACTATTTAGGCCGTGACACCTTTTCCCAAGCATTTCACCCCAGAAGAGCCGAGCACCAGGCCGGGAGAAAGCTTGTACCCATTGAAAAACCGGTAGGTAACCGGCGGCACCAGGGATCGAACCCGGTACCTCCCGAATGCGAGGCGGATGCTCTACCACAAGGCCACCGCTTCGGTAATGTAATGTAATGTGTAATAGCCTGTGAAAGGAAGAGCAGTTTAAAATAGGTAGCGAAGCGCCGGAAGTGGTAGACGATAATGTCTACTTAAGAAAGGTAGTGACCGCTGATCCGGACCACGAAAGGAAGGGAGGAGAATGAAGCGCATTTTGAAGGTACTCAAAAATAATGACTAGGAGCTTGCCAATATCACTCAAGCGAAAAGTGTATAACAGCTACATCCTGCCGATACTCACCTATGGGGCTGAAGAATGGCGATAACCAAAAATATTCTCTTAACTTGAGGATAACGCGGAGGGCTATGCAACGAAAAATGACAGGGGTAACGTTAGGAGAAAGGAAGCATGCAGAGTGGGTCAAAAAATAACTGAAGTTAATGATTTCTAGTTGAAATGAAGAAGACATGGGCATGGACGGGACATGTAGCGCGAAGAGAGGTCAACCGATGGTCTCTAAGAGTAACCAATTGAATCCCAGGGAAGGTAAGCGTAGCAGGGCGGAACAGGAAATTAGGTGGGTGGATGACGCTAAGAAATTCGCAGGGGTAAAGTGAATACAGCTAGCAAAGGACCATGGTAATTGTAGGAACATGGGGAGGGCTTTCGCCCGGCAGTGGGTATAGTCTGGTGGATGATGATGATGATTCTGTTTAGGAAGAAAAAGAGCAGCTATGCTTCCCGAGTTAGGATAATTTAACAATCTGTCCAAGCCTATTCCCTTCTGAGGTTCATTTCTAGTCCATTGGATATGTCTTCATCCTCTCAATTTTTTTCTGATCCATGTTTCTTCGTTTCTCTGGTTGCGAGCGCCGAAGTTCAAACTCGCGCTCTTTCACTCTGTATTTACTCCAAGATCCTGCCCGGGAAAACTCGGCGTTGCTTGATGGCTTCCCCCCTTCGGTCCATCACGGAGCAAGGCTGTGCAAGATCTTTCGCGCAGAGTGGCGGAGATAAGCTTGCTTCTACCGATACTGTCTGCGCACCAGTGATGAAAATGAGAGACGAGCGCACCAGATTGGTGAAGTTTTTCAGATTGCTTGATAACTCGACGGAGGCCTTCTGGTACCAGGCCTTAGGCAGTCTCTGTCCTCTGGTGCCTCGTCGGAGGGTTTATACTACCAGTAATCAAATCCACACCTTCGACAATTTTGATTTCCTGGAAGGTGGAGCAGGACTTTGAGTCTTGGTACAGGGTTCGCTGTCAAGCCTAGGAAGGCTTAGCGGAACTTCTAGCTTGTATCCGGGAAGTAGGGAGGCGTGCACCAGTGCATGACAGTGGGTCGTTTGTGTCCCAGGTAGTGAACCTTCTCCTAAAATCAGGACAGGAGAATCCTGATCTGCGACTCAAACAAACGGCACCTGCCTTCATGAGCATGGTCGATGTGCACTCCCAGAGGATGAAAAAGGGCGGTTTTGCGCTGCTTAGCCATGAGGTGTTCCGTGAAAAAACGTACGAAGCCGTCCATGGTGATTTCAACGAAACTCACTGGATTTCGATAACGAAAGTCGCCGCGAGCGATGAAGCTTTGTGAGGAGCCCCACCTGATAAGTGTTGTGAAGAAAATAGAAAGCAGTGACTGTGACTTCCTGGAAATCCTTTTTTAGACATATACGCACGAGGTACATATCCTTTTCGGGTCATCGCTTAGGAGTCAAGCACGTGCCAAAAGTGTACCGAAAATTTTCTGCAAGTTAATCTGAAATTTTTCAGCGTGGTTGATCCGTTCCTGAGTAAAGATTCTTGTGCCGTTATTGGCTGCATTAGATCTAGTCCCCACAAAAATATCACAGCCTTCTCTATAGACATCAGAGATTTGTTTTATTTATTTACGCATGAAGATGTGCTGTCCTGAATAGAGAACGCCATTGACGTATGTGGGACCAATCGATTTTCAGAACGCTTGTGGTATATGAGTACGCCGTTTTTTTAGACCTACCATCGTTGTAAATGACGTCAACCAATCTGGCTTTGGCAATAACAATTAGCTGAAAAAACAGGGTGTTTGCGTAAGATTCAGTATTGACCCATTTTAAGACTTCTTCTAGCTCATTGTATACCAAGGTTCTTCTTGAGCCTCTAGGTGACCTTAGGATTTTAAATATTTCCGTTCTGTTGATGCCGTTTCAATTGTTTTAGATAGAACTGTTTTTAGTGGCCCTATAGTCTCCAACATTTTAGACGCCTTTAATGCATGCTTTAGGCCCCTTACCCTTACCTTACCCCTTACCCATCAGTTTCCCGCGCAGGACAGCACGAGGCTTTTATATCAGCGACTCCGTTTTGACCAAGATCATGCGTGCTGGTTGTCTGAGCCTAGAGGTAACAAGCCTCCTATGCCATACAACCCTGCGCACTCAAAGCTTGTATTGAGAAGTATTATTCTTTTCTTCTTCTAGAGCGCTCTCGGTAAGCCGCTCAACATGCTGTTGACGAAAGTTTACAAAAGCAGGTAAAGCGCTTCCTAAACAAGTCATTGTTTCAGTCGCTGAAGGCCTGCACTGCAGATTGAGAGCCGAATCGCGCATGAGTGACGAACGGAGAGCAGAAGAGAAAAATACAATTGAAGAAAAACCCTACCTGCTGATTTCTCACAATCTAAGGAAGGTAGGGCAAAGTTCTGGATTCAATGTTATATTTACGACAACAACAAAAAATAAAGCTTTTGAGCGTATGCAAAAAGGCCTGTACGACGCCAACGCGGCAACATTATTGCAGAGTTCAATGTAAAATCTCTACCTGCCCTGCATAAGGCGTTGTCTATAGTATTCCACTTTATCATTTAAAGTGTTGAAAGTTAGGGCTGATCCTATGTAGGTCTCGTTCTCGTTATTCCCGTGCTATTATTCTTAGTTGAAAAAAAAAATTGGAACAGTAGGATATGGGTCCTCATATCTGTATTTTATATCGTTCATTATAGTCTTTTACAGCACCACCTCACCATGGGCTCTTTCTGACTAACGAGTAATTTCTGTGCTGACCGTGTTTTGACGATTTTCTATAAGGCGTTTCCTATTTTACACGCCGCGCATGCTAAAGTGGCTGCCTTTTGGGTCATTTGAGGTCGCGGATGTCTTGTCTTTTCTTTCTACATGCGTGTTTTTTCCACTGTTTGTTTTTGCTAACATAGCCATAAATTGCTAATTAGATCGATCAGTTATTCTCGCAGTTTGTATTGCTTCTTACGGATATAAAATAGCGGAAGATTTGAGATTTACTATTTTCGTTTGTATTGAAAGACGCTCGCCCACCTTTTTTAAAACTAAGTCAGAGCACTGCGTTGCCGAGCAACTTTTTTCTGACCATTAAATTATTTGACATTAAAATATATGTAGGAGCTTTTGTGGAAAGATGCAACTTTACGCAGTAAAGTGTACTTTAAGTGGAAATACTATTTATTCGAAAAACATTTCATTAACACGTGCCCTTAACCATCGCTGGCCAAAAACGCGAACAGTCACAATACCACAATTTTTCAGATTCCCATGCAGGGTGTACGGAAGAGGCGGCACCTCATAGAGAGTGGTTGAAGAAAGAAGAAGCAACTGTCTAGAGCCCATTCACGATCGCTACAGTGCCTAGAATATAGAATATAATTTAGGCACTGCACTGTAGCCAACACAAGAGCAACCAATGCTCCGCCGCGCCAGTACGACGTTGATATCACAAAATGATTTGGAGAAGTTTGAAAAAAAAAAAAAAAAACAGGCATTGCGGCCGCAGTGTCCACTTGTGCGGCGAGGATTGCTGATTGAGCAGCAGATTCCCCACGCATACTATTGCTCTCTTGGTGGGCACTCAGCCTGTCCCCTTGAACCAAGCAGGTATCAGCTATCACGAAACCACGAGAAAGCAGAAATATGAGCAAAGTAGGAGCTTCGCCATGCGTGATATCATTAAAAAAGCGTTAGCAATCTTTTCAAGTTAATGAAATTCCCTCCGCTATCATAGTGCGTCACCTAGTTGTCAAGGCTATTCGACTGAAGTGGACCGTAAGGATGAAATGTAAATTGTGGAAATGTGATGTGAAATCTCCCACTTTATTTTGCTTTTCGTTCCAGATCATTCGCTAGCTCAGGAATATACTGCAATTCTAAGCCAGGATTGCCATAGCCGAAAGATAATCGCCCAGCGCTCCCTTCAATCTCTGTGGCCATTCGTAATCGGGTGTAGTATTCATTACATGAGTCTTTAGTTATCTGGTGAGGCTTTCAACACCTCAATTCCTACGGAGCACGGAGAGCACGGTAGCTGATTGCAGCCCCTCCAAATGTACCAGACCAAATGTCAATGCTCACACTGATTTTTGCATGAAGACACCATTCGGTGTCCAACTTGGTATAATTTCTTTTTCGAAGTCATTTAACGCATTTTCACACCGTAAAGGTATGAAAGAAAATCATCTTTATGTAGACTGGGCGATGTTTTAGGCCAGCAAGGCTCTTTTTTTTTTTTTTACAGTGTGTGTTTAGTGAAGGAGTCAATAAAAAGGTTATGTTCTTGGTATTATTTAAAAAAGAGAAAGAAGCGGCTACACCATTCGACGACTGTTTTAGATTAAATGCGTAAAGCTGGAGGAACAGTTGGTTTGTAGTTCTTTTTATCTTTAATGGCAGAGTTGGTTTCGTGCAATGTGTTATAAATTTTGAGAAATAATACGCATCGCTACATTCCCAGCCCAAGTTGTCTGCTGAGACCATGGGGCAGGGACCGACAAACAAACAAAAAGCGACAAGCTCAGCGGTGTGTTGTCGGAAATGGGTGTTTGGCTAGAACACTGGCTGTAGTATTATCATGAACTTGTCAGTCCTATCCGCTTGAAATCATATTCAAAGCGGCTCTGATACTGGTCTGTAGTTAATGTCAAAGCTAGCCGTACATCGGCAAAATTTGGATGTGAACACATTAGCATTTCATGAAGTGATAAATGGCACTGTGGTTGTTGAACTATAATCGCTGCGCGGTTAACGCGGCTGATGCGGACACAACCTAGAAAGTAGTCCACTTTACAAGTAAAATCCCCAATTTCACACCTTCTCCGACTGGGACGGTAAACGAAAATCAATACACGAAGATGTTTGGCATCACTCGTCATAATAAATGATATTTCTGCTTTCACTTTTTTGTTTTTTATTAACTCGATATGGGCACTAGTTTGGGTGTTTAGGGCAACGAATGCATTCGGTCTATTACGTACACGTGGCTGAAAATCTTTCTACATAAAATGAACAGTAACGATAACTTAACAGCCAACCGCGACTTCCGCAGCATTGAAGCAAATTACGTGGTTCCCTTATTACTATGATTAGCGTGAATATTAAGGATTTCTTTTGGGATCTAACAAAAGAATACAAAGCTAGGATCATTAAAAAAAAGGTGATAGTTCAAGCTCTTTAGATCATATCGCTATTATTCTGCAGTTTCGATCACAGCACTCTATACCGCCGCAGTTCTAACTCGTCAAAGCCATTGCTTACCTATTTAGCTGAACCGATGCTTTGAACGCGTACATGGTAATCTCCACTCCTTTGGGCAGACCAGAGGTGCCCGACGTGTACGTGTATACCATGACGTGGGTGCGCGTGTCGTCCACGCAAGGTTCTTCGAATCTGCCGGGATCCCGGCTCTCAAAGTCTTGAATGCAGTGAAACCCGTCGACCCGGTCCACGCAAAAGAGACCCTGTGAAAGATTCGTATGCTTTACAAGCGTCAATCGTTATGCAATTTTCCCAGCTTTTTTTTTTTTTTCGCAGCCAATGGTCTATTTTAAACTGCCCATCGAGAAATTCATGCTGCACTGCCTGGGCGTAAGGAATACCGCTGAAACTGACAACACATAAAAGTCACCCTTCTGCTCGTTCTAGCAAGATTAACTTCCACGTTTATATTTTTAAATGCTATGCAAGGCCAGTCAGTACTTCAGCAGTGTCATCGCGCACTGGTGAGTACGTGCAGGAGCACCGTGTGCAAAGTTTTTTCCAATTCTCAAGCAAAGTCGAGCAATACAGTTTGCTTTTGTGTGGCAGCAATCTTTAAACAGAACGAGACCTGGAATTCGAAAGCCCTATGAATCGCACATCAAATATGCGCGCATGACTAACAACGTTGCAGGCGATTTGATAGGTACCTTCGTAGAAAGGAAGTCAACATGTATAAAAGATACCATTCTCAAAAAGAGGAAGAAGTCAAATTACGTTTTCGTTAATACAGCGGCATAAAACGTTTCTCACCTTGAAAGGTCGGGATTTGTGGATGTTCAAGATTTTGTGAACGTTCTGATTTTCCGTCAAGATGAATGTGGCACCGCTGTCTTCCACTTGGTACAAAACCTCTCCTGCGAGTAAAGTAATGTCCCTTCGTTCACATACAAAAAGTAACAAGAACCTTACCTTCTTTTTTTAAGGTAACAGTGGTGCGATGAATGGCTGTTTTTATTTCCGAAAGAAGGGTTCGCGAAGGAATACATGTCCCTGTAGAGGTGTTCAGGATTTGTCAATATCACTGTGAACACTGTAATATCTTCAAATGCAGAGAGGAGTCTTTTTAAATGCGTGTTTAGTGCGACTGTCATAAAATGTAATCATTTCGCACAGAATCTATTGAGCGACCGCAGTGGGCCGGTTGAGTTTCTGTTCTAAGGTATGACTAAGTTACGCTGTGGGGTGGTGTGCCTGTCCAGCATGAGCTCTTTGAAATACTTAACGTGCGGTAATTCTGAAATTATAATTCACTGCGACAATAGTTAGTCGTACAGTACATTTTAGTTCAGTTATAGGAGGCACAGAGAAGTGCACTACTTGAATATACGAACAATTAAGACGCCTTCTAATAATGTACAGTAGATATTATCCGAGCATGCTAAACACGGGAAATTAGACAGCAATATACTTCCATCTACTAGCGTCTCAAGGTCTAGTGAGACACAGTTTGATTGGCGTTTCGGCGCATTCCATGTCGAGCATGAAAACAGGAAAACAAAACAAGCCTTTGTTCGCCATAACATCAAACACATATCTTACAGAATATTGACTGTAGGGTCTATATTGCTTTTAGAGCCATCATTTATATAACTGTGCATGGCACTCACGTATATGAAGTCACGCCGGGCTTCGGACGTCCTAACACGTGTGTCGCAATATAGATCTACGTGAGGATAATTTTTCTCCAGATACATAAGCGTATCTGCAATTCTTAAACCTCAGACGACATGCGGCATTTCCGAACAGTACTACGCTTCATTGGCTTTCTACAACTTTAAGAATTATTTTTGTGGCCTGTATTTGGCCCCTCGCAAACATAACCTGAGATATAGTAAAATTAAGGAGTACTTCAAATGTCCATAGTGTTAACATTATACCGCCTAATAAACTAGATCATTAAACGTGCACCATTCGTAGCGAAACAAGGCGCGTTCGTTGTGCTAATAAGGAGCGTGCTGCGAACCCCTAATTCCGCAGCGTTTCCTCGTGTGGTGCGCGTTAATTTGATGTACCCTATCCTGTTCTATATCTTTCCTATATATCTATATTCTATACATGTTTTGTTATTCAGCTGTGCTTTTGAAATGCATGTTTCTGAGAAATATCTTTCTTTCCCCACATACAGAACGTCGACCCTCGGCCGGCAAAAGAGAGTGCAAAAAAGCAAGGCCTACATATGAATATGATTATTGTCTTGCGAAGGCGTTAACGCAAATCATGCAAAATACTTTAATTGTGATTGGTATCCTTTGTTCTCAAGAAGCAAGGGCTGTTTTAAAGGTCAACAAACTTGGTTTAGTTCTGGGACTGACAGAATAAGCTCACCATAGCGTATCCGATGAAAAATATCTGATTCTTGTTGTACCGTTCCATTCCAGGAACAACAGCCATCTTCTAGTACTCTTCGTACTTTGTGAGAAATCCTGTGTGCTCTCATTCCGAAAGCAGTACGGGTTTCAAATGAAACCATTTATTTACATAACTGATTTAAGAGCCTTAATGCTCACACACATGTACGTACAATCTTCGGCTCAGTTGAGGAATGGTCCCTGGGCAAATGCAAATTGCCAAAGCCGTCACCGTCCACAAAGCTGGACGCGCCTCAGATATAGGGAATTGCAGGCGAACATTCAATCTACGTTAGCCTTTAAAGCTCTTGAGAAGGTTATTTAATTAACAATAAATAGGCTCCCCGGAAAAAACTCTGGGCTGTCAGACTGCCAGTTTACTTTAGGTAAACTGTTAGAGATTGCCCTGATAAAGAAAACCAAAATTACTGGTGGCTTAACTCAGCTAGGCCAGGGTACACATAAATAAATCTACGGTTAGGACTCGTTTAGCTTGTGCATGTGATGAGCGGTACTGCAGTAAGCAGGACAACTAAATTGGTCGCCCACAAATTCAGCCTTAAACGAACACGTAGAATAGGCCCTTGCTGACAGTCTGACGGTGTGGTCGTTTAACTGCCGTGTAGCCGTGTCTTCCCCGGTGTAGTTTTGTCTACTGATATTTCGGTACCGACGAGCCGTCTTTGTCGTTCAGCGGCTCAACGGTGTCTCTTCGCAAGACGTTTCTCTCGTTCTTCGCGCGGCTCGGCCACCCGCTGAATCTTTCTGGCCCCGTTTTCACGCTGTCGGCTGGCCTCGTACCTATACTGCTGCCGTGACGAGCACAGCCGTTCTCTTTCCATGCAATGAACCAATCGCCCCGGCGTTTATTGCAACTGCGCGGCCCCACTCGGCGCAGGCTCAATGTGGCGCATAGCAAAGTGATGACGACACGCGCGGCGGAGCGACGTCCCGCGGCGCAGACCTGTGGTTCCGGCGCAACTCACTGCCATGGTAACGGCGAATGCGCAGTAGTGGCCTCGGCCCGGCTCCGCAAAATGCGCCGATTCTAGCTTGGTATAGCTTTCGGCACGAAAAGTAGCTATAATAGAGCATTTAAAGAAAGGGTTCTTGTTCTTGGAATATATACAGATTTTACCAAACCATTACATTTAACAAATCATGGTTTTCTGCTAAAAAAATTTAACCGTATGGCATTAAGAACGCAGCTTCTCCTAACTACAGTCTTACTTAAAAAAAAAAAAAGAACACTTTGTTTTTTATTACCATACTTTGTCACTTATTGAGGGGATCAGTTCTGGCGTTACATAGGGAAGCACTGAGTAAAAAGAGTTGCAGTCACTGACCAAGTCAACATGACTTTACTCAACTACCATGCCTGACCAGACGAACCTTCGTCGAACCCTTGACTATAGGGAAGCATTCTTGGATACCTTTTATTCCTGCTGTATATTGCCGCGAAACCTTCAAGACTGTGTTGTTTTTCAACAGCCGCCGGCATACAGGCTTATCACTCTGATTCTGGATTGCGTATCAGTTCCGTAATCTTTGTCTGTTAATGCTCGATGTCGCGAGTCACACCTTTATCAGTTTCGTTGTAGCGCAAGATGCACCGAGAGCTATCTCGAAGATTCCGGCCACTCGCGTGTCTTTCCACAATGTTCCAGTCCGTGCTGGTAGCTGTTTGCGACGTTATCTGGATTGTTCTGTGCAGCCTTTAAATTGAGCGTTGACGACTGTGGCGGGCATTCTTTGTTCGACGATCGACGAGCACGTTTGTTTCTATCGCCGCAGCCGATTTGCTTAGTTCTTTTGCGGGCGCAAGTCAACCCAAATAAAGAGTTTCTTTAGTGCAATCATCGACCCTTCATTTGTGTCGTCGACCTCGTCACCACTACGTGACAATATAATTTACTTAGCTTCAGCTCCCACTTGGTACATATTATTGCTTTTGCCGACGGTGAAGGTAGCGCGGTGTTGTAGGCTTTAGGCGGTCCAGGGAGACAACGGGGTCGCATCCGTTGACACGCAGTGTATAAGTTTGGCTGTCCCACTCGACGACGAGATGGGGTCTAGTTTTGGGTGCCTGAATTTGGCGGCGGGCACAATCCACGCGTACGAAAACGCATGCTCTGTATCTCAAATCGTGGTCGACAAATATGGTCGACTTGTACTGGCGGGCGTGTGTAAGAGGAAGAGGAGGAATCAACACTTATTAATTAGGCCCGAAGTCATTCGGTGGTGCATGCAGGCAGGCACAAGACGGGGTGGTTCCCTAGTTGCGGGGCCCATATTTTTCCAGCAGTTCCTGGCCCCTGTCCATCAGTGCGAGCTGAAACGATAGGGCGGAGCTGAATAACAAGATCTCCCTTCGCTAAAGGGGATGGGGAATAGGGGTATTAGTGGGAAGTGGAGGAGGGGCGGCTTTGAGTTTTGTGCATCGTATTCTGCCAAAACGTGCGGTACGGTGCCCTTTTTTTTTTTTGCGAAAAGGATAAAGCATGTCGTGTTCTGCAGGTTACATGTGTTTCGTCAGTACAGGATTCGCAAGAGATCTCGCCTGCGCTCGACGCAGGATCGTCTGTTGTTGCCTGGTGAGTTTGGGATGCGGTTCTGGCAGTCTGAACCTCTCCTCTCGGTCAGTTCAGTTCAGTCGTTCAGTCGTGTCACTCTTCGTGACCCTATTGACCATATCACGCCATGCTTTCTGGTCTCTCACTGTCTTCCTAACATCACATAACTTCATCTGCAGCGCCTCGAGGATGCCATCTAACCATCGCGTTCGCTACCCACCCCTGCTCCGATGACCCTCAACCTTTCCCAACATCACATCTATTTCCAGCGACTCCTCTCTTCTCATCAGATGACCAAAGTAGCTGAGGTTTAACATTAGAACTGGACCCTCCAATGAGCAGTCAGGGTTTATGTTCGACAATATTGACTCATTTGATCTTCCGGCAGTCCAAGGAACTCTCAAGAGTCTCCGCCAGCACCGCAGTTCAAATGCGCCAATTCTTCGGCGGTCAGCCTTCTTCACATTCTAACTCTCACATCCATACATCACAAATGGAAAGACCATAGCACGAGTCATACGGATCTTGGTTGGCAGTCTAATGTCTCTGCTATTTACTAGGCGGTCAAGGCTAGCCATGGCTCTTTTTCCCAGAAGCAGGCGTCTCCTAAATTCATCGGTGCAATTTTATTCTGGGATAATCTCTCGGTACATCCGGGTAATCTCCCGAAAGTTGGTAACCGGATTCGGTAGCTCTTCCGGCTCGTGTTCGCCCCGGATTGACATTTCTCGGGCATGGTTGTCGGCAATGGCGTTGCCTGTTGTCTGCGAGTGATCTGGGACCTGCACGAGCTCTACGGCTCATCCAGGAGGCTTGCACTTCGATAGAGTGGCTCGGGAGGAGATCGGCCCCCTGCGGAAGCTTCTGTAGGCTGTCTTTGAGTCGGTGACCACAGTGTTCACGCTCGGCTGTACGAGTGCGAGGGCCATGGCCATTTCTTCGGCAACTGCGGGATCTGTTGTCTTTATGGACGCACTGACGACCAGCCCGTTTTTTTATGTAACCATTACCGCTGCATAGTCACTATGAAGGCGTCCGCGTAGAGGACCCTGGGATTCTCTTCCAGCTTCCAGGCTATGGCTTTGGCCCGTGCAGTGCGCCTTTCATCGTTCTTGCCCGGCGTCATGTTCCGGGGAAGGGGTTTGGTCTGAATGGTCGTCTTCCAATCTTCCGGAAGGGCTTCCTTGATGGGTACTGGATGAATCTGCCATTCTATCTTGCGTAGGACTGCTCGTCTCTGTTCCATGTGACTAAGCTGGATTCTCTGATTATAGAGGTGGGCTTCAATGAGCCTCTCCACCGTGTTGTGGGCGCCCATGCCTAGCAGTATTTGCGTGGACGAGTATGTGGGCATGCCCAGTGTAGGACGAGCGGAGGTAAGAGACAGGAGAGTAGCTGGGTGTTCAGCGTAATGTATAGCAGGAGGACAGACGGCGCTCTTGCTGAGGGTACACGAATTCTACCTTAATACGGATGAAATGTAACTCAAGTAATGTCGTCTTGAAATAAATTTCTGAAACATTTACTAAACTGGTCTGAAACTAGTTGCTACAAAGTTAACAGATATACAACAGATGTTCGTTTGCTATCCTAAAAATAAGCAAATAGTATGTGAGGAAGGCTTCTACCCGGGGAAAGTAAAACTGAAGTAGACAACTATACTGCGTGTGTGTATGTGTGTGTTATCTTCCCTGAGACTTTAAATTGAAATGCGCAGAATCACACTCCTCGAAATAAAATGAGCAAAGGAAATAGGATTATGCCCAAATAGGCTGAATCAATTAACTAAGGTAATTTCTTATTATATAACACCGTTCTATTTTCATCTGTTTCATATTGGTTATTAACTCGATTGCCTTTTTAGGCTCACGCAACTAAATCCCGTACGCGAATGTTGTGCGCGAGATCTGTCATATTCCGCGAGATTAGTTCCTGTCTAGCGTTGCTGCCATCTGCAATACCACAATTGAACGCGCACCAAGAAACGCCTCCCGACAGAAGCGATGGTGTTATTGCGACTGAAGAAAGAAGAAAAAGAAAATGCACGGCCTTCTACTGGCTCCGTAGCTGAGCCACCACCGTTGCTTCGTGCGGACAGAAGAGAAAATAGAGAAGAGAGAAAAAGAAGAGGGAGAGAAAGACCGAGCGATAGTGTCTAGTCCAAACTGACACATGCCGGAGAAAGTGTGGCATATACTGTGCCTTTCTTTTCCTGTAAAACAATCATAATTTTATGTAGCGCTGCAACGATAACGATAACAGGGAAACCATGAGAAGCAAATGATAGGAAGGGTAGGCTTTCGTCATTCTCGTCCTAAGAGTCACCTCAGAAACCATCTATTTTTTATTTTGGGTACTATATCAGGGGCGGCTGAAATTTAGGTGGGCGGAGGAGGTGAACAAGTTCGCAGGGGTCAAGTTGATGCACCGGATTAATTATAGGAATACAGGAGAGGCCTTCACTCTGCAGTGAGTATAGTCCGACTGATTATGACTATTATGAGCTATCACCAAACCAAATTCTAAAATATTCTTATTAAGCAAATGCGGGCAACAACAATAATCGCAAACATAGTCAAGCGCAGCTAATATTATTATAGAACTTTGCATTATGAAGCCTACTGTTTTGTCTGCATTTCGGCTCTTATGTTTGTAAAGGAAAAGCCTTGTCATACAATAACATTGTTTCTCGCCTATTGATTCGCGTGATTCATTATATTTCACATTTTAATATACTTAAGAAAATGTTTGGTCATTACCCTTTTTTCTCATTAGGTACTACACCCACTTTATGTCCTGCATCTTGCCTAATTTCGTGACAAATATTACAATCGATGATACTTCTAGAAGATCCCTAATATAAGTCCTGCGCACCTAACTAAACAGGAAAATCAATCGTCAAATCATGTTCATAGGTTGTGCCTGTTCAAATTCTTTAAACTTTTGTAATTGTGTCTGTTTCCACATTTCTTCGTTCTCGCGCCGTGTCTGCATTCTGCTGAAACTGCACGCTCAACTGGCCTCTAAGCAGCATATACTGCCGCTTTTTTTTTTTTTTTTCATTGTGTTCCCTCTAGAGGTTGTATGCTGCTAAAGAAAGAAATGATTTTCAATTCATTTCGTAGGTTAGATTTCAGGGCTAGCATTCATTTCACTTACGTTCCGTAAGTCCAGCTCGAGCCAACACCACAGCAGCACCAGCGCAGCAGAGGGCGTACACAGCTACAATAGACTCGGCTGAGTTGGTCACGTTGACGCAGACCCGGCTGCCGCAAGAAACTCCAAGTCGCTGGAAGCCACTGGCGTAGCGCTCCATTAAAGCCAGCACTTCGGCGCCACTTAGCCATTTACCGTCTCTTTCCTGCAGGCACACAGTTAGTGAATATTGCACCGTGTTACCTATTTTATCTTTCAGTCAAAAATTACGCGTCATTTTCAAACCCGTACCAATAAACGGTGTTCAGGAATGTTAGTTTTCCGGATGATTTTATTGCTTGTTTTTCCGCAATGAAGGAATTAAGAACATCGAGAAGAAGTTCTCAATTTTTACAAGCTGTAAAAATTAGGCTTTTGAACAGAGCCTCGAATTAAATCTTTCATAAGAAGGTTGTACGGCATACAAGTTTAGGAGCGATAATGCACATCTGTGTCAACCACGTTCAAGAAAATTCAGGGCACTGAACGGTTCGGAAAACTTTGCGATAGCGTTACGTTTATCCGCACGTACCGCTATATTTATTCTCGTAGTATGATACTAAATTTAATTTCACCTGCCGGAACTCTTGGAGGAAATGTTGCTATGCTTAAGAGCATCAGTTGTAAATTTCAGTCTGTACACAGCTAACCTTCCCCTGACCCGTTGTTTTTCCCTTCCTAACCGTTCGAGTGAGTAGAGTAATCGGGTCACCTATCTGACAGTCAGTAAACACAATGCCTTCTTTCTTTCAAATTTTTCACAGCAGGTACACTGAAGAATGGTTTCGAGATCCCCGTTCAAATGAGGATAAGGTGCGCTGATATCGGCTCCAGATTTTCACAACCAGTGAACAAGCCGACTACTCTATTTTACCTCCGTAGGCATCTGCTGTATCAGCGAGCATCAAAAAAATTTTTTAAATGACCACAATTTTTGTGGTAAATGTCTTCACAAATTATTTTAAGGCGCCGCTGTGTATACCTTCTCACAAAAGGGTTTAGGCACTGCAATGTACCACGGCAACGCTATCTTGGGTTCGAAAAGCGACATGAACCCTTGGGCTACGCACATGCTAAGGGCAGCAAAAAAGAAGGTTCTATACGCTCAGACACGGAAGCCAAGGCTTTGTGGATCAGGGAACAAAAGTTGAGATAATTATATTTAGCCGAAACGAAAGTCGTCTGGCTCATGCATTTTAACATCCCAAAACGGCGGAATCAAAAAAATTCCATCAGTTGGGGGTTGTTCCACATGTCCCGATATGACAGCGAAAACGTGCGCCTTGCGTTTAGGGTCGATGAAAATGCTGCCACCACGGCCGCGATTGCAGCCTGCACGGGGTAGGAATTCGAGGGCCTTAACCCATTGCGGCAGAGACCGAAACAAAAAATAAGGAATGATATAGAGGAGGCTCTAATGCGAAATAAAGCAAACCGGGGCCTGGTAAATGTTACTGAATTCCGAGAAAAAACATGCGTAGCATGGAGAGGCCGCAAATGATGGGGGCTCTTAAGATTAAGTTTGCGGTAGAAGGCAATCGCAGCAGGCACAGGACACGGTTGATTCGAGGAATATTAAAGAGCCCTTATTAAACGTTGCGTAACAGCCGCTCATGAGTAAATATAGAGATTACAGAGCCGGTTTAACGTGCACATGTACAAGAAATGCAAATAGTGTTCTGCCACTTTATCGAACCCCCGTTTGAAAAATTCACTCATCTCAACCGGAGGCTCATTTGCGCTGAAATTGCGCACAAAGCTTGCGAGTTGCTGTCCCCTTCGGTTCGAGGTAAGTTTGACCATGGTGCTTACTTGGTTTGGCCGCGCATGATGAGAAACCAGAACCGTCTGCGACAATTACTGAGGAGCAAAAAACGCAAACGTAAATTTTCCGCCGAAGGGAAGCAGTGACGCCATCTAGCACCATTACAGGAACGTGCCATGCTTGCCTCGGCGCTTTTCAACTGCAGCGCTTTCCTCCAGCGACACCAGATGACGCCACAGCTGCCTTTTGCTAGAAGCTCCGCGCTGGCGTTTTTTTGCTGCTCAGTCTCGTTGCAGACGGTTCTGGTTTCTCATCATGTGCGGCCAAACCAAGTGAGCATCATGGTCAAACTTACATCATAAAGAAGGGGACAAGTCGCAAGCTTTGTGCTCAGTTTCAGCGCAAATGAGCCTCCGGTTGAGGCGGGAGAATTTTTCTAACGGGGGTTTGACGAATTCGCAGAACACTGTATTTATTCACCGTATCGTCTATATATTACCTTTCTATCCTTCATTATAGATGTTACGGGATATCAGTAAGGTACCTGACGTTACATCACACTCATGTGTTTCAGCAATTTCATCTGCCCGCCATTATTCAATATGTTCTTCTTGAATATATTTCTTTATTAGTTTTCAAAAAAGTAAATTCCGACATCTCCGGTTTGATTAGGACGCCACTGGGGCCATATTGCAAACATGGAATAATAGGTCTCGGCTTTCTAAAAAGTTGCGATGTTTAATGCCTGTGTGATGCATTAAACTTAGTTAGGCCTATGGTAACGAGAAGGCTAATTGTACAATTGAAAGCATTAAATGAAAAAAAAAAAGATGTCAGCATACCCTCCTTCCATGTCTAGGGGAACCTTTGTGAGGATCTCACAAGTGCACAGATATATTTTAGTCAGTAATCTCAATGCAGCCGTAACGAGAGAAACCATATATCAGAAGCGCGTACATAGGTTAGCGTTGCTACAACCCTTCTCACTTCGTGCATAGAATTCAGACGCCCTGTGCACACTAATGTGCCTAATACCCACCAGTGCCGGCTTGTCAGCAAAGTAGGAGAGGCTCTTGTGGACGTACTGATAGAACGACTCGTTTTCAAGTAGCTGCACGTGTGGAAAAGGTGATGAAACCACGCCGTCCTTCACCGGCACCTTGATGTCCAGACCTTGTGAACCCTGTATGTTTGACGTTCATGGAAAGTTAGAACACGGTCCCGCTGAAACGTTAATCGAGACTCCTTTGCTTACATAGCCTCCCATGCATAAGAAGGGGATGATAAAATCTCAATAAATAATTTTGAGAATAAGTACTTGTTAGAATAGTCAGAGCCGTTTAACGAAGAATTGCCATGCACATAAATAGGCCCATAGTGAAGAAAATGAGGGCGTAGCACGTTCCTTATTGCACTCCCTTGCAGGACCAGGCATTTCACCGAGCTCCGACGTAGATATTCATCGCTAGAAATACAAAATTCACATATTCGTTAACGGGAGCTAATTTCTACTTCAAAACACTCGAAGCTGTAGCAATTACTTAGATTTTAACCGTGTTTGTAATGACTTCTGGCTTCTGACATCAAAAATAGAAACCCCAGTGCGGACCACTTTTTACTTTCAAATTTTATTCTGCATTCCTTGCAATGAAAGGCAGGGACAAAAAACATGTCAGAAGGTAGCTTTGACCGGGCTCCAGAGCACTTAATATTTGTTTTCACACAGTGCAGCAAAACTAAAAAGCATCATCAACTAATACGCATCATTACTTCAGTCGAAACAATAAGGCACATAATGATGTGTACAAAAGACAACGTGGCATGAAGCTCCTCAAGAACGTTTCTAAGATTTACCCAGACATGTGTATAGGCAACACGCACATGTAAACAGAATTTGGCAGATACTCTTTGTATTTTCGCTAGTCTCATGATGTCTAAATTTACACCTTTTGAGATAAGCTCATTAAGAAGGCTGCTTATACGATCATCGATACTGGTCCAATAATGACCCATCCTCGAAAATGAGAGTTGCCATGAGTGCACGTTGCGCAGAGTGTTGCATTTCAGGAGGTCCTTTTAGATTAAAAAGAGAAAAAAAGGCTTTGTTATTGATCTTCAGGCATGTCTTGATTTCTGTTATAAATCGGTAGCTATATGATTTTTCGAAAGGCAAATTATTGAACATCTGAAAAACAGGTATTGATGGTACATCCAAAGAACTGCTGCAACCTGGCGAAGTGCTTTTTTCTGAAGCAACTGTATTTTATTAGTATTTGCTTTATATTGTGCTCCAGAAAAAAAAAAGAAAAGAATAATCTGTTTAAGATGAAAACATACGATTATAAATCAGTAGCTTAACTTTTGTAGGTAGTACACACTGAATCTTGCAGAGTACCCCAACAACGTTGGCTGGCGTAGAGCCTATTATGCTTGACATGGGAGTTCTATACTGGCAATGTTCGTTGAGAACAACACCTATCACCTTTGTTTCTGGAACAATGGCAATTTTGTCTTTACCAATGTACACATCAATGCTACAACTCATCTGTTTTTGGGCAGCAGTAGAGAGGATGGCTTTCGTCTTTTTAGTGTCCATATTCAGTGCGTTCACTTATTATTGGTAAAAATTCTCAATGGTGGCGTTGGCTGCAAGGTGAAGGCTGTCTGACCGTATAAAAATGCTCGTATCGTCGGCACAGATGATGGAGGGAGAGCGGTCTGTGATGCTAACATCATTAACGTATCAATCGAAAAGCAGCGGTCCTAAAACACTACCTTGAGGAAGACGGCCTCTCATTGGTTTGGGTGTAGAAAAGTGCTCTTTGATTAAAACTGGCTATTAGTGAGATAGGATTTCGGCAGACTGAATGGCACGCCTCGAAAACGGCAATGTTCTAACTTCCTTAAAATGGTATCGTGATTTAAGGAATCAAATGCCTTAAAAATGTCCAACAAAAGTTTCCATTATTATGTCTTCTCCTCCCAAATATTTTTTTTTATAATTGCTTTTTGTTTTATTACAGCAAGCTCAGTCGACATTCCTTTTCGAAAGTAATTCTGGCAAGGCGATATTCAGCTGTATCTTTCCCAAAACGGATTCACTCTGTTAAAAACAATCTTTTATAATACTTTGAAAAAGGCAGGTAGGCAGGACACACACGAGAGCATGTGTTTGTGTGTGTGTGTGTGTGTGTGTGTGTGTGTGTGTGTGTGTGTGTGTGTGTGTGTGTGTGTGTGTGTGTGTGTGTGTGTGTGTGTGTGTGTGTGTGTGTGTGTGTGTGTGTGTGTGTGTGTGTGTGTGTGTGTGTGTGTGTGTGTGTGTGTGTGTGTGTGTGTGTGTGTGTGTGTGTGTGTGTGTGTGTGTGTGATTCGTGAGCTTCGCCAGCCGCTTTCATCCTTTCTTTGTAATTTCCTCATGTCAGTGCTACGACAGCTACTGCAGTCATAACAGTGTTTAGTTTAGTTTTCCGCTCGTGCCTTTAAATCTGTCACTATCTCGTGACGCCTTCCCAGTTATTTCACTCACGCCGCGGGAAAGCTATAGGGCCATGAATCCTTTATGTTTTGTCGCGGTGGCCTTTGCCCTTTTTTCTTGCGACATTCGTGTGTGGTGGGGCTCGGTTACCACATTTCTACACTAGACAAAGAGGTAGACGCTGGCCCGCGCCTAAAATACCTACGCACCATTTAGGAGCGGCGTTTGGCTGTGGACGGCACCGTCTCAGATACGACTCGGACCGACACGCTAAGCAAATTCGACGCGCAGAAAGGCTGATACCTAGTAGGAGGTAGTGGACCGAGAACGAGGCGAGTGCACTCAATGAGCCCGTGACATGAATGCGTTTTACCTATAATGCGCTTTATCAAATGTCGCGTCATTTATTTTGTTCACGTGCAAATTTTAAATAAAAGACAATGCGTATATGCGAACTTTCTTACTGCTGCAGTGAATAATTTTCACGAGGTCGCATCTAGTGCATACGCATTTGCGTGATCTCTTTCAAGCTCCCTTTAATGCCGATTTTTTACATACTTTTTCTTTGCTGCGGCGAGCTTGGGGCGCTGGGTGTGAACAGTGTTCAGTCACTTTGTGCTTTTCTAAGTCGGACGCCGTGCGCGCCTATGTGCGGGAGCGAGCTGCCTTTGATGCCCTTCTTCGCCTACTTTGCCGTTGCTGCCGTGCTAGTCGTGCTGGACGTCAACACTGGCACGTCTAGCGTGACCACCTCGCAGCAGCAATAGCAAAGTCGGCGAAAAAGTGCAATGCGGCTTGCTCGCGTGCATACGCGCGTGCGGCGTAATCTGTGGAAGGCACGCACCAACTTCACCCCTCCCCTTACAAAAATGGGTTTTGAAACTCCATTGTCGGACTATTGACCGCCTTTTGAATTTATTGAATGTCGATAGACTTTCGGCCCCAGTTGAGTATAGTCTTCACACGGCCAACAAAATTTTCATTGTGTTCTACCCAATAGACTTTCTGTACTATTGTTTCTATGTGCTTTTTGTTGTCAGTTTTCAACATTCACGAAGAAAATAGCGGATACTGTAGTGCTGACCCATGTTTTTAAGTGGTTTTAGGCGTCAATGTTGAGAACATGTGGCGATTTCGTTATGCTTCTTTGATCTCACTTGAAATTAACGATTGGCCAGATTCTGCAACGTAATATAAGAGCAGCGCCCAATTGCGTGCACGTTCATGTTTATTGGACAAGTGCATATGGACAGTTTTTAACATTAACGGTGCACACCTAGCTGATAGTTCGCAACAAAGTAGCGAAAATATGGCCCTGAAAACTTTATGATGGCAAAGGCTCCCCTCACTATTAATGCAAACACATCACTGAATGCTACTCAATTAAACCTCGTAATAGATCATATTTTGTATGTCACACAAGGTAACTGTAATGCTAGGATATACGTATATATTTTATATCAAAAATAAGTTCAGTGAGTCATCGCACTAACAAACACGATCCTGGATTTAACCTACTATGTAGGGCAGGGCAGAGCTTCATTAAACTAGTTGCAAAGTTCAGTATATGCTTCAGTATCTGACATTCTGCAGAAGCCTAGATGTTTTTGGCCATAGCTCATTGCCGCAAAATGAGGTGCAGTCTGCATTGGAATCCTCCACCGCTCTGCGTGTCTTTCGAAAGTTTTTTTTTTTTCTTTCCTTTTTTGAAGTGGCCACCACGCTAAAATTAAGTCACTTTCAGTATTGGGTGTTCTAATAATCACGGTTTGATCACACGGATACTAGTGAACAAGAATAACAAAAACATTCGCTGGATTAAAAAAAAAAAAAAGGATAAAGCGCGTTTTCTTCCGGTGACTCTTTTTCAAACACGCATTCGGCCGCCTTGCTCTTGTCCCCTTCGTACGCACACTCCCTGTGCCCCGCGGACGGGCGTCAGCAAGACGGGAGGGTCGGGGTTGTTCCCTGTTGCTCGGAGGGGGCTCCCCGCGGTGTCTCTGCTCTGCCTTCTCGGCCGTTTCTCCTCACCGAGGCGGCCTTGGCACGGCCGGATTCGCGCCGTGGCCGCCACTTCCCCTTTTCCCCGAAGTGAAACCGGTTTTCTGCGCCCCGTTTCTGCATGTGTTTTCTTTGCACGGCGACGCGGGTATGCGTGAGTGCGGCGGTGGGTCAGTTGGCGCTTTCCCGCCACCGTGGTCGTATGTTGCACTGTGAGCGAAGCATCGTGTGGAGGTTCTTTGGTTGCGATTATCACCAAGTTGGTTTTGTTCACATCGGAGCGCGAAGTGAAGTGAGACCCGTACGCACTTCGGAGGAGTCCGTTGTTGGGATAGAGCTTCTGCGCGAAGAGAACATGTTTAAGAAGTTGAACAGTCGCAGGCGTTTTGGATTCAAGGCGAAAAGCGGGGCGGACTGAGCGTCTGCGTTTCGGTGAGTGTTTTGCTTTTCCTTTTCGTGTTGATGCCAGTCTTGTACAGTATGTGCTACAAGATAATGAAGCGCGTATGTACATATTTCCGGCAGGCAAGCCAGCCTCGTCGGAAAAAAAAGAGGGGGGGGGGGGGAGAGAACGAGGTTTGTCACTACCGCGGACGCGACATTTTCTTTCTTTTAAATGGTGACTGTTCTTGACGGGTTGTTCGGCAGTGTTGTACTATTTCGATACGGTACCTGCGCCGTAGGGTAATGCTGGCGAGTTCCGGAGGCAGCGACGATGCTAACTAAGCAGTGAAAAAGAGTGCCAACTCATTTTAGACAAGAAATGCAATTTCTTGACCTATGACGCGGGGCAGCGTACAGATCGCTTCGCTTTATATTTTTTTGGTTAGTATATACCACACCTTAATTATGATTTCCATTGTTTATTTCAGTTTACGCATGCGAGGAGTTCCCGGATGTATCAGCATCTTACACAAAGAACTGCCTGGCGTCATACCTTGCGCATGAATTGAAATAAAGCGAATAAACAACCCAGCTCATGGTATGGGTTCAGCAACGATGCAATCCTTATTTCGTTTCTTATTAACGCGCAATTTAATTTTGTTCCTTTTCCACTGCGGAACGACAGAAAATGATGTATGATCAACGGTTAGCCAGGGGCAGACACGAGCTGGTTTGCATTAATGCAAAAGTAATACAGCACATATCCTTGCTGCGATCAGTCAACACATTCTATGTTCTGCTCGACCAATCAACAATCTAGCCAGGTCAGAGTATACGTAATTAAGTGGGCATGTATAATCGGGCTTAAAATAACAAGATCTTTTTTGTTCTTTTAAGCCTCACTATACTTATCACTACCAAGCACTGATCTGACAGGATTGTTGATTGGTCTAGCAGAAGATATAATGTGGTGAGTTATCGCAGCTAGGAGATGTACTGTACTACTTTTGCATTTATGAAAATCACCTCGTGTCTGCTTCTGGCAAACCGATGTTCGTGTACTATTTTCTGTTGTTCAGGAGTGGAAAGGTAGCAGAAAATCAAAAAGCGTCACTTGCAGAGTTTCTGAAGCAGTTGAGCCTGAAATCAACAGAATTTCAGTGGTGCGAATTCGAAAAGCGCTCTTAAGAAACACATGGGCCACTATTCCAAAAGATCTCAACGTGTGGTCAACACGGCACCTTCAAAGATGTCGATGATTATCAATAGAGTTTCAACAGCGTATGTTGACAGATCTGATCCGAATTTCTATAGACACCCAACATGCATTTTTGTAAGGGTCCACTACAAGTTTTGAGCTTCCCGCTCTGGGAACGCACACCTTCTCCCCGCACCCCACAATATGTCCTTTTTAAAGCAGCTAAAAGACAAGACAGAGAAAAGAAGCGAACAAGACAAGGAATTCGCTCTGTTAGACAAATCGATGGCTAAGCCATGACTGAATTTGTCTGCAATTTCACTGGTTTGAGTTTGAGCGCGCGCATCTCAGTGCGGGTCTTCGTTGTCTTCTTTCCTTCAATAAATATTCAGTTGTTAGCTGCCTTTTGGATGGTTTAAAAATGAAAATTTACCAACTCGTCCAGCGATATTCATCGGATGCGAAATAATGCTCTCAAGTTTTTACGGCTTCTCATAACAGCCGGTCTGCAAGATTTTATCACTGCTTTTACCGACTGCGCTGGTGCCGATCCCGCGATATTATCGGGATCGGCATCGGGTACGAGATAATGCTCTCATGTGTTTACGGCTTTTGACGATACCTGGTACGCAAGCCTCTTTGACTGCGTAAAGTGGAGTTCCGGGACAATAGGTGTGACGTAATTTACAGGGAGGGTTAGCGCGATACAACCAATCTGAGTGCCCCTCTTGTCCACTCGTCTGTCTCGCGCTAAGCCTCTCTGTAAATCTCTCACGATTTTATCGATTGTGCCGATGCCAATTCCGCGATATTATTGGGTGCCAGAGAATACTCCATGTGTTTACGGCTTCTGACGATAGCTGGTGCGCAATCCTCTTTGACTGCTTTTATCGATTGTGCCGAACGCCGCGTGGAAAGCGCGCTCGTTACATTGGTCTTTCTACGCGTTTTGCTCGCCTATCTGACCTTGCAGTGCCCAAGCAGTGGTTGCAGCTTCCTGGTCCTTTGAACCCGAAATTGCGCGCTAAGATACCGCAGCACGCACGCCTTGCGCGAAATGCATGGCATAGTTTCATATCACCGCTTTAGGCAGACCTCTTGTCGCAAAAAGCCGGTCCCATTGTCGTTTTTCTCTATTGTTCTAACGCGAAAGTAAGCGCCAGAATATGGCGCCTAACCCACTGCCCTCGACTCTCCATGCCGACCATAGATGGCGCCAAGCTCCCTCCCACAGGCGCTTTGCTTGAGTTCCGCGTTCCTTTTCTTTCACCGCCAAGCGACTGTGTAGCATCGTGAAGCCAATCCGATGGCCACCTCGGCTGCATGACATCGTCTGAAACCGGTACGGCGTGCCGCGCGGGTATGCCGCATCTTGTGCGAGCTGTAGAGATGTTGACTTCCTTCGATTAGGGCAGCCAAAATAAATCCTTCTTGACTGTTTTCAAGTCTGGATGCTCGGCTCCAGAAAAAGACGACGTATGGCTTCGCTGCACATGTGGCGCATTCGGGCAAATCTGGAAAAGTCTATATAGGCGTTAGGGTGAGTTCCTCCTCAGCCACGTTCGCTACAATCTAACGTTACTAGAACAAACTTAGTTTCACAGCTCAGCCCGAAGACATGTGCCCGGCGGCCGCCACGAGAACTAATAGCGCTGCAGTCGACTCTTGCTCCTTGTCGGGCGCATCGTCAGCTACACTTGGCGCGGAAGGGTGGAGCGGCTGGCACACACGTTGCTGTTACGTCCGGTCGTTGCACTGTACATGACTGCAGTGCAATTATAACTACATTATGGCACCTTTGGCTTCGAATACATCCACTACCTTGGTGAACGCGTTTGTGTAATGCGAAATTTGAAACAAGTGGGAGAGTGCTGTCGACTTGCTTCAGACCATTGTTCTAGTAACGTTGTCTGCTCTTCAGTTTAATTTCTTTTTATTACGTGATATCGTACATAGCTCGTCCAGACGAAAAGGCGTCACCATCGCCGTAACCTAAATGTGAGAAAAACGTATTCGAAAAATGCGCAGGTCATTTATTTTCAATTGATTTCAATTGTTTATTTTCCATAACATATATGGAGGATGCTAAGTAACAAAGCTGCACGGAAGCAGCTTGAGGGGCCCTTTACCCCTCTAAAAGCAACAGCGCAGGACCGACGCACGCACGATCTCCGAAGGCACTGACAATTTTTTAGATGTAAACTACTGTAAACATAGACAAACATTAAAATTATTACACAATCATATATCACAAAACTTGCAAACTTGCACCAAAACGAATAAAGACTTTTCAACAGCAGTGGTTTTAAAACATTCCGGAACATTCCTCCACACAAGAATGAATTTAATAGAGTGAAAAACCATCGACCATTAATTTCTTACTCAAGAAAGTTAGTGAAAAGGTTCGAGTGCAGGAAGGATTTGAAATCTGTAGGAGCTAAGAATACTTATGCATTTGTTTTTCAGACAGTTTATGAGTGCAGGCAAGCTGTGGCGAAGCATTTGGAGCCCATAGTTTTTTCTAGTTCGAGGTATTTGCCAGAATTCTGTGTGTCGTGTGGAACGAGAAGGTACTGTTTGGTGTAGATTTGAAATGTTAGCTAATGCTATGCTACTTTTTCTATTCCCATAATAAAACTTTCAGAACAAGTTATATGTGTACATATGTTGAATGTTTCTGATTTTATGTTTCTGTAAAAGTTCTGTAGTGGGTTCTATATATGGAGGCTTTTTCAATAACACACATGGCCTTCTGTAATAATAATATCTTATTGAGGTTCGAATAAGATACTGTGTCTCATAATAAATTAAAATAATTTATGTAGGAAGCGAACAATGCTTTATAGAGTAATACTTTCACTGAAGATGGAAAGTTATAGCGTTTCCTATTAATGAATTGCACTTTATGAATGACTTTTTGAATAACAAACTTCTCGTGATTATCCCACTGAAATGTGTCAGAAACATAAACTCCCCGGGTCTGAAAGCTATTTACAATACAGCCGCGTTTTACATTATGACGTAGCCCTGAAATGCGGAGCCTTCAGTGTGCTGCGCTATGCAATTTCGCCTTTTATTTAGCATCCACCTTCTTGTCCAGTTTGAGTCTAGCTTGTGGCAGGGATTCAAGCCAACCAATATATGTGCCTCCAATTCTATGCCATTCACTGTAAACGTAGTGATGTGCACCGACTTTAAGGCTTTGCCAACTACGTGCCAGCCTCTATTTGCATAATATTGGCTGAACGATGAGGCAACGGCAAATGCGCTATTGCGTCCTCTCTTAAAATAAAGCTTAAGCGTTCTGCTATATTTTTTCTTAACATCAGGCCTCTTCTTACCGTCCTGCATGTTTTGGACTGGGGGTCATCGGCGCCTATTGAAACGATTACTTGGAAGTCTGTTATTTCCTGTTGTCACTGATAGACGCCCTCGAGATTAAAAGGTGGACACAAGCTCGGCACAGAAGAGTGAACAATTTCTGATCTGCATTTAAAAGAGGAACTATATTGAAGTACGAAAACTTTCGTGGTGCACTTCGTCTATCAAGGCTCTTTAGTTCCTTGCTGTCACTTATATTTCGAACACGACAGGCATTCTACCGAATAGAAAGCACCCTAATGTCGTGTTATGTGTGTTTCGTCAGCGATACCGGAAGATAACTTGCAGGATTAAAGAGTCTATTAGCGTACACAGCGCAAATTGCACAGCTTAGTTGCACAAAAGAATTTTGAGCAATCATTTTGAGTTCATCACAATACCAGCCATTCGAAGAAAATTTTAGTATATTCGCGACGAGGAAATACACTAGCCATGAGGCCGAGGAATTTTGCTTGTTGAGAAGACTTTTGTCATTAGTGACGGATTGTCACGGCAATCATTAAAGTTGCGCATAAAGTTTTCATATCATGGGAATTCGGCTCTTCTGAAGAAGGTCAAATCTACACAATTGTGGATGGGACTTGCAACCTAGAGCTAAGGCGAAGAGAGGAGACATCATAAGAAGTGCCGAGAAATTCGTAGAAAACGCATGCTGCGATCTGTACAGCTGACAATAAAAAGCAAAAAGAGATATCACAATTGAAAGATAAGCACCTAAAAATCTCAGAAGAGGATCTAGATCGGCGTCTACGAGGCCTTGCAGACTTTCAACGGCTGGCACGTCAAGCGCCTGCCTGCACTTAGTTATGATGTTGAACGGCTTCTTAACTGAATTGTTTTGAGGTGGGCAAGCAGAAAACCGTATAAGCTTCTTAATGATCTCAAGATAGGCTACCAACCAAGCATATGAGCTCCGTAAGTCAGGCATTGAAGCCCATTCGCTGCAAATGTAGTTTTTGCTGTTGAAGCGACGCAAAATCGCATGCAACAAAAGATGGTCAAGGGAAATTAGGAACGTTAACGCTCATTTCCCACTAGACACAAAAAAGAATTATTCTACCCACTTAAACATTTCTCAAAAGAAGTATAATATGTTCCTCTCTTCACTGCTTATAATCTTGCAATGTTTGTCTATTTGATGAAATCAAGTTCTGGTTGTTGGCTGCATTTCATTTGCGTACGTCATTAGTGTTGTTGACAATTGCATTTTTCCTCATTTTTTACTTGTTGCGCTGATAGCGTGAAGGTAGGTTCCCATGCAGGCGAATGAGCGAAATGAGCGGCGAACGACAGCGACAACAGCAAACATTTCCAAACCGTTGGAACTGCGTCGCCCTCGCCGTTCGAGCTGCCGCGACAGCTGAAAACTGGTTTTTGCGTCGCCGCAGCAAAAATGGCTAGCATTTTCGTTTACATGGGAACCAGGCTTAAATACCTTACATTCATGCAGTCAACTTCTAACACCCTTTCCGGAGCTGTAGATACTTTGGATATCGTGTTTTAAAACTGCAGTTCTGTGCTAGTTTGATATTACATTGACTTCCCCTACAAGCAGCAAAATTATGTCGTTTCTGTTATCTTTGTGTGTGTGTGTGTGTGTGTGTGTGTGTGCGTGCGTGCGTGCGTGCGTGCGTGCGCGTGTGTGTGTGTGTGTGTGTGTGTGTGTGTGTGTGTGTGTGTGTGTGTGTGTGTGTGTGTGTGTGTGTGTGTGTGTGTGTGTGTGTGTGTGTGTGTGTGTGTGTGTGTGTGTGTGTGTGTGTGTGTGTGTGTGTGTGTGCGTGTGTGTAAAGGGGGAGTGAGCAACTCTCAAGGGCGTGACTAAGACTAGAATTCTAACTTCCTGTCATTACTCGTTATAAGCTTTTTTAAATAGACTCGCGCTTGTTCAGTCATTTCCTTTCGCAGTGCACACGGCCATTCTCACTGATTACTCTTACAGAAATTATTTAAAAAACTTGTCATATCTGATGTTGATTAAAACCACACAGCAACAATTTTTTTTTTACGTTGATGCATACGGGAGTGCGAGAATGCCGGTCTTGAGCTGTGTTCCGCGGCATACCTCAAAAGTCAGACATTAAGAAAAGAGGTTCTGATTTGGCGACGACGGAGGACGTTTATTCGCAATCTTGTTCACTACATCGTTTGACGCGAGTAGCCAGCTTCATGCGCTTCATGAACAGGTTGCCCGGCTAGCAGATTTCTGCATGTAATGGAAGCAATCTGCGCAGCGCAGCCGTAAACGTGACACCTGCTTCGTTGGGGGCTGCTATGCACTGAAAATTTGTTTATTTTGTTTGCACGGCAGTATCCCCTGAAAGAGCACACTACAATGTACAGGCCAAGGAGTAAAGCAAGACATTGGAAAGTTGGACGAGTTGGTGATCTTTAGATTCAATGCACATGGTAATTAGCGCTAAAGACCGGGACAGAGGAGACACCACGAACGCTAGACATCAACTTGGTTTTATTCCAAGTCTTATTCCAAAATCAACTTGATGTGTAGCGTTCGTGGTGTCCTCTTCTCCTCTGTCCCTGTCGTTAGCGCCAGTTACCACGCGTATTGAATCTGAGTAAAGCAAGAAACAGTGCTTGTGAGCAAATACAGGCCATGGGGTAAAGCAAGAAGCAGTGCTTGTGAGAGATCCAACGGCGCCGGCGCTATCACACTTGTTTCACAGCATTAACAAGTGACTTTCGCTTAACACACGCGCGTTCTCCGAGGTAATGCGTGACTTAGAAGCCAAAGTTATCGTAATGTACTTATAATTTTACTGTAGCCAGGCACAGTGCAACGGCAGCACGCAAAAGCTACGTGTGTGCCGGCGTTTCGTGAAGACGACGCGCTCAGCAAGGAGCAAGAGTTGATTGCAGCGCCGCTAGTTTTCGCGACGGCCACCGAGAACGCACTCCTCCGCTGGGCAGTATGGGAACCTGTGAAACCGAGTTTGTTCTAGTAACTTTGCTACAAGCGACGGCGCTCTGGGAACTAACACGACAAAGCAACGCGCAAAACATCTGTGGCGACAGTGACGAGGAAGAGGAGACTAGCTGAGCGGCGCAGAGCAGCGAAGTTGGCCTCTTGTGACTTCCGCTATTCACAAACGCGCCTCGACTCGACGCTCCACCTCCACTCCGTGGAGGGGAGAAAACTGCCGCTCCTCCACTCCAGGGCCCATTGGATGCATAAACACCGCTCGGTGTTTCGAACTCCGACAAGTTCTCCTCGAGAATACCTCACCCGAAGCAGCCTAGGTGGCGTATGGGGACGAGATTAAGGTGAAGTTTTGGCCCGAGAACTGTGTGCTGATGTGTGCAACATGCTGAGTTGTTCATGTCAAGTCTTCTAAACAACTTTCGCAAACAACCTCGACGCTAACTGCGTAGTGTAACTTGTTTTGTCGGCTGGATGAAAATCATCATCATCATCAGCCTGATTATACCCACTGCAGGGCGAAGGCCTCTGCCATATTTCTCCACTTAACCCGGTTCTGTGCTAGCTGCATCCACTTGACCCCTGCGAACTTCTTAATCTCATCCGCCCACCTAACTTTCTGCCGCCCCCTGCTACGCTTTCCTTCCCTTGGAATCCAGTTTGTTACCCTCAGCGACCATCGGTTATCCTCTCTTCGCACTACATGTTCTGCCCATGTCCATTTCTTCTTCTTAATTTCTACTAGAATGTCGGTAACTTGAGTTATTTCTCTGACCCACTCTGCACGCTTTCTATCTCTTAATGTTACCCCTACCATTTTTCGTTTCATAGCCCTCTGGGTTGTCCTCAACTTAAGTAGAACTCTCTTGAATAGCCTCCACATTTCAGCCCCTGAAACGTGGCGTGGATGAAAATGGCGGCTGTCAAAATCCCTGAAAAGGATTTTGCATCTAGCAAGTCACCGCCGGTGACGGTGTTTAAGCAGAACCATGGAGGAAGGAAAGAACTTAGGAGAGACCCTGGTGTCATTTTTTTGAAGCCGCCGCGGCCGTGCCTCGACCGGAAGCTGCAACGTCTCTCCTCCTCCTTTACCCTCCGCATTCTCTTTCTCCGCGACGCTCACGTACTTAGTAAGCGGCGTCCGTGTGCTGTGCGATGTCAGCGCACGTAAAGATCCCCAGGTGGTCGAAATTACTCCGTAGCCCTCCCCTACGACTCCTCTTTTTCTCTTTCCACTTCCACTCCCATCTTCCTCCCTTCCCTTACGGCGCGGTTGAGGTGTCCACAGAAAACAAGTGAGAGAGAGTTACCGCGCCTTTCCCTTCCTATAAATAAATCAGTTTAGAGCCCTTAGCAACTCTGCTGCTAGTGACCCGCGTTTTCATAGCAATAGCGTCGTCGTTGCTAATGCCCCGACTTGGCTAACGCTAAATTTTGACGTCACTTCCGCCACTTTTTCTCCAATGCATTGGAAATGGCAAAGGCCTCTCTTAAGTTGTTTCCTTCCTCCATGCGCAGAACACATGGAGGAAGGACAGAACAGGCCCTGACATCACTTTTTTGAAGGCGCCGCGGCCGCGCCGCGACCGGACGCTGCAAGTCTCTCCTCCTCCTTTACCCTTACCCTCCGCGCCCTCCGCATTTTCTTTCTCCGCGACGCTCATGTACTTCGGCACTTAGCAACGCTGTTGCTAGTGGCCTGTGTTTTCATAGCAACAGCAATGCCGTTGCTAATGGCCCGACTTCACAAACCCTAAATTTTGACTTTACTTCCGCCATACTTTCTCCAACTCATTGGGAATGGCAAAGGCCTCTCCTTAGTTGTTTTCTTTTTCCATGGCAGAACATGACGTAGGCTTCGAGAAATGGTGTGAATATTTCGGTTTATTTTTTGGTGTGAGATCTACGCTCTGCCTTTGCCGCTGTGCCTTTTTGTTATTGCCAGCCTTTGACAGACTTTTTTTTATTGCAAGGCATTGACAGGCTTTTTTTATTATCAGGCTTTGACAGACATCAAAAAATATTGCATGAAAAAAAGTAAAAGGCGCTAACTCCTACGATCGTGTATCTGGCTTTCATAAGGCTCGGGGGGGATTGGCCAAAATATACGTGCTGCTTTGCAGCGCGTTGTAGCTCATGCACACTGAATTCTACTCTCCAGAAGCAAATACCGCTTGTAATTTTCAAACAAGTTGGAAGCCCTAATTGAAAAAGATCTTAAAAAGTCACGCCCTTCGTCAGCCGCGAGTAACACCCTGGGGGACGAAGACACCAACGCGCTCCCTGGACAGCGCCGCGCGTCCGAAAACGTATTAACTACGTAATCTTTGGCGACGGGCAAGTCATTGATGTGCGGAGTGCAGCAGAAATGTCCGCACAGTACCGCCGCGCCTCCGGTGACCCCCAGCTTACTGCATGCGACACGCTGTTCCCCCACGAGGTGGTGGTGGTGGTGAAAAACTTTATATTTGGGAGCCCTAAGTGATTACATGCTAATGACGGGTCGGCTATGGCTGCGTGTTGTGGCCGGAAGCTGGTGCTTCCCAGCGACACCCAAAGCCCAGTCCGTCAGAGCTGGACACCGCAGCCTCCCATCGCTCGAGGTCGGAGAGTTGCCAAGTGGCTGGAGGGTGGAATTCTGATCATTTGATCATAATGTGCTCAAAATCAGCTTTAGGTGCCCCACGCAGGGTGCACTGCAGCGAGAACATTCCTGGATGGATCAAAGATAAGAAAGCAGGGGATGGGAATGTACGGGACTGAGGCTGGCGCCACGTCACCTGTTGTAGCTTAGTCATAGATTAATGAGGTGGAGGGTAGATGGTTCATTGATCACGGTAATGGAGAGAAATTTCATGATAGGATACTATGCGCTCGCGAGCATCTCCCCAGGCAGTCGCAGTCCCCACTCGGCTGACGTACCCTCGAGCAAAAGAGTGAGCTGCTTCGTTGCCTGGGTGACCCGTGTGAGCGGGCACTCATATTAATTGAATAGGGTGTTCGGGTGGGGGAGGGAAGCGAGGAACCGGAAGGCTGGGCTAGAGATCCGACCGCGAGCGAAGTTTCGTACGGCGGATTTAGAATCGCTAATGATGGTTGTGGCTCGGGTAGTAGCTATGGCGAGGGCAACCGCCGCCTCCTCCGCCTCCAGGGAAGTGGAGGCAAAAGTTGTACCGGCCGCGACCAGTTGCAGAGTTGGAAACAGCGCTGAGGGCGAACGCAGGGCGGGAGTGGTATGAGTATGTAGTATGAGGCAGCGTCTACGTAAACGGTCTCTGGCTGGAAGCCATAGTGCTCGTGAAGAGCTTCTGCGCGTGCCTTGTGGCGAGCGACATGGTGCTCTGGGTGCGTATTCTTTGGCAGGAGATGCACCTTAAGAACGCGGTGTATCGCAGGGGGGAAGTGTATGTTGTGTAGAGCAGTGACCGGGAGGTGAGAGATGGATGCGAGCAGGGATGTTTCGGCAGGTGAGGGTAGATGATAAGCGCTCCAACTGGGCTGAGCGGTGGGCTTCTGTGAGCTCAGCTAGGGAGTTGCGGATGCCCATGTGAAGAAGGCGTTCATTGCAGGTTTAGCGGGGTAAGTTGAGGGCGGCCTTGTACGCCTGTCGGATAAGGGCGTTAACCTTGTCTTCCTTCACCCGCGTGAGGAAAAGGTAGGGGAGCGAGTACACAACACGGCTCAGGACAAATGCCTGTACCAGGCGTCTGAGGTCATGCTCGCGCATGCCGCGATGGCGATTGGCTATGCGGCGAATGAGGCGGATTGTTTGATGAACCATCACCGTCAGCTTAGTGATGGTTGTGGTATTCTTGCCATTGTTTTCTATCTGGATACCAAGAATCCTGATGCTGTCCACTTCTGGTATCCGGGTGTTCACAATTGTCAAGAAGATGGGGGAAGGAGAGCCTTTGTCTGTAGGACACCTAGGAGGTCGGAGTATGAGAAGCTCCGATTTGGTAGGGGAACAAGCCAAGCCAACATTTGCGGCAAAATATACTACAATATCTGCTCCGACTTGTAATGTATCTTCCATTGCGCCAATGTTACCTGTGGTGGTCCACAGTGTAATATCATCGGCGTATAAGGAGTGGGACAGGGCAGGGATTTGGCTGAGGGTGTGTGCCATGGGGATAAGGGTAATATTAAAAAGCAGTGGAGAGAGGACAGAACCCTGTGGGGTGCCAATGCTACCGAGTTTGAAAGATGGAGATGAGAGCGAGCCGATGGGGATTTCTGATGTGCGATGACTAAAAAAAGCGGAGATGTACTGGTGGACACGCGAGCCCGAGCCGACTTGAAGCGATGAGAGAGCATCTAAAATGGCTGCGTGACTGACATTATTAAAGGCCTTTGTGAGATCTAGGGCAAGAATTGCTCGGGTGCGCTTTGCGTGGCGGGGGTGAAGTACATCTTCTGACAGTTGCACCATAACATCCTGTGTGGAGAGATGTGACCGGAAGCCGATCATTAGGTCAGGGAAGAGGTTGTGGTCATCTATGCGGTTCTGGAGGCGTGCGAGCACAACATGTTCAAAGAGTTTGCCAAGACAGGATGTGAGAGATATGGGTCGGAGATTCTTGATGTCGAGTGGTTTGCCGGGTTTAGGGATAAATGTGATACAGACGGGCCATCCAAGTTACGAAGCATCTTATTTGCGACTCGGTCCTTCCCCGGAGCAGATGTCGTCCTGTGGCGGTGCATCGCCGCCCTGACTTCAGCTGAAAAGATTTTCTCATCAAGGGCAGAGTTGCGAAACCCGGTGTAGGAAGGGAGGGGGGTAGATGGGATTGTAGTGATGTACTGATCTTTTAAGGTCTAGGGCATCATCGTCTAGGGGAAGCTGATGAATAATGCGGGTAATATTCTTATGCTGCGTGGCCTTGGTGTACCCAGGATCAAGGAGGTAGCGTAAAAGCGACCAAGTGTCTTTAAGGCCTAGATGCGGTCACAGACCTGCCCCCACTGCTGGTGAGCGAAATCCCTTGTATGAGCTTCAATTTCTTTCACAAGGCGGGAAATTCACCGTTTGAGGGTGCGATTATGCTTTTGGGACAGTCAGCGTTTCTGAAGGCTGGCGTGTGCCTCCCACATGTGGAGAAGGCGACTATCCGCAGCCGAAGTGTCCTCTAGTTCCGGCATAGTGGATGTCGCCGACTCCACATCCTGTGTGAGAGAAACCACCCAGGCCTCCAGGTCCACAATGGTGTCCGGGGCGTTTTGCCGGATGCGGCGAAATCTATCCCAATCGACCACGCAGGCCTGATTGCATTTGGGTGGGTGAGGGAAGAGATGGAGAGCTCAGTGCATAAAATGTAATGATCACTGCCTAAGGAGTGAGTGATATTAGTCCAGCGGCTTTCTCGAACGCATTTTGAGAGAGTCAAGTCTGGGCTTGTGTCGTGCTGAACGCTAGATCCAATTCGGGTGGGATAGGAGGTGTCGTTGAGAATAGAAAGCCCTTCGTCCTGAAGGATGCACAAAATTGCCGTACCCTTACGGCAGTTCTTTCGGTAACCCCAGCTGGTATGGCTATCATTGAAGTCGCCAACTACTCGTAGTGATCCTCCCGCACTAACTGTGAGGGCTTTCTTGATTGCGCCAATGAGGGGGGCAGGAGGGCTCTTGGGAGGGCTATAGAGGTTGAGAACAAAAAGGGTGTGTGCTTTTCGTGTGCGGGGTAGGAGTTCCAGCAAGAGACCATCCACGCCATCCACCTCAAGAGGGTGTTCGACCGCGGTAAAGTTGTGGTGCACCAATGACGCTACCCTGGATTGAGGCTGGGTGGAGGGCTCGCAAGTAGTATAGTCGCGGAGCTTAACCGAAACAAGCGTCTCCTGCAGCGCTATCACTACCGGTATCTCGTTAGGGGATGGGGTAGATAAGTGAAGCTGCAGATTATTCCGCTTTGTGCGGAAACCTCTGCAGTTCCACTGCCACACGCTAAGTCCGCTGTGTGGACTTCGTTCTACTGGTATATACCAAACTTTTTACGAAAGCGGATACGACGAGGATGCACCGATCCTTTGTCTAAAGCATCGGCTGAGACTGACAGCTACCCGGGACGCTTATTACCAAACCATATCCCGTAGGAGCACTCGAGCAGACGACGCTCTGGGGCGTGATTTTTCTGAGCAGCGTCACCTAGCGACAAATAGTGGATGTAGTGTCTAAACGAATAAGAAAGCATTTAAAAGCCTCTGTTCACGTCGTTTTTGTGGCGCAGTGGGTCAACAACACCCATCTACCCGGGACTTCTCGCACGCTATCGTTTTACGAATGCGGTCAAAGCTAGCCTCTGGCCGTCCCTGCCGCTCACACCGAACATGGATAACCGTGATCAGCCACCGACGTCTGTGCTGTGTTGATCGTCGCATCATCGCATTGCGCTTGTGTGGCGCAAGCACATTCCAAGTCGTCACCGCATAATTAGAAAACTTTTCGGAGCCTACCGAGTGCAGATTTGAGGCACGCTTTGACCGTTAATGGTGAGCTCGCCCGCGGCCGGAGTCGAGCGGCGGCGGCACTCTCCGTGGCTCGTCCTGCGCGCTTCCGCAGGCGGCGGCGAACTTGTGGGGGAAAGATTGTACGGAGAGTTCCAGGGACTGCATTGCCGTCATCCGAAGGCACCGAAAATCCGTTCAGTGCACGGATTTTCGGTGCCTTTTTACTGGTGAGGTGCAGCAACTAGACACAAGTGTACCATAAGGCAGATAAAGCTGGTAATTGACAGCCAGGAAGTAAAACAGAGAAGAACAAGGAGAAAAAAAAGCTAAAGCAATAGGGATAAAGGAACATATCTCTGTAAACGTTCTTTATACAAGCTTATTGGAGAAAACACGCCATAATGAATTGATTGAAGGTGTCCGAAAAACAATACAAAGAAATCACCACATTTACTTAAATAAGACTTACTTTGCAATAGGGCAATGTTCAGTGTCAAAGAATAGGATAGGATAGGAAATACGTTAATTTCTCTATGAAGGTCTTTTGCTAGTAGTAGAAGAGGTTCATCTTCCGTCTTCTCACAGGGTCGGTGCCCCTATTCCAGGACTCCGCTGAGCTTCGCTGCTCGCTGGGCTTGCTGGATCAGACCTAGTTGGCAATCCAGATCGCCGCTGGAGAGCCGGCTCTCCCACTGTTCCGCACTCAGGTCTTTACAAAAGCTATCGTTATTTCTAAATTGCCACGTGATGTGGTATAACGAAGGTTTGCTACCACACGACGGGGCAGGCGTCCCGTTATTGTGACGGGTAAATTTTGCTTAGGATATGAAGGTTAGGGAATGTTCCTGTCTGCAGTCTTCGCAAATACACTGCCTCTTGTTGTTTAAGATCGCGATGAGGCGGCGGATAGCGGATCCGTACCCCCCCCATAGTAGTTCAAAATGTCTGAGTACGTAGGGCCGACTCGCTCGTGTAGATCGTCCGATTGGGAGGAAGCTCGGCTCGTGTACCCTCGAGCTACCTCATCGGCGCGTTCGTTCCCCGCTATGTCGGTGTGTCCTGGCGCCCAGTAGATGTTGTGTTTGACTTTTGATGGGGTCGCGCTCTGGAGGAGCCTGAGTGCGGCGTCACCTATGTCGAAGAATAAATAAATAAAATCTACAATAACTCTGTATAAAAATGAAGACTATAAGCACATAAACATCCACCAGAAACAATGAACACATCGGTTGGAATTTACGTGGAAAAAAGGAAAGCTGGCCAGCACTCTTATTAATGCCAGCATTCAAGGTATTGAATTGTATATTAGGTACGACTCGCAAGCTTCCCTGTCATAATGTGTCCGTAGGCCATTATTGATGATGCCGTCAAAAAAGCTGCAGCGCAAGATCATCGTACTATCTTAAATTGCAAGAAGCCTGCGCAATCTGGTTTCCAACTAAGTTAATCTTATCCTACACAGCATCAGCCCCAAACGTCCAATGCTATTCTAAAAAAGTACCATACTATTCTTCTCCGAAGCGAAAAACGGAGAATCCTACCCCCTGTCGTGTACAGAAGGGCGAAAAACATCACAGACATAGTGCCCTAATCGAAATTAAACTATAACAACGTCTCAGGATGTACAGCGTGCAATAAAGATCCCTGTAAGGCTTGTCCAGTGATAATTACAGCTGCACCGGTCCAAAGCACAGCCTCCTCTTTTTCATTCAAAGTTTGAGGTGACTTTATCTGTGACACAAGTAATGTAGCCTACCCTCTCGAGTGCGGCGTGTGCCATGAGCAATATATTGGGCAAACATAAACGGCTTTCCGATAAGGAATAAATAACCACCGGGCACATATACGATCACTGCCAAGTCTTCCTGTCTCGAGACATGTAATCACAAACGAGCCTTCGTTTGACTACTTCAGGGTGACGCTACTACAATCAGGCTTTCAAACACATTATAACAGGGAAGCTTGCGAGTCGTAACTGATATACAAATGCAATACTTTGAATGCTGGCATTAATTACAATGCTGGCAAGCTCTCCACGTAAATTCCAACCGATGTGATCATTGTTTCTAGTGGTTGTTTATGTGCTTATGATGTAATTTTTATAGATGGTTATTGTTGCTGTTATTTATTTATTTATTCACTGACACTGAACACTGCCTTGTTGAGGAGTGCCACCCTGTGATGTATTCAGAAGTGAAAAGGACTGGGCATGTTTGTTAGACATCGTAAATCAAAAAGACAGCGCCTGTCTTGTGTTATCGTCGTCCCCGTCTTTTGTTGCGGCGCTATCCTGTTTGACTCTGATGTATGCTTGTTCAGGAACAACTTGTTTTGATCATGGGCGCTGTCCCAATGAGTGAAATTCCTATTTAAGTAAATGCGGTGCTTTTTTGTATCTTTTTTTTGGACACTATCAAGAATGAATTATGGCGTGTTTTCTTCAATAAAGCTGTATAAACAGTGTTTACAGTGATATCTTCGTTTCGCCCTGCCGCTTTACCTTCATTTTTCCTCCTTGGTTCTCCTTCTCTATCTTACTTCCTGGGTGCCTTTTACCGACTTTATCTGTCTTATGGTACACCTGTGTTTTGTTGCTGCACGTCACCAGTACAAACGCGCCGCAAATCTCTACACACAACGCAAATGTGTACAACCATCGAGACGGCCCGTCTTCATCTTGGGTTGTTGACCACAAGCCTCGGTTGTTGATTGCTCGCTTCTCCCTTTTTTTTCGCGCGCGTTTCGGCTTTTTTGTTGTGTTTTCCCCTTTTTGCGTTCGCGTGGCAGCGAACTGCCCTATGTTTTCTTGTTTTTTTTTTCGCCCCTCTCGTCAATATCCCCGTCATTTTCCCTTTCTCAGCCTTCTGTGGTTGTCATTGTAAAGCCTTTAAGAAGGCGCCTGAGCGCACTGTAAAACCATTCTTGAGAAAGGTCGTGCTATGACCCGACCGAAACTATTTAATGGGTTAGGTGTGGCCCATACTTGATATTATGTCGTTTCGTGCCGCGCTGTCCACATCTCCTACTCTACCTGCGTAATGCGCACTGAGCTTGCCGCAGTTAAAAAAGTGCTGACAGTTTTTTTAGTGATGCATTCCCCTTATTAGACCTTTATGATACTACCCAGATTTTGGAGCGCCTTAATTGATGACACACAACCCTCAGTGCTACGCTAGTTAGATAAGTAAAGATGCGATTGTTTTCGTGATGCATGCGGTTACGGCGCCTCCATCAGTTAGTGACTTTGACTAACCAGGCAAATGTGTAAGCGCTGAATAGGGCATGCAATATATACTTTGCTTATTATTTTAAGATTGCATTTAAAAGAAGTCAACCTATTTTAAGCCGAGCTCGTGGAACGTTCTCAGAACTTTATTTTTCTGCCTACATGGCCAATTTGCTATCCAAGTTTTTTCATCCGATTTTAGAGATGGAAAAATTTGTTTAATAAAAAATTGCGTAGTAAAAAAATCTAGGGTTCATAATGGTTCCTCGATATTCGTATGCGTTATTAGTGCAGTATAGTACAAAAAGCGGAGAATCATTACGCTTATGCTCGACGAGCCTTCAAATTCTTCCTTTTTCTTTTCGAGCCACACACACTATACTCGCAGTTGTGAATAGCTTCCCGCCTGTCGTGTTGGTGAGGTCGTGGCAGTTGGCATTCAAGTCAGTGAGGGAAGTGAGAATTGTCGCATAAAAACAGCGCTATCCAATCTTCGCTGGCATTTTTGATTGGCGTACGCATTGTGATACGCACCGAGCGCCATTTAGAAACACGAAGGTTATTCTGCATACGATGAAGGCCACCATTCTTTTCTTCGCAATATAATCATGCGTGGACTTTAGGCATTACGTTTTGCGCTTAATTTGATTACGCGCCTTGGCTTATTGTGTGAGCAGACGCTGCTCATTAAAGCTTCCTGGATTGCCACAACATTCTCATTGCGTGTACCCTGAGTCACCTGGCAGTACCATTAGAAACCTATTAGGAACAAGGTTGCGCGGTGTTACATAACTGTAATTTGAGGATAGTGGTGGTCTTAGACAAATGGCTAGGTTTCAAATTTGTTTCCGCTCTGCTGGAAAGCGTTGTAAAACAGATTAGCAAAGGCGATAGTTCCCAACCAATACTCAAGCAGGTGAAAACAATAAGGTGCAAACATGAGCGCACAAACCGTACCTTGATTAGTAGACACCTTGCTTTTGAGCGGCATTACGGTGGTGTGGGGACATTAGAAAGGGGTATTTAAGCGAGCTATTGAGCAGTCGAAGTAAATATGGAAGAAAAAAAATCTGGCGTACAAAGCCTAGAAGTTGTGATCTACACGAATAAATACACTCTGTTTACGGCGCTCGACACAAAACTAACTGCAACAAGAAAGCTCCGTAGACAATGAAAGTGCAGCAAGAATCGCTGCTTTGTTTTGCGATAAGACTCAGTGTGAAGGAAAAGTTTCTTGATTAAATTGAGGTTATATAGCTTCTCGTTCCTTTTTGTATGCTGGATGTCTCAAGGCTGTAACAAAGTACAAATTGAGCACAATGAAAATCTTTCCAGGGAACTGAAACACATTCACATATAAAAGAGCGACACTTGTGAGCGGGAGATAACAGAAAGAACTTAACCATTTTCGCATGTCGCAATAGGCTGCCTTTTGAAGGCATAAACGTAGCGCTAGAAAGCTTCTGCTTATAACAAAGCGGCGAAAATAATTGCGCTGAAAAGTGCTCTTCAAGCTAAAATGACTATGCAGCTGAAAGAAAATGTTCAAGGTTTGTATGACTTTCACGTACCATATTAGCAGAATGGCAGCTGCCTGCCCCTTGGATGCGCAATATTCGTTTCGTCTGCTTGCTAACCCGGGAGATTCTACCTGCACCTCCTACCACATGACGCTGAGTACTTACGGAGTTCAGACGGTGCCCAGACATCAAACACAGGGAATCTGAGCACTGATATCACTAGATATATTTGTGAAGCTGTTCAATCACGTACTGCGCGCGGCGTCAAAGACATCATAGGCATCTTATCGTGCCCTTGGCTCGCTCGAAAACCCCACGTAACAGATATGACAGGTCGTCAACCCGATCGGCAGAGTGATATTGCCGCAACAATGGAGTTATGCGTATCGAGGACTGTTGGCGTTGTCACTTATCGGCGGAGGGATGTCACCACCCATTAGGAGGGTTTCATTTGCTAGATTTCATTTTAGGGAAGTCATGATGATGAACATCGCATAGGTTTCACGTGGCTCCAGTAAGATATGGGACAACATATTTATTAATCGAAATAACAAGTCATTCCAGTTCTTCTGTTAAACTAACATGGCGGTTAGTGTAATGTCGCTTCTATTGGCACAGAGCTAGGAGACTTATATGAAGGTTTCTACGGATAGATGACATTGCTCTTTGCCCGCAAGAAAGCTGCCCCAATCGCATGGAGGAGATTTCACATTTGTTTTAACATTCATTTGTCAGTTCATTCATTAGTAAAGAACTGTTATTTTGCAGAAAAAATGCTAAGATGCATTGAAAACGTCCCCAGAAGTTAATATTTCCTCCCTCTCGTTTTGAAGTGCCGTAATCAAAAGGGGCCAGCTATAGTTCTCAGTGGCGTCACTAGTGGAGCGCGGGCCGTACCAGGTACAACGGTCAAGAAGGTGAAATGGGAAAAATGGGTGGGGGCAGGAGGTCGGCGGTTCAGGCTTAAATAGCAACCAACTAATGTGTGAAAAGTGAAAGATGTGTGACATGCCTGTCGCTATTAGAGAGCAGCAAGTGTTTGATCACCGCGCGCCTACTACAAAAACGATGCAAAGAGAGAGGAATGAATTGGCGGAGGCTTTTAAAAAAGTCCGCAAATGACGTGTATATTAAGATACAGCGTACGCAAGACGATGCCCATGCTGCATTACGTGTGTCATAGCTATTTCGTTCTCAGGGAGGAAAGGTTACTGTTAGAATGGGAGATGCAACTCAGTAGGTTATATTTTCGGTCGCTGTGGCATCAGTACACTTTGCCAACGTTTTGTTCTGGATGTAGGATACATTTTGCGCCATATTCGCAGATGGAGACGCCAGAAGGCAAATGTAACGAATGAGCCACAGTTTGCGGCCGGTGAAAGGATCTGCCTGGTTTTAAATGATTGATTCGAAGCACTTATACCTGATGGGGGACAGAGTAGGCTGAAGGGGTTAACCCGACCGCCCTCTTGACAGCAGACACATGCAGCCCAACGCAATAACTTGATACATAACGAAGCGTTCTCGTTTCATGCAAGAGGCGCTTTGATTTTTATCACGCCCTAGAAACAGTCAACAGCGTTCAAGCAAAAATAAGGCAGCAGGGCAGCTGTTTCCAGTACTCAGAAGTTAAAGCGCAGTGTTTACGGTCTCGTGTGTACAACGAGGTATGCATGATGCCGAACCAACACGGGAGCATTAACAGGAGTTGTTTACTTTCTTGCACAGGCATTCAGCACACTCGAAGGCGCTACTAGCAATGGAAAAGCTGCACGATATGCTCGAATTGCACGTTCGGAAGTACCAGGCTCACACAAAGAGGATGCCCCTGGATTGCACATCCAGTGCACTTATGGGCATCGAAATTTGCCGAGAGCTGGACATATTCTTTTAAAATGTTTGACTCAACGTACCTACGGGGATGTGTTGCATGCATAATTAGTGATGTCACCTCTGAGAGGCCGAGGAGAAACATAGACTTTTGCAGATGCACCAGCTTACCGCTCGATGACATTGCTGCAGCTATTTTGCGCATATGTGAGACAGGAGTATTTGTAAATATGTAAGTACATAAATAAATAATTAAATGCTAAAGCTGGCAAGTAGAGGTACTTCCCTAAGGCCTTGTAATACCATGACATCGGACAATAAATTCTGCTACGTATTCGTGGACCAATATCCTAGCCTAGTATTTTTTACTTGTATTCATTTTAATCTCCATCTAAGACTAGTTGCTTCCGATCTCCTAGTTCTGCACACCATCATATCCACAGTATGACTAATCAATCGTGCTTAATACACAGCCATAAATGACGAAATATTTTGCGGCCTTACAAATATGCTTTTCATTTATATCCAAGCAAGCGTTACGAGAAAGAAGAAGTGTCTTCCTGCTAAGGTGGCTTCATCGCTCCTCTGAAAATTCTTGCCGTCCTTGTAAGCACTTGTCCTGTCTCCAGAGAAGTGGATCTTCTATTTCCGAGGAAGCTCCAGACGTCCTCTCCGCGTCAGGTTGCGAGACCTCCGGCGCATGCTACTCATGCATGATTGCAGCTCAGGTCGGCACGGAGGCTAGGCCTAGTGCTGCCGCTGCCACGCTGGCAGAGGTAGTTTCGCCGGAGTTGCTCGCTGCAACTCCTGCTCTGCCGTCGACACCTCAACCTGACCATCGGCCTCAGGTCCAGCTTGGTGCTCCCGGTTCTTCAGCACCAGCGCCCATTCAGCCTTCCCAAAATGGACAACAGCCCGTAAATGAACTGTTCTCTGGGCGGAGCCCGGCTATGGCCACTCAGCTAACACGACGAGATGCACATCCAACAGTGCGACCTGAGGAAACAAGCTCTCCAATGGACCTATCTGCTCCGCCATCTGTATCAACGAGCACCCGTGCCCCTCACAAGCGTCCTTCGGAAGATAATCAACCGAATTCGTCCTCGGCAAGTGGTGGCTATCAAGGAAAGCGCTCCTGTTTAACTATCGAAAACCAGGTTGCACCTACACCGGGATCGTCATCTTATAAGGTGGCGATTAAATCTCTAGCCAACAAAAGCCTCACCGATATACCAAACAGGATCATCCAGGCCAACTTGGACGCGTGTCTCGGAACCAGAGGTTTTCGGGGCTTCACGGCAAGGAAGAAGTCAAACACTATAGCTGTGTGGCTCCCGACACTTACTGCGGTGGAACGTGTCCAAGCGCTTAGTTATATTTCAGTCACAAGTGAGATCTCAGTGCCTGTGCAAGTGTATCTAGTTGAAGGCTCCGACTTGCAGCGTTGCGTCGTTTACAACGTCGACATAAACGAAGATCAAACCGCCCTTCAACGTGAGCTGTACTGCCCAACGCACCGAGTCATACAGGCCCGACACATAGGAAAGGGGTGTTCCTGCATGATCACCTTGCAAGGCCCTCCGACACTCCCAGCCTGTCTGTACTACTACGGCTGCATATTAAGGCCACGGCCGTATAAACCGAGGGTGGTTTACTGTTATAACTGTTTTCGGGCAGGGCACATGCGCAAATCTTGCCCCTTTGCTACTGCCGATGAAGGTGCGTCTGAAGGAAAAGTTACGTACCGATGCGGCCTCTGCAAATCGGACGACCACGAGATAACATCTCCAAGTTGTCCGACAAAGCAAAAGGCAACGCAGAAGGCTCGTCTTCGGAACACTAAGCGTTGGTCAATAGAGGACATGACACCGGTGCAGACATCCAATCGCTTTGCAGCTCTTCAGTATGATGATGACGAGTGACCAGAGCTTCCTGAGCCCGCTTCGAATGCACCTCCAGCTAAGACGAAGTCTAATGATACGGTGCTCAAGAAACGCCATCGACAACAGCCAATACAGCAGCGTACTGATCTACCAGACGACGATATGGCTGTAGTGGATGAGCAAATCAATCGTCTCTTAGCAGAAGTCTCTAAGCTCCGACAACACCGCGAAATGCTTGCTCGACGTCGGCGAGCTGCAGAAGTAACCGCCAAATCTAGTAATTTCCCAACACAACCGCCTTCATCCCGCGCAACAGGGCCATTTGCTGCCTCTTCCCAGAGTACCACAACACATAATGATAACTCTGCAACATCGCTGCTCCGCTATATGGTCAACCAGTTGTCCAACCTGACATCCGTGATACTACAGCGCTTGGACTAGCACACAAAAATGGCGAAATCCGGTCGTCCTGGTGTACTACAGTGGAACTGTAGAGGCATTTCCACGAAGGTGGCCGAGCTCAAGACCCGACTGCGATTCAACAAACTTCGGGTGTGGGCTATGTTACTTCAGGAAACGAACGCCTTGCCATCTATTCCTGGCTTCAGCGGCTACGTGTCTCCTTCAATGACCGACCGTCGCGTGCAGACTGCTTCTCCCTCGGGAAAAGCGGTGATGTATGTTGAAACGCGTATTCCTCATGTACGCCTTTCTCTCGAAAACTGGTGCACATCATACCAAGAGGTAGTAGCAGTTGCTGCGAAATTTCTGAAAGGAACCGTTGTTCTTGTTTCTTATTACGTTCCACCAGCTGGAGGCGCCTCTTCCCGTATTAATCTTGGCTGGTTATTAAGTGTTCGTCGGCAATACCCCGGGTGTCCAATTTTAGTCGGAGGCGACTTTAACGCCCCTCACCCAGATTGGGGGTATTCGACTGCAAGCCCTTGTGGTAGGCGTGTGCGGGACGCCTTCACTGATGCCCTGTTTGTTCTGCTTAATCACCCTGGGACAGCAACACGGCCTGTGCGTCACATACGTAGTGCTGCCTATGCTCCAGACTTGACGTGGGGGTTGGGCGCAGGAACTCCCTCATGGCACATGGAGCCGGACTGCTTGGAAGTGATCACCACCCTATCCTCATCGGTCTCCATCCCTCCCGTCTCCGCCCTTTACGCCGCAACTGTTCTGTGATAAACTGGGACAGCTTTCGCTCATGTCTCGACAGTATGTCTTCAGATTCGCCGTCAGTCCTTGTTGACCGTATACAGAGAGCACTAAACAGCGCTACGACTACTACATGGATTGATGTAGGTCGACCGGCACCAGATCTCGGCCTGCTTAACTTGTGAGCAGCCCGCCGTCAAGCTGAGCTGGCTGCTACGCGAGACCCTACTTCGGGGCAGGCACGTACACGACTGAATTATCTTACCGCGAAGGCTCGGAGATATGAACGCGATCTCTCGCGACGCCAGTGGCATGCATGGTGTGAACAATTTTCTGATAAATCATCGAATGCCTCACTCTGGCGAACGTTTCGTGCAATGGAACACGGTAGTCGTTCTACTGACGCAGCAGCAACAGCATGCTTTGCGGCTAATCTGTCGCCGGGCGATTTCGCCAAAGAAGCTGCTCGAAAATTTTTCCCAAAATACGATATACTGCCTCCTTCAGCTGTAAACCTTAATTTGGCACGTATCCCTGCAGACGCATGAAAACTACCATCTGCTGCCGACGCTGATGGAATTGCGAGCCCCTTTTCGATGTGCGAGCTGCTGGCTGCAATTGATGATGCGAAACGGAAAACAGCGCCCGGCCTGGACAAAATGCAGTATGAGGTTTACAAGAACCTCAGTACTGCTGCACTTCCTCAACTACTAGACACCATAAACAAAGTGTGGCTTGATGGTGTCGTACCCGAGAGCTGGAAAACCGCTGTCGTGATCCTTATTCCCAAACCTGGGAAGCCTCCAACGGACCTCGCCAACTTACGACCAATCTCCTTAACATCAACGCTTTGCAAGCTCGCAGAGAAAATGCTAGCCACACAACTTTCTTGGTGGCTTGAACAGCACGGTTTTTATCACCCTGCTCAAATGGGATTTCGTCCATACATAGGTACAGAGGACGGGTTGGCTGTCTTGGCATCAGCAGTTCTATCATCTACCCGCAGCCGCAATGTACGTACCATATTAGCAATGGATGTTGAAAAGGCATATGACAACATCAGTTATGCTGCAATCCTAAATGCCATTGACATGCTTCATCTCCCTCCGAGAGTACGCACTTTTGTCGCATCATTTTTGGACGGAAGAAAATTTGCAATACGTCTCAGCGGTGACACTTTTGGTTCATTCGTTTCACTACGTGGCGTGCCCCAGGGATCAGTATTGTCTCCGACGTTGTTCAATATTACTTTCATTCCATTGGCGTGGCGCTTACATGATATCCCTGAAATCAAGTTTTTGCAGTACGCAGATGATATCGTGGTATGGAGCACTCACCATGATCTTCTCACTCAAGAGGCCGCCCTTCAGTCAGCATTAGACGTAACCTCTGATTACGCATCCTCCATTGGCCTTCAACTTTCTGTGTGTAAAACTTCATACACGTCAGTCGCCAACCGCTGGGGACGCCGTAAACTTGCCTCAAATCCAATTCGTCTCTATCAGGTACCCCAATACAAGAAAGTTCGAGCCTGAAAATTCTGGGCTTAACAATTCACCAATCAGGATCAGCGACTGCTTGGCTCTCTCAGGCAAAAAAGCAAGCACTTCAAACTATAAGTTTAATAAGAAGAATTGCACCTAAAACGGGTGACGCTGGCTCGTCTGTTGCACGCCAGTTAGTGAGGGCGGTTCTGCAGCCCCGTATTGTTTATCAGGCCCAGTTCCAGCATCTTACAAGGGCACAATGGGATCGCCTTGAAACCGTAAATCGAGAAGCTATGAGGACCATAACATGCCTCCCACGAATCACACCGGTCGTAGCGTTACAGGAGAATGCGCAGCTCAACACCATCGATGAACTGGTACAGCAGCGTCGTGATGCTCGCAGACTCAAGGCCACTTTGTCACATTCCACGCAAGCACTGAGGGCGTATGCAACGTCACACATTATTCTTCAGCCACCTGCGCCAGTTCTCCCTCCCTGGAAATTTATACAGTTAGGAGACAACAAGCCAACTGACATCCGCAGACCGACGTCTGCCAACTCTGCATCGTTGCTACGCCAGAGATTTGAAGAGCAAGATACTAACCTGCCTCAAGATTCCATAGTAGTGTACGTAGATGGAAGCCTGCAAGGCTGTGAAGCCAAAACGGCAATCTACTGTCCACGGAGACCTAGCCTCAATCAGACAACTACGTTTCAGCTTTCGGAACCACATACATCTTTCTGCGCTGAGCTTGTGGCAGTTCAGGAGGCACTCTGCTCCGTGACTTCTATAACCGTGCTCCCTACAGCCCACGTTGTCATCCGCACTGACGCACTTCAAGCAGTACGTCTGCTCCGACGTGTCAGCCGCTGCCCTAAAATTTGCCAGGACATCCACCAGCTTGCGGCGCGCATCCCACAATCAATACGCATTGAGTGGGTCCCACGGGATCTGCTGCCTTCCCCAAGTCAAGCTGATTTTGCAACCCGCCTCGTGAATCAAGACACATCAATCACACGGCTTCTCGAAGTCGACGACGCTACCCCTTTTGTCAAGAAAGGAGCACCTCCGGCGCCGCACACGTGCACTCCGTGTGCGATATCCTTTCCCCGCGGTCTCACCCGTGCAGAGGAGGTTGCGCTTAGGAGGATCCGGGTCAGTGTTGTCCTTACACCGGCTGTAACTAGGACGTGGTCATACTTCCAACACTTATATCCTCGCCCAGGATGCCCGATCTGTAACAACGAAGATGTCGAGGCCGACATCCACCACTTGCTGTGGGACTGCCCAGCACTCAAGCCAACATGAATCCGGCACCTGAGCATAGCTGGCCTTTCAGCAACCAATCCTGCCTCATGCGTCACTTGGACGCAGGAACCTCATTATCGCTCACTTCTGGACTTCATAAAATCAGCCAACCTTTTTCCATTCATTTAATCATTTATTCATCCTTCATCTCATAGCCTACTGATGCCCTGAGGCAATAAAATTCGACTAAAAAAAGCGTTATTGTTGCCCATGTGAGTTGTGGCGTAGACAGTTTCGCCGCACAAGACCAAGTACGTAGATCTAAACTGAAAAACACATGAACAAAATATGTGCGTACAGGCGTATGTAACGGTCTGACTTCGCGCAGGCTGACCCATTTAATCGTCTGGATATCCGACCATCCTGAGTTTTCCACAGGCAGCCACAGGCGGCATTTGAGCCTTTTGCGGCACTTGTCGGACTTGTCAGATGAGAAATGAGAAGGCATCCGAGAATATCGGCGCATACCGAATCGCACACAACACAGGCGTTTGGAATTTCCCACTAATTGTAGCACATCGGCGGCTTTTGATCCTTTAAAGGGTACATCGAGTGGTATTCTAATATCGTTTGTGAGGCAAGCTCATTTATATCTGCGGGAAACCAGGAGTCTTCCTTCACATCCTCCTCGCATGCCCTACTTTCTCACAACCTCCATCCTTACCTACAGCGGGGTCATACTGGGAGGCTCTCCTGGCCAGCTGTGATGACTATAGTTATTTACAGTGGTCCTGGGTCCAAGCTAAGCATGAGCTAAGCAGATTCAGAATATAATTGTGAGCATATTTATTTAAAACAACTGACTCCGTTTCGCTTACGGCAGGTCGTCACTAGGATGCGTCACGGCGTTGGTGGGTTGGTGCACGGGCTCCAAAGAAGGGCTGGCTGTTCGTCCCGGCCAGGTAGTGGAATACCGCGAGTTGCCGCTGCTTCCTTGTTTTCAACTGGTGGGGGGGGGGGGATGAGTTGCCAGGCGAAGAGGCAGGATGACAGGGGCCAAACGTTGAACGGAAGCTAGACTTCGGGCTCGCAAGTCGTGGCGCAACCCCAGTCTTTGGCCCTGCTCGTCTTCTGTTCGACCGTCTCATCCGTTCTCTCCGCTCTCCCGTTTGCCTCCTGTTTTTAAGTGCTTTCGGACTTTTAACAGGTGGAGAGCTGTCGGTGGCATCCATGACCGGCGCCCACTGACTGACCGGCGCCCACTGCCTCGCGCACGTGGGCGAGTCGTCACGGGTTGACCGGTTTCCGCGGCCAGCGGCTGCCTTTGTTAGCTCCCCCGCGGCTTTTGTCCTTTCGCTTTTTCACAGGTGAAAAGCAGTCGGTGGCTGTCCATAAGTCACTTACCGGCGTCTCGCGCACGTGCAACAAATATCGCCATGTCAAGATTTGGGCCACTCGACGCAGGTGCGGCGCAGTCAGCAGTGTCCATGAATCACTGGCCGGCGTCCGTACCTCGCGCATGCCGGTCTGATCTGATCTGCGGCCGGAGAAGTTGGCACTTCGAAGGTTTCAATTTTTGAGCCAGCGGCTTGCAATCTGATCATCTGCTCGACTGCCTCCAAGTGCTCAGCAAATGTGTTGCTATAATTTATGATATCGTCCATGTAGACGAAGCACCTCTTTCCCAGCATACCAGCCACAATTACGTCCGCTGTTCTCTGCCAGACGGCAGAGCTGTTCACAAGTCCCATCGGCATGCGTCGCCACTCAAAATGGTCAGATGAGGTGTTAAAGGCGGTTTTCTTGACATACTCCATTTTGATCTGCCAAAACCCAGATGCCAGATCGACAACCGTAAAATATTTGGCTGATCCTAGCTGAGCGAGGGTTTCCTGTACTTGTGCAGGGCGGTAGGGGTCTATACTCGTAACAGAATTCAATGGCCGGTAATCTATTACCAATCGAAATGAACCGTCGGGTTTCTCAACTAGTAGCGCCGGCGCTCCCCACGGAGATTTGGAGTGCTCACCAATGCATTTTCTCGACCAACTCCTGTACATGCCTATCGATTTCCTCTCTTTGGGAATAAGAAATTCTATAGGCCCATTGGCACACTGGCGGAAAGTCGCCGGTGATATTCCTGTGATATCCCGGTGATATCCCTCCGCACCTTCACAAGTCCAGCTTTAATGCCATGAATACATCGGAGTAACAATGTAAGAGACTCTCAACTATTTATCGCTGGTGGCTCTCGACATGAGAAAGAGGTCGATATCGGGAATTGCTTCTTTATCTTTCCCTTCACTGAAGAGCCTTCTGGACCAAACTGCGGCAGCCGTCTCATCCACCTCAGCCGTAGTAAATGTAGCTACGTTTTTGTTTTTCGGCGAGCGGAGCTCTTCTTCCGAGTAGGTACACAAGCGGACAGGAACGCTTTTCTTCGACTCAACAGGAACAACACAGCCCGCCACACTTAGTTCTATTGCGAGCTCTTCTAAAGGCTCAAGCACTCCTATATGCCCCTCGTTATTATGAGCCGAAACTGCGCCCACACATATTATCTCTGACCGTGGTGGAACCACTGCTTCTCTGGGTGTCTGAAGACCAAGTCACGCGTGTTTTGGCGAGTCATCTGCGCGCTGCTCTGCATAGTCCACCCGTGCAACATACTCAGACGCTCGGTTTTCCACTGGTATCAAATTCCCGTGACACGAAAGGCAGTTCTGGCTTAGTATGAGGTCGATGCAATGTTGCCGCAGCATTTTCTGACTCACGATACCCGCTGTCTCATCCGGTAGCGACACAGCGTCGGAACAAATGTAGCTGTGATGGTCAAAGCTCTCATTTTCGATAGAAAAACGGAAAAGTACAGGCCCCCAGTTCCGAGATCCGCTCCTGTGATCTCGACAAACCTTAGATTAGGATATTCTCAGGTTTCATGCACCTGCCTATCTCCCTTCCTCGTCAACACATCGAAAAACTTGCTTTATGAGCGTTATCTTGGAGCCAGAGTTGAGCAGCAGATTGCAGGTGACCCCATCCATCACAAATTTGGCAATTAGGCAGTACTCTCCGAACACGCTTGCTATTCGGGCTCTTCCCCGCAACCGGCTCGGCTTCGGGGAACTCTACGCGTTTTTTTGGAACATTACATTTTTGTTCCCCCCTCGTCTGACTAAGCTGCAGCTCATTTGTCCAATCAAACTCGCGACTTATCGTGGGACAGTTTCCCGCGACTTGCCCATAACCGCGACAACCATAGCAGCGAATCAGCCTTTCACGATTCCGGAAATCGCCTCTCTTGTTCTATCTTAATGTTTCCGAAAGGAGCGCCTCGAGTCGGTCTACTCTATCAGCTGGCAGGGTTAAACTTGCGTCTGCCCTTTGGGCTCTGTTACCAACCTCAATAATTCCCCACTGTCACCGCAGGAGACCAACAACTCGTTGCGTTCTTCGTCTACGGCTGCCTCAACAGCCCGCTCAAAAGTAGCTGGCGCTTTCGACAGGAAAAACCTGCGCACTGGATCCCTCGGCCCGGTGATAAGCAGGAAATTTATATGTTCAAGAAGCAGCTCTTTGGCGTACTTTTGCTTAGCGCTATCCAGCCTTGGCTCTCGCGCTGGAGTATCAATATCAAAGAAGCGAGGACGAGAATCAAACTCCCGTGGGTCTTCTCCCAGTTTCTGTCTAGCGTCGAGAAACCGCCGGAGATTTACACTGGGAGGATCCCTGTCAAAGTACTTGAATGCTAGTGCCCTAAATTCAGCAAATGTTCCCGTGTTCTCTACTCCCTCATTTCTCCAGGAAAAATCATGTACTACTCTGGACATTCGGCATTTCGCCATTCCCAGCTGTTGTTTTTCATTTAAGCCGCCTATCTTTCCTACTTGTTCTAACATACCGAAATATTCTGCGATTTTATTACCATTCTAACTAAAGCAATTTCGCTTGCCTCAATGGGCTGCGCACTCGACTGGGTTCCTTTACATTTTAACCAAATTGCCAATGCCTCAAGATCCTCTCGCTGGGTGTACAATCCAGCTTTTGCCAAATGATTTAAGTGTCGACCTCACTTCTGACACCAATGTGATAACTCGAGTTATTTAAAGTCGTCCTGGGTCTACACTGGGCAAGATGAGATAGAGGCACAGACTCGGGATATAATTTTAAGCAAATATAATTAAAAAAAACTGGCTCATTTTCGCTTATGGCTGACCGTCACTGGCAGGTGTCGCTGCGTTGGCGGTGTGCTGCACGGGCTCTGAAGAAGGACTCGGTGTTTGTCCCGGCCAGGTAGTATACTGCCGAGGTCTGCAGCTGCTTTCATTGTTTCCAACTGGTGGGAGGGATGAGTTGTCAGGCGAGGAAGCAGGATTACAGGGGCGGATCTTTGAATGGCTGCTTGACCCCGGGATCGCAATTCGTGGCGCAGCCCCAGTCTTCTGCCCTGCTCCCCTTCTGTCCGACCGTCTCGCCCGCTGCCTGCGGGGAGCAGTCGATGGCTGTCCATAAATCAACGACCGGCTCCCGCGGCCTCGCGCACGTGCACTAGCTGCCACGGGTTGACGGGTTGGAAATAAAGCTGGCTTACGGAAAGCTCCCACTATATATTTTATGATAGATAATACCCCGATTCCTCAGGCACAAACCGTTCGCATTGTTGGTCTTCTTCATTCCTCTGGGACAGGCACCCCGTGGCTGACAGCCATCCGTAAGACCGCTCACGCTACTCTAGGTCTGATTCGTCGCATAGCTATGCGCTCTGACGGCGCGCGTGCTCACACGGTCCGCCAGCTTGTTCGCTCTGTCCTCCAGCCGCGTATAATCTACCAGGCACAGTTTCAACGTCTCACCCGCAGACAGTGGGACTCCCTTGAGGCCATCAATCGTGAGGCTATGCGTGCAATAACATATCTTCCCCGCCTAACACCCATACCGGTACTTCAGGAGTTCAGTTCAGTTCAGTTCAGTTCAGTCGTTCAGTCGTGACCATGTCACGCCACGCTTTCCGGTCTCTCACTATCTTCCTAACATCACATAACTACTTCAGGAGTACGCCCAGCTAAATATGTTCACTGAACTCGTTGATCAGCGGATGGCAAACAGAGCTCGCAAACAGTCTTTACAACTACATCATTTAAAGATACTACCTCCATGGTCGTGCTGCCAGCTCACGAACAATCGCCCCACTGCTTCCCCGTCGGTATCGTTCGCACATCTGCCTGCAGGGTGCATATTACCGATGCATCACATACTTCAGAGTGAGGAGCTACTTCTGTGTATAGTCCCTCTCATCCGCATCTGAACATTCACGTGACATATACCGCATATACGTGCACCCCTCTGGCACTGGAACTTCAAGCCATTTATAATGCCATACATTCCCTTCCACCAGTTCCTATATTTATTGCTGTTCATCTTTACACAGACTCTCTCACTGCCCTTAAACAGCTTAAGGCCGTTCGACGCACATTCCAAATAACACAATCCATACATTTGCTCTGTTCAAAGTACCTATGTCCTGTGCGCATACACTGGATTCGCGGCCATGCTCGTTATCCACATAATATTCAAGCAGATGCTATGACGCATATAAACACATCAGGCGATCCACCACTTTCCCCTCTTCCCCCAGATCCGTTCCTGTCGAACGTTTCCGATTCGCAAGTTCTGCGCCAGCAAACACGCGCTCTCATTCCTCCGTGTTCGCACCCTCTCCCCCGCAGTCTTACTCGGCAGGAGGAGGTAACAGTGCGCCGGATCCGGACAGGGGCGGCTCTGACCACATCTGTTCGACATCGATGGCGGGAAAAATATCTACTAATAAATGACAGGTGCCCTCACTGTGACACTCCACCTGACGTCTGCGATGTGCGTCACTTGTTGTGGACGTGTCCATCAAAGACTCGCATTAGGCAACGGATAATCATGAAGGTGGGCCTGCGGTGGAATCGCGATTGTGACTATGAGGAATGGACAATGGACAATCGCTACACTGCCAACCTTCTCGAATACATAAGCGGAACTGGACTTCACTCCTTCTTATCTGCGGCATCTTATTCCCCCTTTCTCAACTTATGCCTTGTGGCAAACTTTTCGAAAAAAAAAAAATGTCCAGAGTTGGGCTACCCGACGCAGGTGTGGCGCGATCAGCAGTTTCCATGAGTCACTGACCGGCGTCAGCGCCTTGCGCACATGCACGAGCAGTCACACACATCTACTGCTACATACCTGCGCTTGGCAATCACCAGAGCCCTGAATCGGATAGCCCTCCAAGGGCTAGCTGTCCTGTGCTCTATATAGGGCGGCTACCTGAGGGCTGCCTTGTGCCACGTAATGGAGGTGATGTGCCCCCTCTAGATTTTTTGGCAGAAAATATTTTCTCCAGCAATACGAAGTAATTAAAGCTTAACTATTTGCTGGGTTTGTTGCTCAATTCTTACATGAATAGATCAGCGCGACTGAAATGGCCCGAATGGGAAATGAAGAAGGTCACATATACAGGAACGATGACTTGCATTGCGCATTGCCACAAAACAGCAAGACACAGCGTTTGTACTTAGAACACTCCTTGGAACAAACGAGATTCTGTCTGATAAACAAACCTGGAACATATAAAGATATTGTGTCCTACTATCCATCTCAGCTCAACACAGTAAAATGGGTCATAAATGTATATATAGAACAGATTTTGTGTTAAAATGAATGTGAAATTTGCACGCGGGGAAGAATCCAACAACCGATTGAATTGCTGCAACAGGCAGGTTTTCCGTTATACCACCAGTGATAAAATCCTTGATTTAGAAAATTAAAGGCAAGAAAAAAATTTATAATAACAAAGGTAGCAGGCGAGTGGGACGTTGATGTAGTCTCACTGAGCAGCACAGTATGAGGAACGTTGCCAATAAATACAAAGTATCTGCAATGTTTTCGGCCTATTCTAAGCTGGCTACATATTGTCCTAAAATAACAAACTGATTTCCTAAGGCATAGCCACATATTGGCGAGTTTTAGGGAGGGGGTTCTTAATCTTATTTCTTTTAGATGCGTTTTAGAAACTTCCCATCGGGCTAATAGGAAGGTGGTAATTACCGCTAGCGGCAAAACCAGTGTTTGCTTGAAAAAGGCGCTGGTTTCAACCTATCGCGTAATTACAATATATGTAAATGCATGCCTCTCCTACTTGAAACTGGTTCAAGACCGAAGTCGACTGTGCAGCCCGCATACTGAAATAGGCCTTCTTTATAAAATGAAAGGCATTAGCCTGTGCCAGCGGCAGGTCACAATTGTTTTTATGATAGAGAACTTGCCTTCTTACAAAATATTGTCAAATTTGAAATGTTAACCGTGCATGCATGCCTGATTCTTTCATTGACGCTGTATTCTTGTCATATAAATCAACAAGTGAACATTTTTCTTTTTCTTCTTATCATTCGTTTTGATTTTTCATGGTCATGTAGCTTTAGCACCCTGCTGTCTTCTATCGCTTGTATGACCATTTGCACAGTTTGAGGTTCACTGCTTATAAAAAAGACACGCGGTCTAGCCTGTCTATTCTTGGGTAGACTTCGGTTATCTTCATTATAGCGCTGCTTTGTTTGTTACCGAAGCAAAGCAAACACTGCCGTTTTGTGTATATATATATATATATATATATATATATATATATATACACACAAAACGGCAAATATATATATATATATATATATAGACTTAAAGTAGGTGACACACGGTAGAAAAAACAACACTTTATTCCGACGTTTCGGCCGGGGTCCGGCCTTTGTCAAGGAATGTAGCTACATTCCTTGACAAAGGCCGGACCCCGGCCGAAACGTCGGAATAAAGTGTTGTTTTTTCTACCGTGTGTCACCTACTTTAAGTCTATGCCCTACTGGACCCATTCGAGCTTCAACCCCCTCCCTATATATATATATATATATATATATATATATATATATATATATATATATATATATATATATATATATATATATATATATTTTGAGCCTTCCACGGATCTTCTTTCATTTGTACATACCGTAATTATCTTCTTTCTTATGTATATACCATCGTCATCGTCCCGCGGCGCCGGCTCCAGCTCGCGCCTGGGTTCACCATCAGGTTAAAACGCTGACACGGCGTACATTGCCTTGCCGTCACGACTTTGGCGTCTCGACCTGCCTGGCCTTCTTCCACAAGTGGTGGAGGTGCGGGCTATCGATCCGCGTGCTGTTTTGTGCCCTGCCTCTCGCTGGAGCTACGTTCCGGTCGCTGTTTACCGCCTGCCACCATCGTTATGTCTACCGAGAGTACCCACGAATCGGCAGGACCCTCTACCTCGGTTGCACCACCCCCTCCGACTGTGCCCACACGGCAACGCGACCCGCCGCTGTTCGCTGGTCGTCGCGATGAAGACGTCGGTGACTGGCTGGACACCTATGAACGCTGCAGTAACTACAACCGGTGAGACGATGCTCTAAAATTTCTGAGTGTTTCTTTCTACCTCATTGAGGTCGCCAGAACCTGGTTTATTAACCGTGAACCCCACACCACTAACTGGACCACATTCAAGCAGCAGTTCCGCCAATATTTCGCGGACACAGCAGTTCGGACTGAGGTCGCGAAGAACTAGCTCGCCTCTCGCCTCCAAGGTCCCGATGAGTCGTACGCGTCTTACATAGAGGCCATACTTGCACTTTGCCGGCGTATTAGTCCCACCACGCCGAAACCTGAATGCGTTCACCACATCTTGAAAGGAATTAATTCTGTGGCTTTTAACACCCTGATTGCCCAGAATACTTCTACTGTTGACGCCATTATTGCGACCTGCCAACGCATCGACCAGCTGCAGTCCTCCAGATTGCAGCCCGGCATTGCTACTGGCCCGACCTCTGCTGACCGGGACCTGCGGACACTGTTTCGAGCCATCAATCGGGAGGAGCTCCAAGCCCTCAAGCCTGTCTGTCGACACGGGTGCGATCATTCTTCCGTACCTTCTAATGACGCCGGTCTCTGCAACATAATTAAAGATGAGCTGGCAACAGTCACCCGACCTATGGCCTCCGACCCTCCTGCACCCCGCCCAGCATCGACTTACGCGCACGTCGCAGCATCACCCACTCTTTTTGTTCCCCCGCCCCAACTGGCATCGCCCTACAACCACATCAACGTCGTGACGACGGCTCAGCCTACGCCACCCTGTTAAGCACCATGGCGCCCCTCTCGCCCAGTGTGCTACTACTGTGGAATCCGAGGACATATATTCCGCTTCTGTCGTCGACGCATTCAGAACGAGCGGCGTGGTTACGACGCCTTCGAAAGTGACGTACCCTCTTATTATCAGCGACGAGCTATTCCCAACCCACCTCGTCGATCCTCTCCACCGCCGGCATCCTCGTCTGAACCAAGTGATGCCCATGTATCCCGACGCCGGTCCCTTTCCCCATACCGCCGCTCCGTTTCTCCCCTTCGACCAGCAAAAACTGTTCCCGTCCGTGATTCGGAAAACTAAGCGATGCAGTTTCCGGAGCTGAAACTGCACTCTGCGAACTTACCAAAAGTCCTCCTCATCGCCCGCACAATATGATTTCCCTTTTAGCTGAAGGATTACCGGTCGAATGCCTAATTGACACAGGGGCTGCAATTTCTGTTATTCGCGCTGATTTGTGCCAACGTTTGCGGAAAGTAATGACACCATATGATGGACCTGAACTTCGTGGAGCAAATGACGTCGCTCTGCCTCCTTCAGCAAAGTGTACAGTTCGGATTGTTATAGACGGCATCCGCCACCATGTGCAGTTTGCTGTGCTTTCACCGTGTGCGCATCAGATGATTTTTGAATGGGATTTTATGTCGACCGCTTCAGCGTTAATTTCTTGTGGCGGCCGTGTCATTCATATGACAGACAGTGATTTTTCATCTGACATGTCTGAAGGACGTCATTCCCTCATTGCCGCAGTTGATACTGTATTGCCTTCAGAGTGCGAAAAACTTGTTACCGTTGTTTCGGAACACATCACTGACGGGGATGTACTCGTCGCACCATCTCATCGTCATCTTGTACGTGGAATCGCCTTCCCATCAAGTCTTGTACGATTCCGCAGCGGCTCAGCGATAGTAGCTGCCACGAACACATCCCGTGAATTCCTCGCGCTGACTAAAGGAACTTCCCTGCCATGCATAGGGGATGTTCACCCTAAGTCCATGATCGTGCTCACCGCCCCGGTACCTCAGCAACGTGATTCATCGCACGTCTCTCTTCCCATGCTGTCGAATCAATCAGTCCGGACCTCATGCCGCACCAACGCAAAGAATTGCTGGAATTGCCTAAAGCCCATCAAGCCATTTTTGATGCCACTTCCCCACCCCTGGGACGGACTAGTGTTGCACACCACCACATCCTTACTGAAGGCAACTCGATCGTACGCCGACGACTTTATCGGGTTTCTCTCTCGGAACGAAAAGTAATCGAAGAAATTGTCAATGACATGCTCCGTCGCGATATTATTCGTCCATCAACAAGCCCATGGTCCTCCCCAGTAGTATTAGTTAAAAAAAGGACGGATCGGTACGATTTTGTGTTGATTATCGCGCACTCAACAAAATTACCCGTAAAGATGTCTACCCGATGCCGCGAATAGATGACGCCCATGACTCTCTCCAAGGCGCCGAATATTTCTCAACCTTGGATCTCCGCTCAGCTTATTGGCAAATACCAATGCATGAGGGCGACAAAGAAAAAACCGCTTTCGCAACGCCCGATGACCTTTACGAGTTTAATGTTATGCCCTTTGGCCTGTGTAACGCACCAGCGACATTTGAAAGAATGATTGATACGGTACTTCGTGGCCTAAAAGGGAGAACCTGTTTATGTTACTTGGACGACATTGTTATCTTTTCGGCAACTTTTAACGACCATCTCACGCGCGTGAATGAAGTCCTGACGTGTCATTCTTCAGCGGGCCTTCAGCTCAACACCAAGAAGTGCCACTTTGCACAGAAAGAAATTAAAATATTGGGACATCCGGTTAGCCTCTTGAACTTTCCTCGTCCGCAAAGGACTGCAGATTTGCGCAGTTTCCTCGCCTGGCGTCATATGTCCGGGGTTTCATAAGGCATTTTGCAACTATTGCTGCGCAACTTCATGAACTACTTAAAGTGCGCAGCTCTTTCGTGTTGACTGAACAGTGCGACACTGCTTTTAAAGACCTAAAGCACGTCCTTACATAAGATCCCGTTTTTGGCCACTTCAGAGACAGCGCTCCTACCATCCTGCACACTGATGCCAGTGGTCACGGTCTTGGCGCTGTCCTTCTGCAGCGCGATGCAACTTCGCGTGAGAAAGTCATTGCCTTCGCCAGTCGGACCTTGACTCCAGCTGAGAAAAACTACACCATTAACGAGCAGGAATGTCCTGCCGTCGCCTGGGCTGTTCAAAAGTTTCGCCCCTACCTCTATGGTCGGCACTTCACAGTTGTGACCGATCACCATGCCCTTTGCTGGTTGTCTTCACTGAAAAATTTGACAGGCCGACTTGGCCGTTGGATTCTACGCCTGCAAGAATGCAATTTCGACGTCGTTTATAAATCGGGTCGCCAACACCAAGACGCCGACGCTCTTTCTCGCTGCCCACTTACGTAATCAGCCAGCTGTTTTTCTTCGCAGCGCATTTCCACCTCTAAACACCGCCGACCATCTCTTCCCCCGACGCATATCACAACAGTTTCTTTTGACGACTCTGAGCACCAAAACGGACTCCGCTCGCGGCAATTAGCTGATGCGTACTGCCGGCCTATCATCGACCGCCTTCTCGGCGCTTCTAACCCGCCCAATGCTAGGGTTCGCCGACAGCTTTGCAATTTCAAGCTCGAAGATGGCATACTACGCCGCTACGTGTATTGCCCTGATGGAACTCGTTGGCTCCCTGTCGTACCGCGTGCGCTTCGCCCACGTATACTGCCGGCTTTCCACGATGACGCTACTGCAGGTCATCTTGGGTATGACAAAACATATGACCGCGTGAAAAGACGATTCTTTTGGCCTGGCCTATCTTCTACTGTAGCTAAATACGTCGCTTCCAGCAATCTGTGTCAACGTCGCAAGCGGCCGACTTCTTCGCCCGCTGGCCTCCTACAGCCTCTTCCATGTCCCGCCACGCCATTCGACGTAGTCGGCATCGACTTATATGATCCCCTACCTCTTTCCGATGGGGGTAACCATTGGATTATAACAGCTGTCGACCACCTTACACGCTACGCTAAGACAGCCCCTGTACCGACTGGTTCCGCCGAAGAGGTAGTTAATTTTTTTTTGCGCTCAATTGTCCTGCGTCATGGCGCTCCTCGGGTGCTCCTCAGTGACCGCGGGACGGCCTTCTTATCGACAGTCGTTGCCGAAGTTCTTCATGCGTCATCCACTCTTCATAACACAACCTCAAGCTACCATCCCCAAACTAACGGTCTGACTGAGCGATTTCACCGCACCTTATCGGATATGATCTCAATGTACATTGCACCGGACCATCGAAATTGGGACACTATTCTACCATTCGTCACACTCGCCTATAATACAGAAGTACAGCGGACTACCGGTTAATCTCCGTTTTTCCTCGTTTTTGGCCGTCCTCCCACTACAATGCTCGACACTTCCTTCTTCTCTACGCCCGACTTCTCCTCATCAGTACCAGCCCAGTTCTTATCCCATGTGGCTAGATGCCGTCATCTTGCCCGCCTCAACACAGAAGCGCGCCAGGAAGAGCGCAAGAGTCGCTACGATTCTGCGCATCGTGCGGTCTCTTTTCGTCCCGGTGACGAAGTCATGCCTTACACACCACTCCGCGCCTCTGGCCTTAGTGATAAATTTCAGCATCGATATCTTGGTCCCTACAAGGTGATCAACCAAACTTCCCCCGTGAACTACCAAGTCACACCTGTTGATCCTCCAGCCGATCGACGCCACCGTGGAACTGAAATTGTTCATGTCTCCCGCTTAAAGCCGTTTGTGCGCCGCGGTGCATCGGTTGGTTACGGGCGGCCAGGCTGGCCGCTTCCGACCCCCCGGGAAGATTGTGAGCTTTCCACGGATCTTCTTTCATTTGTACATACCATCGTCATCGTCCCGCGGCGCCGGCTCCAGCTCGCGCCTGGGTTCACCATCAGATTAAAACGCTGACACGACGTACCTTGCCTTGCCGTCACGACTTTGGCGTCTCCACCTTGCCTTCTTCCAAAATCTATATATATATATATATATATATATATATATATATATATATTGTAGTGTGGTAATCTTCATCGTCATAGCCACTGACATGTGTCGCGTGCTGCCGCTCTCAAGAACGAAGCAGTTGGTCGTTGTCTCTGTGATGCGCTACGCCTTACGCTATGCTGCGAGTTCATCCCGAGCAGCTGGATCCATCTGCGTCGACTGAATAAACACACCCCTACAATTGGTGCAGGTGCTGCTGGGTACGTTCCCGTCCACCCTGGAACTAAAATGCCGCACATTACCCTCTGCTTCCAGCACGCCGGACAACACTGCCTTGACATCGTCGCCCCTCGCAACCACCGTGCTGTGTTCTGGCGCTCTACGGCAGCGTGATCCGTGCCTCTTCAGTGGCACAGCCGACCAAGACATCGACGATTGGTTGTCGGCGTATGAGCGCGTCAGTAGTTACAACAAATGGGACGATGCTATCAAGCTAGGTAACGTAATCTTCTATCTGACTGACGTGGCGAACCTCTGGTTTCGCAACAATGAGGCAGACCTGCCATCTTGCTCTGCATTTAAAATGAATTTTGCGGAAGTGTTCGGCCACCCGGCAGTTCGCAAGCTCCGGGCAGAGCAACGCTTTTGTGAGCGCACTCAGCATGCCAAAGAGTCGTTCACCAGTTATATAGAAGACATCGTGGACCTGTGCAAGCGTGTCGATCCGCTTATGTCCGAGGCGGATAAGATCGAAAACATCATGAAAGGCATCTCTGACGACGCGTGCCAGATGCTCTGGGTGAAAAATCCTGCCACGGTTAGTGACGTTATCAAAATTTGCCATAGCTACGACATGCTTCGTAAGAAGCGCGCTTCTACCCGGCGGTCCGGTGTTAGAGACGACGCCATCTCTACACTAGCGCTGGGCGGTTCTACCCCATCAGACGACAGCCCTTTGCTTCAACAAATGAAAGCCTTTGTTCGAGAAGAGGTCGCCCGCCAGCTATCACTGGTCCCTGAGTTGCAGGATACTGGCCGCCTTGCTCCTGACATGGCTCCGTCGTTGGCCCCTACCATACGGTGTGCCGTGCAAGATCACATCGCTGATGTCCTTCCGCCAAGGTCCATGCTCCAGCCCAGCCCTGTGCTGCCGCCCAGCTCCGTGCCGGCGCAATGAGCGGCACCACTGATTTACGCCCAAGTTGCGGCCAGGCCGCTAATGCCATCGGCATCTCTTTCCTACCAGGCCGCACCTTCCAACCTTCCTTCGCCTTTGCCTGGGTCTGCATTCCATGTCCCTATTCCAAGGGTACGTCAACGCCCTACGAACCCTTGGCGTACCGCGGACAACAGGCCAATCTGCTACTCTTGCGGGCTGCCGGGCCATGTCGCACGCCTTTCCGCCAACGCCTTCCGCCTTCTCAACCTGACCTCTGGAACTACTCCTACGATACAGACCAGCCCTTGACGAGACCTCCGCCCGGTTCCGACTTTGTACCTCGTGACAATCAAACGTATACAACTCGCCGATCATCGTCCCCTCGTCGCCGTTCATCGTCCCCGCTTCCCCGACGTTCTACCGGCGCTGTTGAGGGAAACTAACAGTCGCAGTTCCCGGAGCAAGAACTGCGCATGGTTCGAACTCTTCAAGTCCTCCGTAATCTCCTGCTAACGTACTACAACTGTTTGTTGACGGTGTCGCAGTTCTCGCTCTTGTCGACACGGGCGCTGCCGTATCCGTCATTAGTGAAGCTCTTTGCCGTCGTCTTCGTAAGGTGACCACCGCGCTTTCCGACGTTTCGCTTCGCACCGCCTTATCACAGTGCATTCATCCCTCAGTGGCATACGGCCCGTATTCTTATCGAAGACGTCTTATACACCATCGAGTTTATTGTACTGTCTCACTGCTCACACGACATCATCCTGGGCGACGATTTCCTTTCCACTCATCGTGCCGTTATTTACTGCGCCCGCGCGGAAGTTTCCTTTTTACCTCTTTGTGACACCGTCTTGTTTGACGTCCCTACCCAGTCTGCAGAACTCCTTGTCGCCAATGACACAGACAGGCCTCCCTTTTCTGCTGCCCTCGTTCCACTCTCCTGTGAAAGCGCTACTTCTTCGACTGTCTTCTTCACACCTTCCGACGCCGCTTAACGCCATCCCTGCCTCCTCCTTCCATTTGCTTTTCTCAAGTTCGAAGATGGCCTTAGTGCAATGTACTTCTCAAATCCATTTTCGTGCTCGTCCATCCTGCTACGCGGCGAGTTTCTCGGTCGTATTGAAGAACTTGATCCCGCATTTGTAAATACTCTTCCTGCCACGCCTACTTCATTAGACGTTAATGTTCTCAGCTCTTGCGATATAGCGACCGCTTCGACTCCACCCGATGTTCTTCAACAAGCCATTGACGCAGATCTTCCAGCCGCTCAACGCGATCAACTCGCTGCTCTTCTACAGAACTTCACTTCTGCCTTCGAGCTTCCTCACACTGCTCTGGGTCGCACGTCTGTCGTTACGCACAAAATTGACACTGCTACAAACGCACCTTTACGACAGCGTTCTTATCGCTTGTCGGCCTCTAAGCGCCAGGTCATTGCTGACAACGTGGACGACATGATTCGCCGGGGCGTCATACAGCCATCTAACAGTCCATGGGCTTCTCCATTTGTTTTGGTCACCAAGAAAGATGGTTCCACCCGGTTTTGCGTCGATTACCGTAGGCTCAACAAAATCCCGCGCAAAGATGTCTATCCTCAGCCGCGAATCGACGACACCTTAGACTGTTTACGGGGAGCCGAGTATTTCTCCTCTGGATTTGCGCTCTGGCTACTGGCAGGTACCGATGGCTGATGATGACCGCTCGAAAACTGCCTTTATAACACCGGACGGCTTATACGAGTTCAACGTTAAGCTCATTGGCCTATGCAATGCCATAGCTACGTTCGAACGCCTGATGGACACTGTTCTTCGTGGACTCAAGTGGCAGACCTGTCTTTGTTACCTGGATGACGTCGTAGTTTTTTCTACCGACTTTTCTTCTCACCTTCTCCAGCTAAAGAATGTCCTCACATGTCTCGCTGATGCTGGGCTTCAGTTGAATTTGAAGAAGTGCCACTTTGCCGCTCGAAAACTCAAATTTTAGGCCACGTAGTCTCTGAGGATGGCATTCTTTCCGACCCCACCAAACATCGCGCAGTTGCAAAGTTTACGAAGCCAACCTCCCTGAAGCAGCTCCGGAGCTTCATCGGCCTCTGTTCCTACTTTCGACGTTTCATCTTGAACATCGCCTCTATCATCGCTCCTCTGAACCAGCTCCTTGCCGGCAGCTCCAACCTTTCCGCCTGGACTTCAGCCTGCGATTAAGCCTTCGACACTGTACGCCGCCTTTTGGTTTCGCCTCCCATTCTACGCCACTTTGATCCGACTTCACCTACGGAGATCCACACTGATGCCACCGGTATTGGGCTTGGTGCCGTCCTTACTCAACGTAAGCCTGGTTACAGCGAGTATGTTGTGGCATACTCCAGCCGAACATTGACGAAAGCAGAATCTAATTATTCAGTCACAGAAAGGGAATGTTTGGCCATTATTTGGGCCATCGGAAAATTTCGTCCCTATGTGTATGGCCGACCGTTTTACGTTGTGACCGATCACCACGCTTTATGCTGACTTGCCTCTCTGAAAGACCCATCCGGTCGCCTTGCTCGCTGGGCTGTCCGTTTCCAGGAGTTTGACATTCATGTCTTTTATCAATCAGGCCTGAAGCATACGGACGCGGATGCACTTTCCCGCTCGCCATTGCCTAGAGATACTTCGTCTGACCACGTCTGTGCCTACGATTTGTCGACTTTTGCCACTATCGACATGGCCACCGAGCAGCGGATGACCCCTGGATCAATGCACTTTTGGATTTTCTCTCAAGTCCTACTCCCGGTCATTCATCCAAAGCGCTCGTCCGCCAAGCCCACCACTTCTCCATTCGTGACGGTCTTCTCTACCGCCGCAATTATTTGCTTGATGGACGGAAGTGGCTTCTAGTCATCCCGCGTCATCTCCGTGCCGACATTTGTGCTGCGTACCGTGGTGACCCACAATGTGCTCACGGTGGCGTATTGAAAACCTACACGCGCCTTCGTCTGCGATTTTACTGGCATAGAATGCATCGCTTTGTACGACATTTCGTGCGCGCTTGCGAATCTTGTCAACGCCGAAAAACTCCTCAGAAGTACCCTGTTTCGTTGCAGCCGTTGCCCTGCTCGTCCGTTTGACCGCGTTGGCATAGATCTATATGGCCCTCTTCCTGCTACTCCTGCTGGAAACCGGCGGATTATCGTGGCAGTAGACCATCTTACTCGCTATACTGAAACATCACCGTTACCCGCTGCCTCCGCAAGGGATGTTGCTTTGTTCCTTCTCAACAATTTGATTCTTCGCCACGGGACTACGAAGGAACTGCTCAGTGACCGCGGACGCGTTTTCTTGTCCGACGCTCTCGAGGCCCTACTGAAAGAATGCCGCATCATTCATCGCACCGCTACTTCTTACCACCCTCAGAGGAATGGTCTGACCAAACGCTTCAACCGTACTGTGAATGACATGCTGGCCATGTACGTCAACGACGCTCATTCCAACTGGGATCACGTTCTTCCCTTCGTAACCTACGCGTACAACACTGCGATACAGACCACTACTGGATTCTCTCCCTTCTTTCTTCTTTACCGTCGCGAGCCAGCCCGCACAATGGACGCGCTTTTTTCCTACCCCCCTGATGTTTGTGAATCGACGCCACTCTCGGACGCCGCCCAGTACGCAGAAGAATGCCGTCAGCTCGCTCGGTCGCTTACAAAGGAAAACTAGTGGCAACAAAAACACCATCGTGACACTGGCGAGGCGCCTTCATATGCGCCCAACTCCCTGGTGTGGCTCTGGGTTCCTGCCACAACCGCCGGCCTTTCAAAGAAGCTTCTTGCTCGGTATCACGGTCCATACCGAGTCCTTCAAAAAACATCTTCTGTCAACTACGTAGTTGAGCCCGTTACTCCCTCTGCGGACTTGAGTCGCCGTGGACGTGAAATAGTTCATGTAGACCGAACCAAGCCCTACTACGATCCGTCTGTCCTTTCGGCTCCATGAGTCGCCAGGATGGCTACTACTCTGCCCGGGGAGAAACAGTAGTGTGGTAATCTTCATCGTCATAGCCACTGACATGCGTCGCGTGTTGCCGCTCTCAAGAACGAAGTTGGTCGTTGTCTGTGTGATTCGCTACGCCTTACGCACAGATGCGAGTTCATCCCGAGCAGCTGGATCCATATGTGCGTCGACTGAATAAACACACCCCTACAATATATATAAATATAAATATAAATATATATATATATATATATATATATATATATATATATATATATATATATATATATATATATATATATATATAGGCATACATACATTCATCCCCGTGTCTCTTTTTTCTTGATGGAGGTAGCGAATATTATCAGTACACCTGGAAGACGCCTCTTCATCGGAAGCGGAATAACTTGTTCATTCCATTTTGACGGAATAATTACAAATTTGATCTCGGGTGCGTTTTATGCATCCCCGTGCCTCTTCGTGGCTTAGGATGTACTTTTCTTGCCTAAACGAGTGCATCTTTGCTCTCCGATTGCTAAACAATTGCTCTCGATAAAAGTTAGCAGCTTAGACCAAAGCTTAGATTACCGTAAATGCTTTCTCAAATTCGGGCGTGCATCACAAAAGAGCCTATTCAAGAGTTAACGTATCTTCCTTTCATGCCAATTATCCGCCAATTCTCTTGGTTTGCAGGAAGAGCAATATCATCATCAGCCTGATTATACCCACTCAGGGCGAAGGCCTCTCCCATATTTCTCCATTTAACGGATGAGATTAAGAAGTTCGCAGGGGTCAAGTGGATGCAGCTAGCACTGAACCGGGTTAACCGGGTAAAGAGCAATATGTTGACCGCCAAAAAAGTAGTTAGAGTATGACGTAAGTTCTCGCCGGTCGATGGAGAATAGTTCTAAAGGCACGTGGAAAGACAAGCCTCTCGGCTGGCTCTCACGCTTGAATGCCTACACCGTCTACATTACCCCCGGTTGCATATAATGTGGAGCCCCAGCAGGTCCGATGTAGGCAAGTGGGCCTGAGATAACAATCATAAAACCTGCATTGGTCCCCGATGAGGCAAAAGTGGGCAAGCTCCGCTTGCCTCTGTTCTTGGTGCATGGGCCATAGCGGCGTTGCTCGGGCTAATGTGAAGCACATTCCTGCATCCAGAGCACAAGGGTCTCTTGTGGGATATTTGAGGGAAATTCAACTTAAATGTGAGCTCTTTATCGGAAACCCCTCATAGATTCTGAATGAGTTCAGTTCAGTCGTTCAGTCGTGTCCGACTCTTCGTGACCCTATGGAACATGTCACACCACGCTTTCCCGTCTCTCACTATCTTCCTAACATTACATAACTTCATCTGCAGCGCCTCGAGGATGCCATCTAACCATCGCGTGCGCGGCCTACCCCTTCTCTGGCGACCCTCAAACTTTTCCAACATCAAATCTTTCTCCAGCGACTCCTCTCTTCTCATCAGATGACCAAAGTACACCCAAATGAGTACTCCTACGTTAAATCTCTGTGAGACCTACATCGGCCGTAGTGAAGTAAGAAAACGGGAATTCCCACATGCTGCCCCACTCGGCCCCTTATAGATTACTTGAGGGCAGGTGGAGTATGAATAAGAGCTCACTTTGGGCAAGCCCTCATGAAGTCCAAAAGAGGCAGCCTTAGCTAAACCGCTTTAGGTCAAACGTCGGCTGTAAAGGGGCTTGAAAGCTGAGGGGTCCGCATGATACCAAAATTGGTTCTTTGTGGGGAATTTGAAGGCACAGGCAACAGAAAGTGGGCTCTAGGTTCAAAATCAACACCCAGCTCAACTGGGGCTGCGTAAACAAAACCGCTGTAGATCCAAAATCGGCCGTAACAGGGCTAGAAGGCGGGCATGACCGCATGCTACCAAAATCTCTCCTTTGTGGGGAATTTGAAGGCACGCGCAATCAGCACATAATCTCTAGGTTCAAAAACAACACCAAGCTCTATTGGGGCTGCAGACTCAAAACCGCTTATGTCCCGCATCGGCCGTAATGAGGCTGGAAGGTGGGCATGTCCGCAGGATACCACAATAAGTCCCTTGTGGGGAATTCGAAAGCACGTGCAACAGCTAGTGGGCTCTAGGGTAAAAAATAACACCCAGCCCAATCGGGGCTCCCCGCAGAAAATCGCTACAGGTCTATCCCCGCCATTTGCCTTGACGGGGATAGAAACTAGAGCTTCCATAGGTTCGTCACATTTGTAAAGAATGATTGCTGACAAAACGTAGATGCGGGCTGTTGTCGCAAGAAATGCCGCTAGTCCGAATTGTGGCTGTCAAATTAATGCCGCTGTGGGTGCTATACTGGCCGCAGCGGGGCTGAACACATCAGTCTTTCCGCACACTATTGTGCAAGAATTCTTTCCATCCTTTATTTGTATTAGACGTAGCCCTGAATAACTGTTATAGATGACTTGTATAACAGTTGTTAGCATTTTTATTCGGTTAGAAATATTACATGGCTTTAGGTATCGCGCTCATGGAAATTGCGCTAAAACATTAAAGCATACTGATTGCTAACTGTTGCTTGTTATGTGGTTGCCCTGGACAGCCTCCAACTATCAGCACAGTATTACTGTCGGTAGTTAGGAGTTGGTGAAGGGTGGCTGTACGCAGCCCTACGGGGCTGGGACGGTGTGAGGTTCTTTTCTTTGAATCTTCTGGCCACCTTATTATATGGCTTATTAAGAAACAGCTTTCGAAATAGACGACCAGACTGACCAAGCTAACAACGAATACTTTTATGTACAGACATGGACGGGACGAAAGTAGAACGAGCAAGTGGGACGATGGCAAAACACAAATTGTCAAAAAGTTACCAAGTTGTTGGATGGAGAAGCCGGTGCAGACGCTCCGGGTAGTCAGAGTTTTGAAGGGTCAGTGCAGTAGGGCCTCGGTAAGCCCAGCGGAAGGCTAGGCCACCGGACGGGGCCAAGTAGAGGCAAGAGGCCTCGGGTTGCCTTTCCACGGCCGATGCGTCAGGCCTCCACGACGTGCCTGGGCTCAGCACGGCGCCGAACGCTCGTGCCAGTGAAGAGCTGGCGCTGTGGCACTCCCGGGCCCGACCACCATTCCGAGTTTCGTGGATGACAGGAGAACAGGACAGGATATGGCCGGCAGGCCCCAGCTCTGGATCCCCGGGTCAGGCCTGGCAGAAGACGCACCGCTCTGAGCTCCTTGGACAGCCGATCGGCTCCGCTGCTCGCCTTTTCTCCCCTGCTCGTGCCTCGCGCTCCTTGGACAGCCGATCGGCTCCGCTGCTCACCTGTTCTCCCCTGCTCGTGTCTCGCGCTCCTCGAGCCAACCTCCACGTTTTCCTCTTCTTCTTTCTCCTTTCTTCGTTTCTTTCTTCGTCTTTGATCAAATTATCACATGTCCTTCACAAATATGCCCCCCCTTTGAGAAGTTTTTTTTTCGGGAAAAAAAACTTGAGGCCATGACACTGATGCACTCTTTCGGAGGACGACGGCACACCACAACACTGCTGCACCATTGCTATTGTCTGCTGAGAGTCTGAGTCACTCGAGCACACAAAATAAAATAAAAAAAAAACATTCGTACTAGTACAAGTAACATTAACACTCAACACTTGTCAGAAGAAATAAACTCTTAGAAACATATTATGAACAGCATGACGACACCTCCAGAAGACAGCACAGAGATTAACATTGTCTCCCGTATCATTCTCGATTCAACAGTTGACTATCATGTACCGAGTCTCGGTTCCCCAGTCCACTCTGGGACCAAGGTTCTTCACTGAACGTTGACAACGGAGTTTTCGACTCGACGTTATCAAGAACTACGAAGGATGAAGTTTGTAGGGCATTCACTGGCTGGCACTCTTCGTAGCTTTTTGTGTTAATGGACATGCGTCATAATGGAGCGTTCCTCAGGTTTCCTTTCGGGACAGTCCTCTGACATGCATCGCACGACCTCACAAACCGCTTAATGTCAGCTTGCACCCCTGGCCAGTAAAAGTCCTCAAGCACTCTTGCGGTAGTTTTCTGACACCCTGGTGGCCGACAAGTGCACCCCCATGTGCCTGCACGAGGACCTGACGGCGCAAAACCTTCGCAACGACCACTTGTTTAATTGTTTTTCCTGGACAAAGTTGATAGGTCCGGTACAAAATGCCGTCGCTTAGATGGAAGGCGTAGGCCGTCTGCCCTTTTCCGTGATAGGTTTTCTTAAGCTTGCGACGACACACGTCTAAGCTGGCGTCCTCTTCTTGTTTCTTGCGAAAAACAGACCGAGATAAGTGGAGTACGGTTTGAGTGGCATCCAAACCAGTCCCTGAAACTTTCGCCGCCAGAACCTGGAAAGAAGTGCTGGACCCATCATCACTGGCAGGTATGCTTCTCTGGCCCGTCAAGACTGTTGGAGCGTCGGCGAATGGGTCGCTTGCACCCGGAACGTTGCCGATAATTACGTCATATGATGGCGTCGGCAGAAACATAGCAATAGCTTTGCCTGTGAAGTATGGCGACTTGATAATAACCTCCGCCTCAGGCGCTTCAATGTCAGAACCATCCGCTAAACGCAAAGATGCTCGCTCTCCGGTATATGCAGCCTCGGGCACCAAAGCCTGACGCACCACGATGCCATTAGAACCAGTGTCGCGCAGCACCGACACTGCTTGTCCGAACACTTCTCCATGCTTCACTGGCATGTTGTTAATAACCTGAGATCGACTAAGAGCCGAATCGTCCCTTCGAACATCTAGGCATGTTCTTCCCAGCTGACGACCAGGGAGGGAATCTCGAGGGGACGTGCAGCAAGCAGACGTCTCCCGGTCATTTGAATTTCCGTATCGACACAACTGGGTTTCATGCCCAGATTTGCGACATAATGTGCAATATGGGGGCTTCGGCTTTGTACGGCAATCCGCCGACCTATGTCCGGTCTCTTCACCGACGAAGCATCGAATTCTAGTCCTTGGGATTGGGGCTGCGCCCTGCGGTTTCGCAGAATTCTGCTCAGCTCTATCTTCAAAAACCGCAATTTTATTCTGTCGCTAGCCTCAAGAAAGTGATCGGCGGCCTCAGCAATCTCATCCACCATTTTACAATCACGTTCTCGCAAGAGAACTAAAGGATTGTGACAGATGTTTAAAAACTGCTCAGCCACTATCATGTCCCAAATCACTTCAAACGTGCGACCTTGTCCTCGCATCTCAACCCAGCGGTCAAAAAAACTTAAGAGCCTTGTGGTGTACTGGGAAGCTGTCTCACCATCTTGCGGCTTGCTTCCACGAAACTTCTCTCTGTAGCCCTCAGCCGTGAACCGAAACCTCCGAAGTAAGGCAAGTTTCGCTACATCGTAATTGACTCAGTCCTCAGGAGAGAGTCGTCCAAAGACTCTGAGAGCTTCTCCGCCGAGGCACAGACTCAAAGCCATGGCCCCCTTCTCTTTCGGCCAGCCTTGGCCAATGGCGACATGTTCGAAACGCTTCAATACGCGTCCAAATCGTCCCTTTCCTCATTAAACAGTGGAATCAATCCATGAGGAATAATTGGGAAAAACGGAGCTGGTACGGTACCGTGCTCAGCGCTTGCAGCAGTAAGGGCATTTTCTCCCAATTCCGCAAGTCGTACTCGTAGCTGCAATTTCTGGTTTTCTTGCTCCAAGCGCTGCTTCGCCGCTTCACGTTCTGCAGCTCTCCGCGTTCGGCAGCTTTGTCTTCCCTTGCCTTCTGCAAATCTTTCTCTACCCACTCGCGCAACTCGATTCCCTGCAAACCTATACGTTCCTCTACCGCGAGCAACTCTGGTGCACTCATTTTTTCTCAAATCTCTAGCCGCTGGAAAATGTTGCTTGGCCGGCCTGGTCCTGCCATGAACGCCAAAACTGTGTGGTTCTTTTCTTTGAATCTTCTGGCCATCTTATTCTGTGGCTTATTCAGAAACAGAAATCTAAATAGACGACCAGACTGACCAAGCTAACAACGAATACTTTTATGTACAGACATGGACGGGACGAAAGTAGAACGAGCAAGTGGGATGATGGCAAAACACAAATTGTCAAAAAGTCACCAAGTTGTTGGATGGAGAAGCCGGTGCAGACGCTCCGGGTAGTCAGAGTTTTGAAGGGTCGGTGCAGTAGGGCATCGGTAAGCCCAGCGGAAGGCTAGGCCACCGGACGGGGCCCAGTAGAGGCAAGAGGCCTCGGGTTGTCTTTCCACGGCCGATGCGTCAGGACTCCCCGACGTGCCTGGGCTCAGCACGGCGCCGAACGCTCGTGCCAGTGAAGAGCTGGCGCTGTGGCACTCCCGGGCCCGACCACCGTTCCGAGTTTCGTGGAAGACAGGAGAACAGGACAGGATACGGCCGGCAGGCCCCAGGTCTGGATCCCCGGGTCAGGCCTGGCAGAAGACGCACTGCTCCGAGCTCCTTGGACAGCCGATCGGCTCCGCTGCTCGCCTGTTCTCCCCTGCTCGTGCCTCGCGCTCCTTGGACAGCCGATCGGCTCCGCTGCTCGCCTGTTCTCCCCTGCTCGTGTCTCGCGCTCCCCGAGCCAACCTCCATGTTTTCCTCTTCTTCTTTCTTCGTTTCTTTCTTCGTCTTTGATCAAATTATCACATGTTCTTCACAGACGGTAGGTCAACGCTGCTTGCGGCGGGGGCTAGCCAGCCACCGAATGTTTATCTGTTGTAGGCCGTCATTGCACCCGCCACCGCTTAGGTCGGCGACGACGGCTGTTGCGGCGCGCGTCTTTCTCTGGCTCTTCTTTTTCTTTCTTTTCTACTTTCCCTCCTGCCCGGATGAGGCGGCGGAGGTGGCTCAGCTACAGAGCCAGTAGCAGGCCCGTGCATTTTCTTTTCCTTCTTCCTACACCCACAACAACAACAATATTACTGTCCAGAACACGCATCTCCACAGGCTGAACAAGATGTACAAGAATTCATTTAGGCTAGATTGTAGTTATGAATTATAGGGAAATTTATTATTGTGGCTGTTTAGAAAGGGCAGACATGTATAAAATAATTGTTTAATTATGTCCGTAAATTTTCATTGGGAGAACTTGATGTAGGGCTTCCAATTGATTATCAGTTTCGGAACCCTATGAGAATAATGCGGCAAGCCCAAGTGCGGCTTGCGCTATACAACCCGAATAGGTCTTATGTCATTATTTGAGGGGCTGACCGACTAGGGCTTTCTATCAGTTATGTGTTTCGGACCCCAATGCAAATAATGAGGGCGAGCCCAAGTGCGGCTTGCGCTATAGAATCCTTATCGGTCTTATATCATTATCTGAGGGCTGTTCGAAATAAAAAAAGTCTTCATCCAGAGCGGCTGCCCGAATCTGTCCAAAGTAGGACCATCGGGGGGAGTTGGCGGGATGTACACTTCTGGCAATGAGGGAAAAATGTGGGCAGCCTCGCATGGCTGTCTACATCGGTTCCAAATCGGGCCCATCGGGGCTTTCTCGATAGCCCCCTTCAAGCCTACATCGGCCCCCCTTGCAGCACCCATTTTGAGCCCACCAGGGCTGCCCTGCATTGACTACATCGGATCAACCGGGCCTCCTACCTTTATAGCCCCCTTTGTGCTATCTAGAACGTTTGTAAGGGGGCGAGGAGCGGCCTATAGCGTCGAATGACGACCGTCGGCCTTGGCAGCGATCGCTGTGCTGTATATACGACCCATGACCACCATGAAAAACGCCTAAACGCTGCCTGTTCCCCAGTAGCTGCGTAGTGCACCAGCACTCCAAGTGATAGTTTGTGGTTCATTGAGTGTAATGTTCCAAAGCGATTCAGGCTATAAGAAAAGCCGCAGTGGAGACCTCCAGAAATTTAGGCCACGTAGAATTTGTTTTAACATCGCACAGCGCACGGGCACCTTGCTTTTAACCTACATTGAAAAGCGGCAGCTGCAGCCGGGATTTAATTCCGCATCCTTGGGCACAGCGGTCGAGCCCACTAACCACTGCACCACCGCGACGGGACTCTAACACGCCATATATTTTTTAAATGCGTGAAAATATACTTAGGTTGCACTTAGAAATGCTTATATATGGGGAAATGCATTGTTATTCCTAGCTTGATTGGTAACACCCTCCGACGAACAATTATTTTTATAAGTACCTAATGCTTTCAAGAAGAAATTAAGTTCTAATTTAAGGGAACACAACATTGACCACAATATGTAATAAAATCATGCTGGAAATGAAAAGATCTTGCCGCATCGAGTATAGATCGAACAACGGGCTGCAGAATTATGTCCTTTTATTCTGTACAACGAATATTTCTATGTGATCACCGACGCAATAAGCTTTTGTATGAAGAAAGGCTTAAGTGACGTTCGCCAACACTGCTTGCTAACATTGAAATTTTCACTTTCACCTCAAAAACCGTGCATAGAATGAGCACCACTCGACGCAAATTTTACTTTTTCGAGCATGAATCGCAGACGTCAGATGCGTCTGTAAGATTGGCAACCCTGAGGTGCGAGCTACTGCATATAAACATTAAATAAATTACGTCAATAATGTGACACATTTTGCTTTGAAGTTGATGCCTTCTACGTGCCCTTTTTCACCAATCATAGTTGATTGGTTGGTTTTCGGGGTTTAACGTGCCAAAGCAAATCAGGCTATGAGAGACGCCATAGTTGAGGACTCCGTAAATTTCGACCCCCTGGGGATCTTGAACGTGCACGGACATCGCAGCCACTTGTTTGAAATGTGGAAGCTGAAGCTTATTAAAGGAATTTGCAACAGACGCTTCGCGCTTAAGCCGTGAAATGCAGCGATAATCATATCGAAGGTGCATTTTCTATTTTTCTCTGCACCGTTGATGTGTTCGATAGTTTCTAGATTACAGCTAGGTCCTAGTTTTCACTCACTCTGATTTTACTACCATGCACTTTCCTGCCTTATACCATGCGACAATTCGATACGCTCTTTCTGTGGCTACAGCAGAGCAAAATCAATCTAAAGCGTCCGCAACACTCTTGCAGCAAGCCTGACTATCGAGCTACTTGTCACACGCACAAGCAGCGATCCCGTAAAGTACAGAAGCCGAATTACAGACGGCTCACACTCACAATCACACTCACACTCACAATGTTCCTATTGGCCAGCGGCAACACGGCGGGAGTCGCCTTTCTACACGTCATCGACGTCTGCTTTTTACGTCATGAACACACTTGAAGTGATGACGTCGACTACGGGCCAATTGTGAGCGGGGGTTGTGAGCGACGCGCGCCGCTCACAAAGTTAAAATGGACGCCATCCCTTATGCAGCGGCCGGCGTGGTTGTGAGGCGGTCGAGGCGGTCACAACGGCGTCGACGCGAACGACGACGAAGGAGGGTGTACGAAGAACCCTTGTACCGGTGGTGTACGAAGTGTTTCGACGAATGGTTCGCCTCGAGAAGGATAGAGTGCAGTGGCTGTGCGACGAACTCGCTGATGAAATGAGAAGTGTGCGGCCGGGTGCGCTGTCAATGCGGCGGCAGGTACTGTGTGCTCTGCGGTTTTTCGCCATGGGAGGCTACCAAGCCGCCGTTGGCAATGGGGCGTACATCGGCCTCGCGCAGCCGACGGTGAGCAAGTGTGCGACGGGTGGCGGAGACTATTTGTAAGGTTGGCGCACAGAGTGATTGGGTTCGGTTTCCCTGTATACAACGAGGAGAAGGCGGCGGCGAAGGAAGCCTTCCTTCGCCACGGCAGCATCCCCGGCGTCGTCGGCTGTGTCGACGGCACGCTCATTGCCATCAGAGCTCCCCTGGGCAATGCTGCACACAAAGCCGCTTTCTGGAGCCGCAAGAGGTGCCACGCCCTTAACACAAATATAGTGAGTACACTTTTCTGATGCACTGCTCTGGTAGAGTGCACCCCTATAGTAGAAGTTAAGGAGTAGTACGCTTCTGTTGTACTTGTTTCAAGATCTGTGACGCCAACATGAGGATCACCGCAGTAGACTCCCGCTGTCCCGGATTGTGCTACGACGCCTTCTCGTGGCGCTGCTCATCGCTGCATAAAGAGGTCGAGGCAGGCCTGCTGCGTGACGGCGAGTTCCTTTTGGGTAAGTAGTAAAAGAACCTGTCGGTCTTCGGGCGATGCATTGGGCAATGTGAAAAGTAACTCACTTCCTGTGAAGCTATAATAAGCAAATACATGTTAAATTACGAGCAGCATGTTTCACGTGCATCGACGTCTTTTGATTGCTTCTTTTACAGTTAGAACACAGGACATACTTCATTGTAGAAATGCATGGTATGTCTAGTTTAAGAGAAAACAGTAGAAAGCGTTTTTGTGGTACTTGTTTTTAGTACGAAAGTGCCGCATCGCTTACAGGAAATTAAAGTTGCAAGGTTGGCCTTGATGCAGTGTTTGCTTTAATATGACATTCGTGCATTGTCTGCGTATCCATGGAGGTCATGTTTGGCAATTCCTTACAGTGGGGTACTTCGTGTGAACCTTGCGTTGTATAGTGCAGCATGGTGCGAGACTGTTGTGGGCGAAGGGTGCACTTAACTGCATGCCATATTTCAATATGCAGGAGACAGCGGCTACCCGTTGGAGCCATGGTTGCTCACTCCAGTTCCAGGGCATCCCAGTCCGAGCTCTCCCGAGGGGCTATACAACGCGGCACACGACTCCATGCGGTCGGTGGTGGAGCGTTGCATAGGCGTGCTTAAAAGCCGCTTCCAGTGCCTGCAAATGTACCGGGCGCTCCACTACTAGCCGGACCGTGCAACGTACATCATTGCAGCCTGTGCCGTGATGCATAACCTGTGCTTGGATTGCCCCGTGCTCTTGGACGAGGAGGAGGCAGCTGGCTCTGACGACAATGGGCCGCCTCTACGTGCCGGCTGCTTGGTGGGCTCACGGTCGCGCCATACGTACCTGCAAGATAAAGCCGTGTGCAGTCGTGTTGTGAGGCTGTTCGCGAGGACACCTCTTCAAAGGCTTGCACACCTGCGCGCGGTACGTCAACAACTGCGGCGCCAAGTGCAGCGTAGCAGCCGGCAATGATCACCTCCTGTAGCTGGCCAACTCGTCGTCAACTTTGCCTCAACCTCGTGTGTGTGCAAGGAAGCCTGCCTTGGCGAAGAAGCACACCAGCTGCTGCTTCACTGGCAGTGCACGCGGCTGGACTCCCCCAATTTCATCGGCGAGTTCGTTGTACAGTCGGTGGACTTCCTCTTTCTCGAGACGTAACATCCGTCGAAACACCTTGTCGGGCAAGTCAAAGGGGTTTTCGTAAATCCTGCTTCGGTGTTAGTGCAAACTGTATCGGTGCGAACTCTGCCGGCTACTTGGTGGGCTCACGGTCGCGCCATACATACCTGCAAGATAAAGTCGTGCACAGTCGTGTTGTGAGCCTGTTCGCGAGAACACCTCATCAAAGGCTTGCACACCTGCGCGCGGTACGTCAACAACTGCGGCGCCACGTGCAGTGTAGCAGCCGGCCATGATCACCTCCTGTAGCTGGCCAACTCGTCGTCAACTTTGCCTCAACCTCGTGTGTGTGCAAGGAAGCCTGCCGTGACGAAGAAGCATACGCCCACACCAGCTGCTGCTTCACTGGCAGTGCACGCGGCTGGACTCCTCCCATTCCAACGGCGAGTTGGTTGTACAGTCGGCGGACTTCTTCCTTCTCGAGACGTAACATCCATCGAAACACCTTGTCGGGCAAGTCAAAGGGGTCTTCGTACATCCTGCTTCGGTGTTGTCGTGGCGGTGCAAACCGTATCGGTGTGAACTGTATATGTGTGTGTGATGGAATAAGAGGATGAATAAATGAACAAATCCCAAGGAGGCAGCAACAGCTTGTAATGCATGGTTGATATGCAATCAGTATGCAGCTTTCTTAGCTGCATTTCGTACATCTGAATATGCCGCAAAAAACGAACTGTTTACAGTAGCATTGGCAGCAAATCCTATAAACCTTAATAAATTGCACACAAAATGTATTGCACAGACACAGATAAGATATTAAAAATAGCTCTCATTATTACAACCCGTAACGGTACTCAACAGTTTCCGCATATTTTAGATTAAGAGGAGCAAACGATGCAAGGATACCGGAAAATGACTGTAAGGCCACACCCCAGTGAAAAATCCCGTATCGCGACAAACGGGTTTGAACCGGTCCTGTATTATCCCGAATAAATTTCATACTGGTGTGATCAGTCGTGTATGAAACTTAAACGGGTTTATAACGGACAGGTCATGTACGGTATAAATCTCAATCCGACGGTCCAGTCCGGTATAGAGTTAATACAGGGCAGACCATTTCCATATGCACCTTATACATGACATACCAATCCGGTATGAATATGAAGCAGGGCACACCAGTCCTGTATGAAGCTTAAATGGGTTTATATCGGATAGGTCAAGTCCGCTATGAACCTCAATCCGGATGGTCCATTCCGGTGTCGAGTTAATACAGGGCAGACCATTTCCAGCATGCAACTTATACATGACATCCCAATCCGGTATGAATATCAGACAGGGCGGACCAGTTCTGTATTGAGCTCATATACAGGACAGGGCATGTCCGGTTTAACAGAAAGTGGACAAACCTGTATGAATGAAACTGATACGGGACAGAGCATTTCCGCTTCTCAGTACAATTCGGCCGGGTCGTGAAGCTCAACCAGGATGACCCCGTCGGAACATGCCTTCGAGCTAAATAAGCATGAAACCATACATATTATACGTTATAACTTTTCTGTATATGTGGAATACGCGTTGTTTCGCAAATACCTAGAAGATATGAAGCCCTGGATGTGTGCGCTAGCAAGTACATACACGCATCGCGTTTTGCTTTTGCGTGTGCAACAGTCGCTGCAGCTTGTACGATCTTGCGGTGCCTCTTCATATCTGCGGCTGAAGATCTGCCACCTTCAACGCGAAAGTGCAAGCAAGAACGTAGCGTTTCGTTAGCGAGGATAAAATACGCTCGAGAATAAATGAAACATCGCTGATCATCGAAATATGCACAGGTCAGCCGGACATCGGGAGTCGCTTCCTCGAGTGTTTACGTATGCAAAACACTTGGTCAGGAGTAAATTCCTTGACGTCGCGGCTCCGCTGGCAGCAGGTGAAGCTAAAACAAGCAGTATTACAAATGTTGGTGCACCGCATATATCTATATATAGCGAAAATTGCATGCTTTCGAAGACGATGACAAAACACATCAGCACTAGTAAATTGTGACATTCTGACGTTTGTCTGCAAGAAAGCGATACATTGTAAAGATGCGGGACACGAATAACCCTTCGTGATAGCCAGGAAAAAGATTCAGCGTGTTTAAAGGGCGATCATTCAATTACGACCACAAATTGTACACCCTACAAAAATACAAAAACTACAAAAGAGCAATGTCGACTACATAAGCAGAAATATAACCACTACCACCGTATCCTACCGTGGTGTAGTGGTTGAAGTGCGTGCATGCTGGCTGAAAAGATCGAAGTTCGAATCGCATGTGAATTTGCTTTTCTGTTTTGTTTCTTTCTTTGTCTTTTTTCATTTATTTTTCTTTCTTTGTCTTTTTTAAATGTAGCGGTGTTATTTTATAGCTCTGCATGCTTTTTCCAGCCTGGCGTCCAGTTTTTTTCTGAAACAAGGGCCACGGACCATACAGGAATTTCCGGAATGAGAGCTCCGCGCTTTTTCATTTCGGTTCAGCCTCTATCAGTTAACCAGAAACCGAACGAAGGCGTCATTTCTGGAACTGATACCGGGCAGAGTATTCCGCTTCTGAACAGAAGCCGGGCCGATCGGCGAAGCTCGAACAGAATGACCATGCCGGACACGCCAGCGCACTAAATAAGCATGATACTAAACATACTATACAACTATTCTGTATGCAAAGGGCACGCTTTGTTTCCCAAATACCTCGAAAATGCGAAGCCGTCGAAGTGTGCGCTAGCGTACAAGCATATACGCGCGTCGCATCGCTTTTGCGCGTACAACAGTCGCTGCAGCTCGTACGACCTTACGGTGCGTCTTCATATCTGCGACTGAAGATCTGCCGCCTTCAACGCGAAAGTGGAAGCACGAACTGATTGTTTCGCTAGCGATGACAAAAAACTGTTCGAGAAAAAATAAACAAACACCGCTGACCATCGAAAGATGCGCAGATAGCCGCACACCGGGCGACGCGTTCTGAATGTTTACATATTGAAACGGCTCAGTCGGAAGTGCATTCATTGACATCGATGCTCCGCTGGTAGCACGGGAAGCTAAAACGCCCAGTATTACAAGTATTAGTGCACCGGATATCTCTGTATGTAGGAAAACTTACAAGCGTTCGTAGACGATGAAAACACATCAGCACTAGTAAATTATATCTTGAGTTTTGCCTTCAATAAAGCGACGCATTATAAAGATACGGCACATTTGTGAACCCTTGTTGATAGCCTGCAAAGATATTCAGCGTGTTTAAAGGGCGATCGGTGAATTACGGCCACAAATTCTACTGCCAAAGAAAATATAAAAGTACGAAAGAGCAAATGTAGCTACATATACCGAATAATAACCGGTGTAACCATAATCCGGCGTAGAGTAGTGGTTAAGGTGCCCGTCTAAAGACCAATGGCGACCGAGGTTCGATTCCACACTGTGTAGTAGTTTTTTTATTTTGTTTATTTTTAAATCTAGTCGTTTTATTTTATATTGCATGCTTTTTCCACCCTGGCGACGAGTTTCTTTCCGGAAACCAGGGCCATCAACCATACATGCCATTCCGGTATCAGAGCTCCGCGCGGTTTCATTCCGGACTTTCCAGGCAGTACAGGAATTTTCTGAAATAGCCCCAATCCTGTATCCCAGATCCTATACAGTAAACCTGTATACGATTTCCTGTACGAATTTTAAACAGAATTTTTCAGTGGGGACTACATACATGTTCGTTACACTTCTAAAGCAGGACAAGAAGCATTGCACATGGAAATGTGCAATGCAGAACATACAGTTCGTAAATTAAATGGTTATTATTGCAAAAGCATTCCCGGCGCGTGGCATCACTACATTGTGTGGACAAAGAGCACCCCCACATAAGTGACTTTTTCACAAAACAAAATTGTGCAAGAAAACATTTCCCACCAACCAAACAACATAATTTCTTGCTCAAGCCGAGCGCGGCAGGTACTAGTAGTGTATTGTGGTACTGGCGTTCCAACTGTGTATCACACTATGGTCGCCTCCTGTATTTATGTGTAGCTTCAGCATCACATTTCGCTCTACATTCGCATTCTCAAAGTCGCAATGAAAGAAGGTACATGAGGACACTGAGTTCTTTTGGCTCTATCAAATGACTCTCTGTTCTGCTCATATCACTTATATGCTTTTGATACAACAAAACAGTTTTTCTCCACACTCCTACTGGAAAACATATGGAAAGCGAAAAAAATAAAAATGAAAAAAAAAGACCACATAACAAAACAAAAACAATGCTTTCACATTACTGCACTTCGCAAAACTTCAGCGGTCACTGGAATATGTGCATTGTAAGCTCGGATGATATACATCAACGGTTATAGATACTTGAGAAGGAGCGACACATATTCAAGAGTAAAAAAATGACTAGAGGTCACCAGGACATTTATCAGAGCTTGAACACACTCCAGGACCAGGTAAGCTGAGGTGTATAATGCAATAAGATGACCTGACACTGTGTACAATTGCTACGCTAACCAGTGGCCACAATTCTGCACGCCTGCAAAACCTGTATCATGCACAGAATGCAAGCCTTGCTTAATGCCAAACACTAACAAATCGAGGATAAGGCTCCACAAGTGTATACTTAGCATGCAATGTGAGGTTTACAACTCACAGAGACTAACACGATTTTAAAATTGTCACCGTTGTACAAATCGTCGTAAATATCACCGACGCAGTGAGGTTACATGTGCACAGATTTTGTCAATCAAAATAAAAGCAAACACCCAAGAACAATGGTGGCAAACATGAAATGCGCATTGCAATGCATTAAAATAGGGGGCGCTCGACTACTAAACCCAAAGACGCAACAATTCCAGGCTTTGGTGGCTGCTTTTCAATGCAGGTGAAAGCCAGACGCTCATTCAGTGCGCGATGTCAGTGCACACATCAAGAATCTAGCCTCTGCAAATTTACGGAGCCCTACACTACAGTGACCTGCACAGTCTGAGTTGCTTTGAGACATTAAACAGCACAAACCAAATCATAAAAGTGTAATCGAAAGTTTGAGCACTTGGCAAAAAGATGGAAACATACAAAAAGTTGATATAAATGTTTCTGCACCTGGCAGAGGGTAACAAATGTAAGGTACTGAACAAAAACAATTCTTCGACTGGCAGGTAATGTACATAAAAAAGTAAATATAAAATGCTTAAAGAATTACATGAAAAGAAATTACGAAGACGGTGGGTCACTGCCCCCAAGAGCTGCACAGGCGGTTCATGGAAGCGGGAAGAGTCAGCCCTGGCTTCGCGAATAGCTGCCGCTACCTCCCGCATGGCAGCCTCGATACCGCGCAGGGCTTCGCATGTTTCGGCCCTAGATTCAGCCGCAGCTTGATGTTCCTGCATAGAAAAGGATGCTGAAGTGAAAACCAGACCTGCCAAGTCTCGCACAAGAATTTATTTTCTTAAGGACAGGTGCTGTGTCATCATCGTTAGCCTGAATGTACCCATCACATTACAAATGCTCCTTACATATCCCTCCAATTAACACTGACCCTGCTTACGGCCTTGTAACTTCATAGCTATGTTGTCTTTTTTCATTGCTTGCCATGCTGTCCTTAATTTAAGTACATCCTTGTTTTTTAGTGTCCATGCTTCTCTCCCTTAGGTTTACGCCGATATCATCCTTGAGCTATACTAGCAACCAACCATTCATGACATCATAGCGCAAGCCAAATGCGGTCCTTTGCAATATATAATTGTATGCAGTTTCCTTCCGTGATACAGATTTGTGGTCACTACCTGTTTCAAAACATTTATTTTTTTTATCATTTCCACAACCTCGCAACTCATCGTTAATTTCAGTTCCTTGATGCTATTAGCCATTCCTTAGTCTTCTGCATAATACAAATTACGAACATTTTGCTTTCCCTGCCTAAGTCAATATTCACCCTTTGCAATGAATCCCCCGATATGCTTAGCAAGGCATTGTCATCTGAGAGTAACAGACTACAGAGCTCTTCTCTATTTACTCATAATCCTCACAGTTCACAGCCTCCGAATAGGACAAGCAGTAAATAGTACTTCATAATCATGCCTGCTTGCAAACATACTTTCTTATGCGGATGTGTACAACTGCCTTCATGGAGGACAATGCTCGCTTTGGGACAGTGAGGTGTACTGGGATCACTTCTCACAAGAGACTGTTGTACAGAGGTGTAGTATGCAAGACAACCAACAGAAGTACATGCACATTTCATATGTAACGCCCTACTATATGTTTATTGGTGTGCACTGCCTGTACGTGCCTGCCTGTTCTCAGTGATGACCGTCTGAAGTGCGACCAGCACCTGCTGCTGAAAATAAGCCTCCTGCTGGGTCTTGGCCTCGGTGAGGGAAGCTGATCGCTCGGCTTCCCTCAGCAGGTGGTCAAATATTTCAGCATCGTCAGAAGGGCTCGGGTGCGGAGGGGCCGCAACGGTAGGCTGCTCCTAAGTGCACTTATCACACAATGCAATCAGCAAACTGCTTATTACAATATCTTGGATAATTAGTGAAGTGCGTAGGGACAGTAGCAACACACAGACACAATTAGTGACGAAACAATAGTATAATTCTTCTAAAACGTTCATTGTGGCAATTCATTGAACCAGTTGGACCCAACATTAACCCTACTGCAAAAGAAAAAAAAATGGAACACGGTGCAAATACCAGAGATGAATAGTTTCATGGCCAGTGTAAACTGCTTGTCACTATACTGTCCCTCTTTGAAATGTTTTTCTATTCTTCTTGCACCTGGCAAAAAGGGTGAAGCGGAGCAAAGGTAGTCAAATGCACACTCACGGGTCGCGCCACTGGCACTCGCCTGTAGCTCCTCCTCCTGCTCCTCCAGCTCCTCACTAAAGAGGCTTCCTACAGAGGGGCTCGTGAGGGTGTCCTCTGGGTGAAATGATTTCATAGGACATGATTACTTAGTTAACAACTGCCATAAGTATGCATTACAGCAGGATTATACGTGAGAGACAATGTAAAGAGAACCATCGCCGCTATTACTTGGCAAAAAGAGGGGACGTGCACAAGTCCAGGCTGCATTGTCAGGGAGCATTCCTTCACCTTCCAAATAAAACCATAAACGAACATAACAAGGTGTACAAGTTTTAAGACACACAAATCGCGTGGTTAAATGGTCTACTTACCCGCTGCCGAGCTCGCCTCCGTTTGAATGCCGCTTGGCCCAGGAACTGCTGCTCCTGCTGATCCGGGCTGCTTTGACGGGCCAGCTTGCTCTAGCGGGCCAGGCCGGGACACAGTGACACAGCGCAGGGCGCTCATTATAGATCTTTTCATTATTTGCTGAAGGAATATTTTCAACTACCTACAACGTGACCACAGTTTATAAATGGCAATGTGTACCCACCTCCTGGCGGGTCCTCGGGAAACTTTTCATGGGCCCCACGCCAGTCGCACTGGCTGCCCCAAGTAGAGCGACGACTCGGCCAGACAGCCAGGACAGCTCGCCACCGCCGTTTCCCCTGCGACAGAATAAAAAGTAGCATGAATAATTTGCACTATACGGACACATATGGAAAGACTCACCTCGCCTCGGCTCTTAGGCGCGTGGCCTCGGCTCTTTTTCTGCTGCACATCATGTGCCAAGTATGGCGCCACCTTTCCTCGCTTTTCACAGCTGGGCCCTCTCTGTTGAGAGATGCGGCAAGCTGCTGCCACAGCTCTCGCTTCTTGGCCGCCGTCTGCTGCGGCGTCAGCTCCGTAGAGCCCCGCGCCAAGATGGGATGCTGTCCCATGAACTGGACCAGCATCTCCTATTGGGCGCGGGACATGCGGGGTGCCTTGCCAGACATCTTTTTTTGACCGAATAACTGATTTGTCCGTTATTTTTCTCACATTTATAGAAGATTTGAAACTGCATCAGGGAACTACAGAGAATTATGTCTAATAACGGGGATTTATAGGGGTTGATTTCACTTGTTGGGGTTCGGCTGGTTGGTACACCATAAGGAGGTGCATAGGCATTCGTTGCACTGAAGGAGATTACAGTTAGGACCGAGTAAGAACGATAAAGACTGTTGCCAATGTGTGTTTCTTTTCTGCTTGTCCTTGTTTCTTCACGCGGTCATGTTCGTTCCTAACTACCCAGATGCATATGAGCTAGTACATACCAACAAGAAGTGAGTACGCGGTCACACTTCTTACAAACGCTACATGCTTTACGGTCGTCTTTTATGTCCTTAAGATAAGCTAGCAAAACCACAGTCACGCTCTAATATGAGTTCTTTTGTTTCAATAGTAAGCGGCAATGAAAAACACACCTCCACAAGTTGTCTTCGTCCATTTCTGTGTCAAGCACTCCATGAAAGTTTATCACTGTAGGCCCTGAGCTTCGGCTACTTTCTATTACATATTTAGCATGCTTATGGTACTCGCGCATTGCTTCGATTTCAAACGACGCTAAAAAAAAACAGCACCTTGCCGGGGATATAGTGCCTAGAATATACTTGCACTATACCGGGGAATCAGCTGTTTTCTGCCGGCCGCCATGTGCACTCCATGACGCCGCCGGCGCACCCTGGCGGCAACCAAAGTTATCTAATAACCAGTATAATTGCAAAACTAAGAACGCTTCTACTTGAGCTCAACGTTAATCAATACTAAAAATAGTATCTTGCAAAAATAAATATTTGTTTTTTTTATTTATTGCGTATTAGTTGCCTCCTGTTAGAAAAAGTTAGGAGACGGTCCCTGCTCAGTTTTGCGCCACACTGTGGCATCAACGTTTGCCGAGGATTCTGGACTACTAGGGCGAAGCCACGCTAAAAGTCGCTGGTAATTGGACGATTTCGTACTTCGTCACGATTGGCGTCTGAAGGCTGCGTCACGACTTCGTAAGTTTGACGTCACGCTCACAAACGTGTGAGCGGAGTCCGTAATTCGGCCCCAAGTTATCGAGATTGGTCAGCCGGATATGCCGACGTACCCTCGCTCTTAGCCACGTATCTGCTGATAGAGCACGCTGGCATGCAGTTTTTACCAGTTCGGCCAGGGGCCGAGTTACGGACTCCGCTCACAAGTTTGTGAGCGTGACGTCAAAATTACGGAGCCGTGATGCAGCCTTGACAAGTCAATCGTGACGAGTATGCGAAATCGTCCAATTACCAGTGACTTTTAGCGTGGCTCCGCCCCGGTAGTTCTCAATCCTCGGCAAACGCTGTTGCCACAGTGTGGCACAAAACTGAGCAGGGACCGTCTCCTAACTTTTTGTAACACGACGCAATTAATACGCAATAAATAAAACAGACTAAGGGTTATTTTGGCAAGGTACTATTTTTAATATTGAATAACATCAAGCTCAAGTAGAAGCGTTCTTAGTTTTGCAATCATACTTGCTATTAGGTAACTTTGGTTGCCGCGAGGGTGCGCCGGCGGCGTCATGGCGTGCACATGGAGGCCTGCAAGCAAACAGCTGATTCCCCGAGAAGGTGCTGCTCTTTTAAGCGTCGTCTGAAATCGAAGTACCTTGCGGGTGCAGTGAGTATGCTTAAAATCTAATAGAATGCTGTCGAAGTTCAGAGCTTGCAGCGATAAAATATCATGGAGCGCTTGACACAGAAATGGACAAAGACAACTTGCGGAGGTGTTTTCGGTCGGCGCCTACTAAAGAAAACTGAAAGTGCAACGTGCAAGCACTGTGGTGCTATTTGTTTCTCTTTAGGAAATGCAAGACGACTGTGAAGCATGTAGTGTAGGCCAAAATGAAACTCCGTGGTTGCATGATCATCTGTTTGTATGTAGCTGGATAGTTTAGGAAAGAACATGATCGTGGGAATGCTCCCAACCCTGCCGAGACTGAACCTGAAACCTTCATTCACTGCAGTGCCACCGTGACAGGGCTTTCTATGCAGCGTTCATTGTAGTGTGTTCTGTATTTTTTTTCTTTGTTCTCTATGACTGGGTTGCTTTGCTTTTGAGCGATACCTTCTGCCCACACATCATTTGCTTGATGCATATGTGATATTTTTGCGCCAGTTTAATTGTATACCTATGGGATTTTCTACTTATGCTACAATCACTGTGAGCACTAAAACTCGCAATATTATGCATTCAATTTGTCAGCTTTACACTGTTTAGCCACGGCCGCTCAATGGAGGCGCACTTGGTGCGGCCCGTCGCGTCGCGCCTCAATGGCTGGGGAAGTGCGTATTGGGAGAAGTTACAGTTTCCGCCGTCATTCTCCGCGGGGGCGCCACCACTCCATGACAAGGCGCCGCCGGCACGGACGAGCAGACGACGCGGAAGGAGCGCGCTGGCTGGGTTGGGGCGTGTTATCGTTTTGACTACTCAGCATAACCTCGTGGTTCTGATAGTTCTGCATGCGTGTCATCGGTGCCTGTGTCAACAGCGTCCTAAGCGTACGCAGCATCATGCCAGGCAACTGCTCTGTGCCGCTGTGCACCACGAAAGCAAGAAAAGGTCGGTTACTATGAGTTCCCATGCGATTCACAACGTCGAGCAGCATGGCTGAAAAACATATCTCGGGAGGGCTAGGACGGAAGAGGAAGCCGGTGGGAGCCGAGTGACAAGTCACTAGTATACTCACTGCAGTTCACAGATGACGATTACGGGAAGAACATAAAACTAAAGATCCTGTTTTCTTCAGCTGTCCCCTCCGTGTTCCCGAACTGCCCACATTACAAGTTAAGTTACTCATGCGGGCTCATGTTGAACCAAACAACCTTGAAAAAATTAATGTGCGCAGGTCAATAGCTTTATTTAACCCACTTGTTATAGCTACGCTTCATTTCCTCCTGGACAACCCCCCGTGTCATCCTGAAGCATGTGTGTTTCAAGATAGCTCCGCCACGATCACTTTTATGACGATGATATCAAAATGGTATGCCTTGCCCAACATCGCATAAGTGAAGCCATGGAGACACCAAGAGGAGCAGCTCTATTTGTCAGATGAGCGACTCTCTTGGTTAGAGTTGGACTTCGCCATATCGAAGACGTTCAGGTCCAAGGAGGCACGTCGAAGCAAAGGCTAACCAAGCAAACGTACGAAGCAACAATCATGACAATCAGATCAACAGTGGCGCTAATTAAGTACCTTCTTGATCTCATCAAGTATCTTACAACAATGTCTTCTGTGTGCCTTACTTGTGCATTGCATTTAACCGAATCTTATTTTCAGCTTCCGATACGCCCTAAAGCAGGCTCTTAAAGCGGGTCTATACTATCGCTTTTTAGCAGCCTAAGGCAATTCAAAGGCGGGAACGACAAAGTTGACGCAAGGGCTGCAGTTTTCACCTCGGAGAAAATACTGAAGGTACCACTAGCGAAAAATAAAATATATTTATCGACTGAGATTATAAACATTTTGCTATGCTTTGTGCACGTTGGCATCTTGCAAGCATCAGTCTGCAAAAGCATCTATCAACAATTAGGCAGCTATAAAACTTGGCATTCGTGAGTATGAAAGTCGTACCTTGCCAACTGCCATATCACGTCGGCTTCAAGAGAGTTTTCGAGTAAGCTTGGATTCATTCATTTGTGGTGTGAACCAGCAGCTCACATAGAGTTAGCACCGATTACATTCTTGGCTGGTTACCTTGCACGTCCAATTTAAGAGAAAGTATCAACAGTTTTACAGAATCTCATGCAACACTTTTATTTATTCTGTTCTCAGTGCCAGCCCGTGTTTTCATTATTTATATATTAACAAAGTTTAAATAACTTCTAGTGCTTACTTTAGAGTGTGAATAATTTTATTTTATTTGTCCGCATCCATTTATTAACTTTGTGCCTTGTGATTCCTGCAAAACCCTGGACTTATCAAAATTCTTGATGATGGACGCCTAAGGTATCTGAAAATCACCATGCACCTTTGTTAGCAAGGTGATGAAGTGCCCGCAAGTCATAAGAAGCAGCAAGCTATGCAACATGTTAGTTTCATCCCTTCTTCCCTATTCTGTGCAATTTCTGGAGTTGATTTGCGAGAGAGAAGACCGCAGTCTCACTAAGGAACTAACCACACTAATGCGACCACTGATGACCTACTGGACAGGCAACATCAATCAGACAGTGGAAAAAATGACGCTTGCACATAAACCTTTTTCGAGGAAAGTTCTTCGCTTGTAAAATAAGCTCGCGTGTCTTCTGTGCATCACGCGGCTTCACAATCAAACGAGAAAAAAATTACTTGACCCTGCGGGCGTGTCGTTGAACTGGCTGTCTTGTGTTGTTTCTTTTGCAACAGTTTATGTTAGTATGTTTTGGTGGTGGTACCGATTTGAATATTATTTCCAGTGAAAACGGAGGAACAGGCTGAAAAATAATGTTGAACGCTACGTCCTGAATTGTAAGCTTCCAGAAAAGTGCACGCTGAATCAATGGCCCCAAACCGTGTCCCGATTTCAAGATTGTAATATCTAATACGTTATTACAGTGGTTGAAACGCAACCAAATGGGTGCGCACTCAGCGAAGCACACTACTGCCTCGTTCTCGTTGTAAACGGAAGACCACGAATGACTTGGAAAAGCCTAGTGATGATGACTTGCCGCTATCACCTTATCAATAGCAAACTTGAACGTAGCATCACATACTGTGTGAAACGCCGCTCATAATCATAAATTGAGCAAGCCCCGACCACGCGGACGGCGAAACGAACGCGCAGCCACGGCCGCTGCGCGCAGCTCTCCGCCCGGACTCGTCCCGGAGAGGTGGCGCCGCAGCGGTGGCGATGAGAACTAGGCGCAATACGGCTCTTCTAGGCGACGCGACGGGCCGCACCTAAGTGCGCCTCCATTAAGCGGCCGTGGTTTTGCAATAAGCAAATGCGTTCTATGCATCCTAACCGTATATGCAGGCCTGTAGTCCTAAAAGGCTCACTAATGGAGACTGCCCTATGCAAACATTGTACATAACACTACTTGTGTCATGTTTCTGCACTGCTGAGTGCCATAATTTGTTTCCTGCTTCTGAAATGTGCCACACCTATGACAACTGCTATGCAAGCCTGTAATCATTAAGCAACTATTCTTTTGTGTCTTGCCTCTGTGTCGCAGTTTTATGCACAATACTTTCATTTCTTGCTTGTGAAGACCTGCGATGAGTACTGTGCCAGTTTACAGGCTCTAAAAATTATTCTTGTGTGTCCTCTCTGTGTATAGCACAATTGTGCAGCACGTCGAATAACTGCCCATGCTATTGCAGGCAGTTGGTTTCGCTGCTGCATATTCATGTGAACGGCTGGAAGAAAATAAAGGTGCACAATGGATACACGTGCTTCTAAAAAAACTGTGAGACTTTCCCATTCCGTAAGGCATCACAATTGCTTGCTTGTGAAACACTTTAATTATGTAGTCAAACACATGCACACACACAAACATCAACATACACGGTTGCGAGCAACAGTGAAGTGGGGTGTAAGAAGACAAATTTGACTTGACAGATGAGGTGTTTTAACGCATTGTTCGAGAGGATGCATCTTTATCACAACAGGTTTCTGGTACATACATTAAACGAGAAGACGCTGCACTTGGCTGCCTGTGATGAGTTGGTCAGCTACGTGTAGTATATCACGACCGATTGCTGTGCTGGAATTGACGCCAAAGCGGTTGCCGCACCATGGGCAGCTGTGCCAGCCTCTGGTGGTAGGTTCTGCGGAACAAGCTCACAACATGATTCTGTATGACGTTTCCCTACAGGTATGCTTGGCAATAGTGATTCCACTTCCAAGTAGCCATTGCACAGATGTGACCCTTTTTTTGTCTAAGCCAGCAGCACCCTCCTCGTCTGCAGGCAGGCAGGAAGACATCCAAAGAAGTTATGCAACAAGCCAAGGCAAAGAGCAGCGCGGCTCAGTGTCGTGAATTCGACGTCTCGCAGCAGGCCGGCCACGACCTGTGTCATAAATGTCGCCAGAAGAAAGCACCATGCTAAGATTCCAGGTAGGACGGTTCATGGCCAAAATCATGTTGGCATCTCATATCTGGAACAGGGACATCACAAGGCTACTCGTAGATGACCGATGTGCCGTCGACGAACCCGACTACGCCCTGGGTAGGCTGCCGTGACGAAGGAAGCCTTTCTTCTCCTCCGCCCTAGCTGCACGCCGCAGCAAACGCTTTCGAACTGTCGGCTGCGCGAGGCCGATGTTCGCCTCGTTGCCAGTAGCGGCTTGGAAGCCACTAGCAGTTCGGAAAAAGCGCAGGGCACACGTTGTCTGCCGCCGCACAGACAGCGCACTCGGCCGCACACACCTATCTCAGTTCATTGCGTCGCACAGTCACCAAGGTATATGTACTATGGTAGCGAAGGATCCATAGACGCCCATACGTACAAAACATGGCGGCTCATGGGCTCCAGCGACCAATGAAAATGGGGGGCCATGACGTCAAATGACGTCACGTATGCGTTCACATTGGCGCGAATTATAAACAAGTTTTTTTTTTCTTTTAACCGCTTCTTTGCATTTACGAGCCTGTATCTTTTGAAGGTTGTTGCCGTTCAGCGCGCCAACCTTTGCCATCTAAAAGAAGTTGCGTTTCTGTAGTTTACGCCCTTGTTTATGCTGCGCTGCGAGTTCATCCCGAGCAGCTGGATCCATCTGCGTCGACTGAATAAACACACCCCTACAATTGGTGCAGGTGCTGCTGGGTACGTTCCCGTCCACCCTGGAACTAAAATGCCGCACATTACCCTCTGCTTCCAGCACGCCGGACAACACTGCCTTGACATCGTCGCCCCTCGCAACCACCGTGCTGTGTTCTGGCGCTCTACGGCAGCGTGATCCGTGCCTCTTCAGTGGCACAGCCGACCAAGACATCGACGATTGGTTGTCGGCGTATGAGCGCGTCAGTAGTTACAACAAATGGGACGATGCTATCAAGCTAGGTAACGTAATCTTCTATCTGACTGACGTGGCGAACCTCTGGTTTCGCAACAATGAGGCAGACCTGCCATCTTGCTCTGCATTTAAAATGAATTTTGCGGAAGTGTTCGGCCACCCGGCAGTTCGCAAGCTCCGGGCAGAGCAACGCTTTTGTGAGCGCACTCAGCATGCCAAAGAGTCGTTCACCAGTTATATAGAAGACATCGTGGACCTGTGCAAGCGTGTCGATCCGCTTATGTCCGAGGCGGATAAGATCGAAAACATCATGAAAGGCATCTCTGACGACGCGTGCCAGATGCTCTGGGTGAAAAATCCTGCCACGGTTAGTGACGTTATCAAAATTTGCCATAGCTACGACATGCTTCGTAAGAAGCGCGCTTCTACCCGGCGGTCCGGTGTTAGAGACGACGCCATCTCTACACTAGCGCTGGGCGGTTCTACCCCATCAGACGACAGCCCTTTGCTTCAACAAATGAAAGCCTTTGTTCGAGAAGAGGTCGCCCGCCAGCTATCACTGGTCCCTGAGTTGCAGGATACTGGCCGCCTTGCTCCTGACATGGCTCCGTCGTTGGCCCCTACCATACGGTGTGCCGTGCAAGATCACATCGCTGATGTCCTTCCGCCAAGGTCCATGCTCCAGCCCAGCCCTGTGCTGCCGCCCAGCTCCGTGCCGGCGCAATGAGCGGCACCACTGATTTACGCCCAAGTTGCGGCCAGGCCGCTAATGCCATCGGCATCTCTTTCCTACCAGGCCGCACCTTCCAACCTTCCTTCGCCTTTGCCTGGGTCTGCATTCCATGTCCCTATTCCAAGGGTACGTCAACGCCCTACGAACCCTTGGCGTACCGCGGACAACAGGCCAATCTGCTACTCTTGCGGGCTGCCGGGCCATGTCGCACGCCTTTCCGCCAACGCCTTCCGCCTTCTCAACCTGACCTCTGGAACTACTCCTACGATACAGACCAGCCCTTGACGAGACCTCCGCCCGGTTCCGACTTTGTACCTCGTGACAATCAAACGTATACAACTCGCCGATCATCGTCCCCTCGTCGCCGTTCATCGTCCCCGCTTCCCCGACGTTCTACCGGCGCTGTTGAGGGAAACTAACAGTCGCAGTTCCCGGAGCAAGAACTGCGCATGGTTCGAACTCTTCAAGTCCTCCGTAATCTCCTGCTAACGTACTACAACTGTTTGTTGACGGTGTCGCAGTTCTCGCTCTTGTCGACACGGGCGCTGCCGTATCCGTCATTAGTGAAGCTCTTTGCCGTCGTCTTCGTAAGGTGACCACCGCGCTTTCCGACGTTTCGCTTCGCACCGCCTTATCACAGTGCATTCATCCCTCAGTGGCATACGGCCCGTATTCTTATCGAAGACGTCTTATACACCATCGAGTTTATTGTACTGTCTCACTGCTCACACGACATCATCCTGGGCGACGATTTCCTTTCCACTCATCGTGCCGTTATTTACTGCGCCCGCGCGGAAGTTTCCTTTTTACCTCTTTGTGACACCGTCTTGTTTGACGTCCCTACCCAGTCTGCAGAACTCCTTGTCGCCAATGACACAGACAGGCCTCCCTTTTCTGCTGCCCTCGTTCCACTCTCCTGTGAAAGCGCTACTTCTTCGACTGTCTTCTTCACACCTTCCGACGCCGCTTAACGCCATCCCTGCCTCCTCCTTCCATTTGCTTTTCTCAAGTTCGAAGATGGCCTTAGTGCAATGTACTTCTCAAATCCATTTTCGTGCTCGTCCATCCTGCTACGCGGCGAGTTTCTCGGTCGTATTGAAGAACTTGATCCCGCATTTGTAAATACTCTTCCTGCCACGCCTACTTCATTAGACGTTAATGTTCTCAGCTCTTGCGATATAGCGACCGCTTCGACTCCACCCGATGTTCTTCAACAAGCCATTGACGCAGATCTTCCAGCCGCTCAACGCGATCAACTCGCTGCTCTTCTACAGAACTTCACTTCTGCCTTCGAGCTTCCTCACACTGCTCTGGGTCGCACGTCTGTCGTTACGCACAAAATTGACACTGCTACAAACGCACCTTTACGACAGCGTTCTTATCGCTTGTCGGCCTCTAAGCGCCAGGTCATTGCTGACAACGTGGACGACATGATTCGCCGGGGCGTCATACAGCCATCTAACAGTCCATGGGCTTCTCCATTTGTTTTGGTCACCAAGAAAGATGGTTCCACCCGGTTTTGCGTCGATTACCGTAGGCTCAACAAAATCCCGCGCAAAGATGTCTATCCTCAGCCGCGAATCGACGACACCTTAGACTGTTTACGGGGAGCCGAGTATTTCTCCTCTGGATTTGCGCTCTGGCTACTGGCAGGTACCGATGGCTGATGATGACCGCTCGAAAACTGCCTTTATAACACCGGACGGCTTATACGAGTTCAACGTTAAGCTCATTGGCCTATGCAATGCCATAGCTACGTTCGAACGCCTGATGGACACTGTTCTTCGTGGACTCAAGTGGCAGACCTGTCTTTGTTACCTGGATGACGTCGTAGTTTTTTCTACCGACTTTTCTTCTCACCTTCTCCAGCTAAAGAATGTCCTCACATGTCTCGCTGATGCTGGGCTTCAGTTGAATTTGAAGAAGTGCCACTTTGCCGCTCGAAAACTCAAATTTTAGGCCACGTAGTCTCTGAGGATGGCATTCTTTCCGACCCCACCAAACATCGCGCAGTTGCAAAGTTTACGAAGCCAACCTCCCTGAAGCAGCTCCGGAGCTTCATCGGCCTCTGTTCCTACTTTCGACGTTTCATCTTGAACATCGCCTCTATCATCGCTCCTCTGAACCAGCTCCTTGCCGGCAGCTCCAACCTTTCCGCCTGGACTTCAGCCTGCGATTAAGCCTTCGACACTGTACGCCGCCTTTTGGTTTCGCCTCCCATTCTACGCCACTTTGATCCGACTTCACCTACGGAGATCCACACTGATGCCACCGGTATTGGGCTTGGTGCCGTCCTTACTCAACGTAAGCCTGGTTACAGCGAGTATGTTGTGGCATACTCCAGCCGAACATTGACGAAAGCAGAATCTAATTATTCAGTCACAGAAAGGGAATGTTTGGCCATTATTTGGGCCATCGGAAAATTTCGTCCCTATGTGTATGGCCGACCGTTTTACGTTGTGACCGATCACCACGCTTTATGCTGACTTGCCTCTCTGAAAGACCCATCCGGTCGCCTTGCTCGCTGGGCTGTCCGTTTCCAGGAGTTTGACATTCATGTCTTTTATCAATCAGGCCTGAAGCATACGGACGCGGATGCACTTTCCCGCTCGCCATTGCCTAGAGATACTTCGTCTGACCACGTCTGTGCCTACGATTTGTCGACTTTTGCCACTATCGACATGGCCACCGAGCAGCGGATGACCCCTGGATCAATGCACTTTTGGATTTTCTCTCAAGTCCTACTCCCGGTCATTCATCCAAAGCGCTCGTCCGCCAAGCCCACCACTTCTCCATTCGTGACGGTCTTCTCTACCGCCGCAATTATTTGCTTGATGGACGGAAGTGGCTTCTAGTCATCCCGCGTCATCTCCGTGCCGACATTTGTGCTGCGTACCGTAGTGACCCACAATGTGCTCACGGTGGCGTATTGAAAACCTACACGCGCCTTCGTCTGCGATTTTACTGGCATAGAATGCATCGCTTTGTACGACATTTCGTGCGCGCTTGCGAATCTTGTCAACGCCGAAAAACTCCTCAGAAGTACCCTGTTTCGTTGCAGCCGTTGCCCTGCTCGTCCGTTTGACCGCGTTGGCATAGATCTATATGGCCCTCTTCCTGCTACTCCTGCTGGAAACCGGCGGATTATCGTGGCAGTAGACCATCTTACTCGCTATACTGAAACATCACCGTTACCCGCTGCCTCCGCAAGGGATGTTGCTTTGTTCCTTCTCAACAATTTGATTCTTCGCCACGGGACTACGAAGGAACTGCTCAGTGACCGCGGACGCGTTTTCTTGTCCGACGCTCTCGAGGCCCTACTGAAAGAATGCCGCATCATTCATCGCACCGCTACTTCTTACCACCCTCAGAGGAATGGTCTGACCAAACGCTTCAACCGTACTGTGAATGACATGCTGGCCATGTACGTCAACGACGCTCATTCCAACTGGGATCACGTTCTTCCCTTCGTAACCTACGCGTACAACACTGCGATACAGACCACTACTGGATTCTCTCCCTTCTTTCTTCTTTACCGTCGCGAGCCAGCCCGCACAATGGACGCGCTTTTTTCCTACCCCCCTGATGTTTGTGAATCGACGCCACTCTCGGACGCCGCCCAGTACGCAGAAGAATGCCGTCAGCTCGCTCGGTCGCTTACAAAGGAAAACTAGTGGCAACAAAAACACCATCGTGACACTGGCGAGGCGCCTTCATATGCGCCCAACTCCCTGGTGTGGCTCTGGGTTCCTGCCACAACCGCCGGCCTTTCAAAGAAGCTTCTTGCTCGGTATCACGGTCCATACCGAGTCCTTCAAAAAACATCTTCTGTCAACTACGTAGTTGAGCCCGTTACTCCCTCTGCGGACTTGAGTCGCCGTGGACGTGAAATAGTTCATGTAGACCGAACCAAGCCCTACTACGATCCGTCTGTCCTTTCGGCTCCATGAGTCGCCAGGATGGCTACTACTCTGCCCGGGGAGAAACAGTAGTGTGGTAATCTTCATCGTCATAGCCACTGACATGCGTCGCGTGTTGCCGCTCTCAAGAACGAAGTTGGTCGTTGTCTGTGTGATTCGCTACGCCTTACGCACAGATGCGAGTTCATCTCGAGCAGCTGGATCCATATGTGCGTCGACTGAATAAACACACCCCTACAATATATATAAATATAAATATAAATATATATATATATATATATATATATATATATATATATATATATATATATATATATATATATATATATATATATATATATATATATATATATATATATAGGCATACATACATTCATCCCCGTGTCTCTTTTTTCTTGATGGAGGTAGCGAATATTATCAGTACACCTGGAAGACGCCTCTTCATCGGAAGCGGAATAACTTGTTCATTCCATTTTGACGGAATAATTACAAATTTGATCTCGGGTGCGTTTTATGCATCCCCGTGCCTCTTCGTGGCTTAGGATGTACTTTTCTTGCCTAAACGAGTGCATCTTTGCTCTCCGATTGCTAAACAATTGCTCTCGATAAAAGTTAGCAGCTTAGACCAAAGCTTAGATTACCGTAAATGCTTTCTCAAATTCGGGCGTGCATCACAAAAGAGCCTATTCAAGAGTTAACGTATCTTCCTTTCATGCCAATTATCCGCCAATTCTCTTGGTTTGCAGGAAGAGCAATATCATCATCAGCCTGATTATACCCACTCAGGGCGAAGGCCTCTCCCATATTTCTCCACTTAACGGATGAGATTAAGAAGTTCGCAGGGGTCAAGTGGATGCAGCTAGCACTGAACCGGGTTAACCGGGTAAAGAGCAATATGTTGACCGCCAAAAAAGTAGTTAGAGTATGACGTAAGTTCTCGCCGGTCGATGGAGAATAGTTCTAAAGGCACGTGGAAAGACAAGCCTCTCGGCTGGCTCTCACGCTTGAATGCCTACACCGTCTACATTACCCCCGGTTGCATATAATGTGGAGCCCCAGCAGGTCCGATGTAGGCAAGTGGGCCTGAGATAACAATCATAAAACCTGCATTGGTCCCCGATGAGGCAAAAGTGGGCAAGCTCCGCTTGCCTCTGTTCTTGGTGCATGGGCCATAGCGGCGTTGCTCGGGCTAATGTGAAGCACATTCCTGCATCCAGAGCACAAGGGTCTCTTGTGGGATATTTGAGGGAAATTCAACTTAAATGTGAGCTCTTTATCGGAAACCCCTCATAGATTCTGAATGAGTTCAGTTCAGTCGTTCAGTCGTGTCCGACTCTTCGTGACCCTATGGAACATGTCACACCACGCTTTCCCGTCTCTCACTATCTTCCTAACATTACATAACTTCATCTGCAGCGCCTCGAGGATGCCATCTAACCATCGCGTGCGCGGCCTACCCCTTCTCTGGCGACCCTCAAACTTTTCCAACATCAAATCTTTCTCCAGCGACTCCTCTCTTCTCATCAGATGACCAAAGTACACCCAAATGAGTACTCCTACGTTAAATCTCTGTGAGACCTACATCGGCCGTAGTGAAGTAAGAAAACGGGAATTCCCACATGCTGCCCCACTCGGCCCCTTATAGATTACTTGAGGGCAGGTGGAGTATGAATAAGAGCTCACTTTGGGCAAGCCCTCATGAAGTCCAAAAGAGGCAGCCTTAGCTAAACCGCTTTAGGTCAAACGTCGGCTGTAAAGGGGCTTGAAAGCTGAGGGGTCCGCATGATACCAAAATTGGTTCTTTGTGGGGAATTTGAAGGCACAGGCAACAGAAAGTGGGCTCTAGGTTCAAAATCAACACCCAGCTCAACTGGGGCTGCGTAAACAAAACCGCTGTAGATCCAAAATCGGCCGTAACAGGGCTAGAAGGCGGGCATGACCGCATGCTACCAAAATCTCTCCTTTGTGGGGAATTTGAAGGCACGCGCAATCAGCACATAATCTCTAGGTTCAAAAACAACACCAAGCTCTATTGGGGCTGCAGACTCAAAACCGCTTATGTCCCGCATCGGCCGTAATGAGGCTGGAAGGTGGGCATGTCCGCAGGATACCACAATAAGTCCCTTGTGGGGAATTCGAAAGCACGTGCAACAGCTAGTGGGCTCTAGGGTAAAAAATAACACCCAGCCCAATCGGGGCTCCCCGCAGAAAATCGCTACAGGTCTATCCCCGCCATTTGCCTTGACGGGGATAGAAACTAGAGCTTCCATAGGTTCGTCACATTTGTAAAGAATGATTGCTGACAAAACGTAGATGCGGGCTGTTGTCGCAAGAAATGCCGCTAGTCCGAATTGTGGCTGTCAAATTAATGCCGCTGTGGGTGCTATACTGGCCGCAGCGGGGCTGAACACATCAGTCTTTCCGCACACTATTGTGCAAGAATTCTTTCCATCCTTTATTTGTATTAGACGTAGCCCTGAATAACTGTTATAGATGACTTGTATAACAGTTGTTAGCATTTTTATTCGGTTAGAAATATTACATGGCTTTAGGTATCGCGCTCATGGAAATTGCGCTAAAACATTAAAGCATACTGATTGCTAACTGTTGCTTGTTATGTGGTTGCCCTGGACAGCCTCCAACTATCAGCACAGTATTACTGTCGGTAGTTAGGAGTTGGTGAAGGGTGGCTGTACGCAGCCCTACGGGGCTGGGACGGTGTGAGGTTCTTTTCTTTGAATCTTCTGGCCACCTTATTATATGGCTTATTAAGAAACAGCTTTCGAAATAGACGACCAGACTGACCAAGCTAACAACGAATACTTTTATGTACAGACATGGACGGGACGAAAGTAGAACGAGCAAGTGGGACGATGGCAAAACACAAATTGTCAAAAAGTTACCAAGTTGTTGGATGGAGAAGCCGGTGCAGACGCTCCGGGTAGTCAGAGTTTTGAAGGGTCAGTGCAGTAGGGCCTCGGTAAGCCCAGCGGAAGGCTAGGCCACCGGACGGGGCCAAGTAGAGGCAAGAGGCCTCGGGTTGCCTTTCCACGGCCGATGCGTCAGGCCTCCACGATGTGCCTGGGCTCAGCACGGCGCCGAACGCTCGTGCCAGTGAAGAGCTGGCGCTGTGGCACTCCCGGGCCCGACCACCATTCCGAGTTTCGTGGATGACAGGAGAACAGGACAGGATATGGCCGGCAGGCCCCAGCTCTGGATCCCCGGGTCAGGCCTGGCAGAAGACGCACCGCTCTGAGCTCCTTGGACAGCCGATCGGCTCCGCTGCTCGCCTTTTCTCCCCTGCTCGTGCCTCGCGCTCCTTGGACAGCCGATCGGCTCCGCTGCTCACCTGTTCTCCCCTGCTCGTGTCTCGCGCTCCTCGAGCCAACCTCCACGTTTTCCTCTTCTTCTTTCTCCTTTCTTCGTTTCTTTCTTCGTCTTTGATCAAATTATCACATGTCCTTCACAAATATGCCCCCCCTTTGAGAAGTTTTTTTTTCGGGAAAAAAAACTTGAGGCCATGACACTGATGCACTCTTTCGGAGGACGACGGCACACCACAACACTGCTGCACCATTGCTATTGTCTGCTGAGAGTCTGAGTCACTCGAGCACACAAAATAAAATAAAAAAAAAAACATTCGTACTAGTACAAGTAACATTAACACTCAACACTTGTCAGAAGAAATAAACTCTTAGAAACATATTATGAACAGCATGACGACACCTCCAGAAGACAGCACAGAGATTAACATTGTCTCCCGTATCATTCTCGATTCAACAGTTGACTATCATGTACCGAGTCTCGGTTCCCCAGTCCACTCTGGGACCAAGGTTCTTCACTGAACGTTGACAACGGAGTTTTCGACTCGACGTTATCAAGAACTACGAAGGATGAAGTTTGTAGGGCATTCACTGGCTGGCACTCTTCGTAGCTTTTTGTGTTAATGGACATGCGTCATAATGGAGCGTTCCTCAGGTTTCCTTTCGGGACAGTCCTCTGACATGCATCGCACGACCTCACAAACCGCTTAATGTCAGCTTGCACCCCTGGCCAGTAAAAGTCCTCAAGCACTCTTGCGGTAGTTTTCTGACACCCTGGTGGCCGACAAGTGCACCCCCATGTGCCTGCACGAGGACCTGACGGCGCAAAACCTTCGCAACGACCACTTGTTTAATTGTTTTTCCTGGACAAAGTTGATAGGTCCGGTACAAAATGCCGTCGCTTAGATGGAAGGCGTAGGCCGTCTGCCCTTTTCCGTGATAGGTTTTCTTAAGCTTGCGACGACACACGTCTAAGCTGGCGTCCTCTTCTTGTTTCTTGCGAAAAACAGACCGAGATAAGTGGAGTACGGTTTGAGTGGCATCCAAACCAGTCCCTGAAACTTTCGCCGCCAGAACCTGGAAAGAAGTGCTGGACCCATCATCACTGGCAGGTATGCTTCTCTGGCCCGTCAAGACTGTTGGAGCGTCGGCGAATGGGTCGCTTGCACCCGGAACGTTGCCGATAATTACGTCATATGATGGCGTCGGCAGAAACATAGCAATAGCTTTGCCTGTGAAGTATGGCGACTTGATAATAACCTCCGCCTCAGGCGCTTCAATGTCAGAACCATCCGCTAAACGCAAAGATGCTCGCTCTCCGGTATATGCAGCCTCGGGCACCAAAGCCTGACGCACCACGATGCCATTAGAACCAGTGTCGCGCAGCACCGACACTGCTTGTCCGAACACTTCTCCATGCTTCACTGGCATGTTGTTAATAACCTGAGATCGACTAAGAGCCGAATCGTCCCTTCGAACATCTAGGCATGTTCTTCCCAGCTGACGACCAGGGAGGGAATCTCGAGGGGACGTGCAGCAAGCAGACGTCTCCCGGTCATTTGAATTTCCGTATCGACACAACTGGGTTTCATGCCCAGATTTGCGACATAATGTGCAATATGGGGGCTTCGGCTTTGTACGGCAATCCGCCGACCTATGTCCGGTCTCTTCACCGACGAAGCATCGAATTCTAGTCCTTGGGATTGGGGCTGCGCCCTGCGGTTTCGCAGAATTCTGCTCAGCTCTATCTTCAAAAACCGCAATTTTATTCTGTCGCTAGCCTCAAGAAAGTGATCGGCGGCCTCAGCAATCTCATCCACCATTTTACAATCACGTTCTCGCAAGAGAACTAAAGGATTGTGACAGATGTTTAAAAACTGCTCAGCCACTATCATGTCCCAAATCACTTCAAACGTGCGACCTTGTCCTCGCATCTCAACCCAGCGGTCAAAAAAACTTAAGAGCCTTGTGGTGTACTGGGAAGCTGTCTCACCATCTTGCGGCTTGCTTCCACGAAACTTCTCTCTGTAGCCCTCAGCCGTGAACCGAAACCTCCGAAGTAAGGCAAGTTTCGCTACATCGTAATTGACTCAGTCCTCAGGAGAGAGTCGTCCAAAGACTCTGAGAGCTTCTCCGCCGAGGCACAGACTCAAAGCCATGGCCCCCTTCTCTTTCGGCCAGCCTTGGCCAATGGCGACATGTTCGAAACGCTTCAATACGCGTCCAAATCGTCCCTTTCCTCATTAAACAGTGGAATCAATCCATGAGGAATAATTGGGAAAAACGGAGCTGGTACGGTACCGTGCTCAGCGCTTGCAGCAGTAAGGGCATTTTCTCCCAATTCCGCAAGTCGTACTCGTAGCTGCAATTTCTGGTTTTCTTGCTCCAAGCGCTGCTTCGCCGCTTCACGTTCTGCAGCTCTCCGCGTTCGGCAGCTTTGTCTTCCCTTGCCTTCTGCAAATCTTTCTCTACCCACTCGCGCAACTCGATTCCCTGCAAACCTATACGTTCCTCTACCGCGAGCAACTCTGGTGCACTCATTTTTTCTCAAATCTCTAGCCGCTGGAAAATGTTGCTTGGCCGGCCTGGTCCTGCCATGAACGCCAAAATTGTGTGGTTCTTTTCTTTGAATCTTCTGGCCATCTTATTCTGTGGCTTATTCAGAAACAGAAATCTAAATAGACGACCAGACTGACCAAGCTAACAACGAATACTTTTATGTACAGACATGGACGGGACGAAAGTAGAACGAGCAAGTGGGATGATGGCAAAACACAAATTGTCAAAAAGTCACCAAGTTGTTGGATGGAGAAGCCGGTGCAGACGCTCCGGGTAGTCAGAGTTTTGAAGGGTCGGTGCAGTAGGGCATCGGTAAGCCCAGCGGAAGGCTAGGCCACCGGACGGGGCCCAGTAGAGGCAAGAGGCCTCGGGTTGTCTTTCCACGGCCGATGCGTCAGGACTCCCCGACGTGCCTGGGCTCAGCACGGCGCCGAACGCTCGTGCCAGTGAAGAGCTGGCGCTGTGGCACTCCCGGGCCCGACCACCGTTCCGAGTTTCGTGGAAGACAGGAGAACAGGACAGGATACGGCCGGCAGGCCCCAGGTCTGGATCCCCGGGTCAGGCCTGGCAGAAGACGCACTGCTCCGAGCTCCTTGGACAGCCGATCGGCTCCGCTGCTCGCCTGTTCTCCCCTGCTCGTGCCTCGCGCTCCTTGGACAGCCGATCGGCTCCGCTGCTCGCCTGTTCTCCCCTGCTCGTGTCTCGCGCTCCCCGAGCCAACCTCCATGTTTTCCTCTTCTTCTTTCTTCGTTTCTTTCTTCGTCTTTGATCAAATTATCACATGTTCTTCACAGACGGTAGGTCAACGCTGCTTGCGGCGGGGGCTAGCCAGCCACCGAATGTTTATCTGTTGTAGGCCGTCATTGCACCCGCCACCGCTTAGGTCGGCGACGACGGCTGTTGCGGCGCGCGTCTTTCTCTGGCTCTTCTTTTTCTTTCTTTTCTACTTTCCCTCCTGCCCGGATGAGGCGGCGGAGGTGGCTCAGCTACAGAGCCAGTAGCAGGCCCGTGCATTTTCCTTCTTCCTACACCCACAACAACAACAATATTACTGTCCAGAACACGCATCTCCACAGGCTGAACAAGATGTACAAGAATTCATTTAGGCTAGATTGTAGTTATGAATTATAGGGAAATTTATTATTGTGGCTGTTTAGAAAGGGCAGACATGTATAAAATAATTGTTTAATTATGTCCGTAAATTTTCATTGGGAGAACTTGATGTAGGGCTTCCAATTGATTATCAGTTTCGGAACCCTATGAGAATAATGCGGCAAGCCCAAGTGCGGCTTGCGCTATACAACCCGAATAGGTCTTATGTCATTATTTGAGGGGCTGACCGACTAGGGCTTTCTATCAGTTATGTGTTTCGGACCCCAATGCAAATAATGAGGGCGAGCCCAAGTGCGGCTTGCGCTATAGAATCCTTATCGGTCTTATATCATTATCTGAGGGCTGTTCGAAATAAAAAAAGTCTTCATCCAGAGCGGCTGCCCGAATCTGTCCAAAGTAGGACCATCGGGGGGAGTTGGCGGGATGTACACTTCTGGCAATGAGGGAAAAATGTGGGCAGCCTCGCATGGCTGTCTACATCGGTTCCAAATCGGGCCCATCGGGGCTTTCTCGATAGCCCCCTTCAAGCCTACATCGGCCCCCCTTGCAGCACCCATTTTGAGCCCACCAGGGCTGCCCTGCATTGACTACATCGGATCAACCGGGCCTCCTACCTTTATAGCCCCCTTTGTGCTATCTAGAACGTTTGTAAGGGGGCGAGGAGCGGCCTATAGCGTCGAATGACGACCGTCGGCCTTGGCAGCGATCGCTGTGCTGTATATACGACCCATGACCACCATGAAAAACGCCTAAACGCTGCCTGTTCCCCAGTAGCTGCGTAGTGCACCAGCACTCCAAGTGATAGTTTGTGGTTCATTGAGTGTAATGTTCCAAAGCGATTCAGGCTATAAGAAAAGCCGCAGTGGAGACCTCCAGAAATTTAGGCCACGTAGAATTTGTTTTAACATCGCACAGCGCACGGGCACCTTGCTTTTAACCTACATTGAAAAGCGGCAGCTGCAGCCGGGATTTAATTCCGCATCCTTGGGCACAGCGGTCGAGCCCACTAACCACTGCACCACCGCGACGGGACTCTAACACGCCATATATTTTTTAAATGCGTGAAAATATACTTAGGTTGCACTTAGAAATGCTTATATATGGGGAAATGCATTGTTATTCCTAGCTTGATTGGTAACACCCTCCGACGAACAATTATTTTTATAAGTACCTAATGCTTTCAAGAAGAAATTAAGTTCTAATTTAAGGGAACACAACATTGACCACAATATGTAATAAAATCATGCTGGAAATGAAAAGATCTTGCCGCATCGAGTATAGATCGAACAACGGGCTGCAGAATTATGTCCTTTTATTCTGTACAACGAATATTTCTATGTGATCACCGACGCAATAAGCTTTTGTATGAAGAAAGGCTTAAGTGACGTTCGCCAACACTGCTTGCTAACATTGAAATTTTCACTTTCACCTCAAAAACCGTGCATAGAATGAGCACCACTCGACGCAAATTTTACTTTTTCGAGCATGAATCGCAGACGTCAGATGCGTCTGTAAGATTGGCAACCCTGAGGTGCGAGCTACTGCATATAAACATTAAATAAATTACGTCAATAATGTGACACATTTTGCTTTGAAGTTGATGCCTTCTACGTGCCCTTTTTCACCAATCATAGTTGATTGGTTGGTTTTCGGGGTTTAACGTGCCAAAGCAAATCAGGCTATGAGAGACGCCATAGTTGAGGACTCCGTAAATTTCGACCCCCTGGGGATCTTGAACGTGCACGGACATCGCAGCCACTTGTTTGAAATGTGGAAGCTGAAGCTTATTAAAGGAATTTGCAACAGACGCTTCGCGCTTAAGCCGTGAAATGCAGCGATAATCATATCGAAGGTGCATTTTCTATTTTTCTCTGCACCGTTGATGTGTTCGATAGTTTCTAGATTACAGCTAGGTCCTAGTTTTCACTCACTCTGATTTTACTACCATGCACTTTCCTGCCTTATACCATGCGACAATTCGATACGCTCTTTCTGTGGCTACAGCAGAGCAAAATCAATCTAAAGCGTCCGCAACACTCTTGCAGCAAGCCTGACTATCGAGCTACTTGTCACACGCACAAGCAGCGATCCCGTAAAGTACAGAAGCCGAATTACAGACGGCTCACACTCACAATCACACTCACACTCACAATGTTCCTATTGGCCAGCGGCAACACGGCGGGAGTCGCCTTTCTACACGTCATCGACGTCTGCTTTTTACGTCATGAACACACTTGAAGTGATGACGTCGACTACGGGCCAATTGTGAGCGGGGGTTGTGAGCGACGCGCGCCGCTCACAAAGTTAAAATGGACGCCATCCCTTATGCAGCGGCCGGCGTGGTTGTGAGGCGGTCGAGGCGGTCACAACGGCGTCGACGCGAACGACGACGAAGGAGGGTGTACGAAGAACCCTTGTACCGGTGGTGTACGAAGTGTTTCGACGAATGGTTCGCCTCGAGAAGGATAGAGTGCAGTGGCTGTGCGACGAACTCGCTGATGAAATGAGAAGTGTGCGGCCGGGTGCGCTGTCAATGCGGCGGCAGGTACTGTGTGCTCTGCGGTTTTTCGCCATGGGAGGCTACCAAGCCGCCGTTGGCAATGGGGCGTACATCGGCCTCGCGCAGCCGACGGTGAGCAAGTGTGCGACGGGTGGCGGAGACTATTTGTAAGGTTGGCGCACAGAGTGATTGGGTTCGGTTTCCCTGTATACAACGAGGAGAAGGCGGCGGCGAAGGAAGCCTTCCTTCGCCACGGCAGCATCCCCGGCGTCGTCGGCTGTGTCGACGGCACGCTCATTGCCATCAGAGCTCCCCTGGGCAATGCTGCACACAAAGCCGCTTTCTGGAGCCGCAAGAGGTGCCACGCCCTTAACACAAATATAGTGAGTACACTTTTCTGATGCACTGCTCTGGTAGAGTGCACCCCTATAGTAGAAGTTAAGGAGTAGTACGCTTCTGTTGTACTTGTTTCAAGATCTGTGACGCCAACATGAGGATCACCGCAGTAGACTCCCGCTGTCCCGGATTGTGCTACGACGCCTTCTCGTGGCGCTGCTCATCGCTGCATAAAGAGGTCGAGGCAGGCCTGCTGCGTGACGGCGAGTTCCTTTTGGGTAAGTAGTAAAAGAACCTGTCGGTCTTCGGGCGATGCATTGGGCAATGTGAAAAGTAACTCACTTCCTGTGAAGCTATAATAAGCAAATACATGTTAAATTACGAGCAGCATGTTTCACGTGCATCGACGTCTTTTGATTGCTTCTTTTACAGTTAGAACACAGGACATACTTCATTGTAGAAATGCATGGTATGTCTAGTTTAAGAGAAAACAGTAGAAAGCGTTTTTGTGGTACTTGTTTTTAGTACGAAAGTGCCGCATCGCTTACAGGAAATTAAAGTTGCAAGGTTGGCCTTGATGCAGTGTTTGCTTTAATATGACATTCGTGCATTGTCTGCGTATCCATGGAGGTCATGTTTGGCAATTCCTTACAGTGGGGTACTTCGTGTGAACCTTGCGTTGTATAGTGCAGCATGGTGCGAGACTGTTGTGGGCGAAGGGTGCACTTAACTGCATGCCATATTTCAATATGCAGGAGACAGCGGCTACCCGTTGGAGCCATGGTTGCTCACTCCAGTTCCAGGGCATCCCAGTCCGAGCTCTCCCGAGGGGCTATACAACGCGGCACACGACTCCATGCGGTCGGTGGTGGAGCGTTGCATAGGCGTGCTTAAAAGCCGCTTCCAGTGCCTGCAAATGTACCGGGCGCTCCACTACTAGCCGGACCGTGCAACGTACATCATTGCAGCCTGTGCCGTGATGCATAACCTGTGCTTGGATTGCCCCGTGCTCTTGGACGAGGAGGAGGCAGCTGGCTCTGACGACAATGGGCCGCCTCTACGTGCCGGCTGCTTGGTGGGCTCACGGTCGCGCCATACGTACCTGCAAGATAAAGCCGTGTGCAGTCGTGTTGTGAGGCTGTTCGCGAGGACACCTCTTCAAAGGCTTGCACACCTGCGCGCGGTACGTCAACAACTGCGGCGCCAAGTGCAGCGTAGCAGCCGGCAATGATCACCTCCTGTAGCTGGCCAACTCGTCGTCAACTTTGCCTCAACCTCGTGTGTGTGCAAGGAAGCCTGCCTTGGCGAAGAAGCACACCAGCTGCTGCTTCACTGGCAGTGCACGCGGCTGGACTCCCCCAATTTCATCGGCGAGTTCGTTGTACAGTCGGTGGACTTCCTCTTTCTCGAGACGTAACATCCGTCGAAACACCTTGTCGGGCAAGTCAAAGGGGTTTTCGTAAATCCTGCTTCGGTGTTAGTGCAAACTGTATCGGTGCGAACTCTGCCGGCTACTTGGTGGGCTCACGGTCGCGCCATACATACCTGCAAGATAAAGTCGTGCACAGTCGTGTTGTGAGCCTGTTCGCGAGAACACCTCATCAAAGGCTTGCACACCTGCGCGCGGTACGTCAACAACTGCGGCGCCACGTGCAGTGTAGCAGCCGGCCATGATCACCTCCTGTAGCTGGCCAACTCGTCGTCAACTTTGCCTCAACCTCGTGTGTGTGCAAGGAAGCCTGCCGTGACGAAGAAGCATACGCCCACACCAGCTGCTGCTTCACTGGCAGTGCACGCGGCTGGACTCCTCCCATTCCAACGGCGAGTTGGTTGTACAGTCGGCGGACTTCTTCCTTCTCGAGACGTAACATCCATCGAAACACCTTGTCGGGCAAGTCAAAGGGGTCTTCGTACATCCTGCTTCGGTGTTGTCGTGGCGGTGCAAACCGTATCGGTGTGAACTGTATATGTGTGTGTGATGGAATAAGAGGATGAATAAATGAACAAATCCCAAGGAGGCAGCAACAGCTTGTAATGCATGGTTGATATGCAATCAGTATGCAGCTTTCTTAGCTGCATTTCGTACATCTGAATATGCCGCAGGAAAACGAACTGTTTACAGTAGCATTGGCAGCAAATCCTATAAACCTTAATAAATTGCACACAAAATGTATTGCACAGACACAGATAAGATATTAAAAATAGCTCTCATTATTACAACCCGTAACGGTACTCAACAGTTTCCGCATATTTTAGATTAAGAGGAGCAAACGATGCAAGGATACCGGAAAATGACTGTAAGGCCACACCCCAGTGAAAAATCCCGTATCGCGACAAACGGGTTTGAACCGGTCCTGTATTATCCCGAATAAATTTCATACTGGTGTGATCAGTCGTGTATGAAACTTAAACGGGTTTATAACGGACAGGTCATGTACGGTATAAATCTCAATCCGACGGTCCAGTCCGGTATAGAGTTAATACAGGGCAGACCATTTCCATATGCACCTTATACATGACATACCAATCCGGTATGAATATGAAGCAGGGCACACCAGTCCTGTATGAAGCTTAAATGGGTTTATATCGGATAGGTCAAGTCCGCTATGAACCTCAATCCGGATGGTCCATTCCGGTGTCGAGTTAATACAGGGCAGACCATTTCCAGCATGCAACTTATACATGACATCCCAATCCGGTATGAATATCAGACAGGGCGGACCAGTTCTGTATTGAGCTCATATACAGGACAGGGCATGTCCGGTTTAACAGAAAGTGGACAAACCTGTATGAATGAAACTGATACGGGACAGAGCATTTCCGCTTCTCAGTACAATTCGGCCGGGTCGTGAAGCTCAACCAGGATGACCCCGTCGGAACATGCCTTCGAGCTAAATAAGCATGAAACCATACATATTATACGTTATAACTTTTCTGTATATGTGGAATACGCGTTGTTTCGCAAATACCTAGAAGATATGAAGCCCTGGATGTGTGCGCTAGCAAGTACATACACGCATCGCGTTTTGCTTTTGCGTGTGCAACAGTCGCTGCAGCTTGTACGATCTTGCGGTGCCTCTTCATATCTGCGGCTGAAGATCTGCCACCTTCAACGCGAAAGTGCAAGCAAGAACGTAGCGTTTCGTTAGCGAGGATAAAATACGCTCGAGAATAAATGAAACATCGCTGATCATCGAAATATGCACAGGTCAGCCGGACATCGGGAGTCGCTTCCTCGAGTGTTTACGTATGCAAAACACTTGGTCAGGAGTAAATTCCTTGACGTCGCGGCTCCGCTGGCAGCAGGTGAAGCTAAAACAAGCAGTATTACAAATGTTGGTGCACCGCATATATCTATATATAGCGAAAATTGCATGCTTTCGAAGACGATGACAAAACACATCAGCACTAGTAAATTGTGACATTCTGACGTTTGTCTGCAAGAAAGCGATACATTGTAAAGATGCGGGACACGAATAACCCTTCGTGATAGCCAGGAAAAAGATTCAGCGTGTTTAAAGGGCGATCATTCAATTACGACCACAAATTGTACACCCTACAAAAATACAAAAACTACAAAAGAGCAATGTCGACTACATAAGCAGAAATATAACCACTACCACCGTATTCTACCGTGGTGTAGTGGTTGAAGTGCGTGCATGCTGGCTGAAAAGATCGAAGTTCGAATCGCATGTGAATTTGCTTTTCTGTTTTGTTTCTTTCTTTGTCTTTTTTCATTTATTTTTCTTTCTTTGTCTTTTTTAAATGTAGCGGTGTTATTTTATAGCTCTGCATGCTTTTTCCAGCCTGGCGTCCAGTTTTTTTCTGAAACAAGGGCCACGGACCATACAGGAATTTCCGGAATGAGAGCTCCGCGCTTTTTCATTTCGGTTCAGCCTCTATCAGTTAACCAGAAACCGAACGAAGGCGTCATTTCTGGAACTGATACCGGGCAGAGTATTCCGCTTCTGAACAGAAGCCGGGCCGATCGGCGAAGCTCGAACAGAATGACCATGCCGGACACGCCAGCGCACTAAATAAGCATGATACTAAACATACTATACAACTATTCTGTATGCAAAGGGCACGCTTTGTTTCCCAAATACCTCGAAAATGCGAAGCCGTCGAAGTGTGCGCTAGCGTACAAGCATATACGCGCGTCGCATCGCTTTTGCGCGTACAACAGTCGCTGCAGCTCGTACGACCTTACGGTGCGTCTTCATATCTGCGACTGAAGATCTGCCGCCTTCAACGCGAAAGTGGAAGCACGAACTGATTGTTTCGCTAGCGATGACAAAAAACTGTTCGAGAAAAAATAAACAAACACCGCTGACCATCGAAAGATGCGCAGATAGCCGCACACCGGGCGACGCGTTCTGAATGTTTACATATTGAAACGGCTCAGTCGGAAGTGCATTCATTGACATCGATGCTCCGCTGGTAGCACGGGAAGCTAAAACGCCCAGTATTACAAGTATTAGTGCACCGGATATCTCTGTATGTAGGAAAACTTACAAGCGTTCGTAGACGATGAAAACACATCAGCACTAGTAAATTATATCTTGAGTTTTGCCTTCAATAAAGCGACGCATTATAAAGATACGGCACATTTGTGAACCCTTGTTGATAGCCTGCAAAGATATTCAGCGTGTTTAAAGGGCGATCGGTGAATTACGGCCACAAATTCTACTGCCAAAGAAAATATAAAAGTACGAAAGAGCAAATGTAGCTACATATACCGAATAATAACCGGTGTAACCATAATCCGGCGTAGAGTAGTGGTTAAGGTGCCCGTCTAAAGACCAATGGCGACCGAGGTTCGATTCCACACTGTGTAGTAGTTTTTTTATTTTGTTTATTTTTAAATCTAGTCGTTTTATTTTATATTGCATGCTTTTTCCACCCTGGCGACGAGTTTCTTTCCGGAAACCAGGGCCATCAACCATACATGCCATTCCGGTATCAGAGCTCCGCGCGGTTTCATTCCGGACTTTCCAGGCAGTACAGGAATTTTCTGAAATAGCCCCAATCCTGTATCCCAGATCCTATACAGTAAACCTGTATACGATTTCCTGTACGAATTTTAAACAGAATTTTTCAGTGGGGACTACATACATGTTCGTTACACTTCTAAAGCAGGACAAGAAGCATTGCACATGGAAATGTGCAATGCAGAACATACAGTTCGTAAATTAAATGGTTATTATTGCAAAAGCATTCCCGGCGCGTGGCATCACTACATTGTGTGGACAAAGAGCACCCCCACATAAGTGACTTTTTCACAAAACAAAATTGTGCAAGAAAACATTTCCCACCAACCAAACAACATAATTTCTTGCTCAAGCCGAGCGCGGCAGGTACTAGTAGTGTATTGTGGTACTGGCGTTCCAACTGTGTATCACACTATGGTCGCCTCCTGTATTTATGTGTAGCTTCAGCATCACATTTCGCTCTACATTCGCATTCTCAAAGTCGCAATGAAAGAAGGTACATGAGGACACTGAGTTCTTTTGGCTCTATCAAATGACTCTCTGTTCTGCTCATATCACTTATATGCTTTTGATACAACAAAACAGTTTTTCTCCACACTCCTACTGGAAAACATATGGAAAGCGAAAAAAATAAAAATGAAAAAAAAAGACCACATAACAAAACAAAAACAATGCTTTCACATTACTGCACTTCGCAAAACTTCAGCGGTCACTGGAATATGTGCATTGTAAGCTCGGATGATATACATCAACGGTTATAGATACTTGAGAAGGAGCGACACATATTCAAGAGTAAAAAAATGACTAGAGGTCACCAGGACATTTATCAGAGCTTGAACACACTCCAGGACCAGGTAAGCTGAGGTGTATAATGCAATAAGATGACCTGACACTGTGTACAATTGCTACGCTAACCAGTGGCCACAATTCTGCACGCCTGCAAAACCTGTATCATGCACAGAATGCAAGCCTTGCTTAATGCCAAACACTAACAAATCGAGGATAAGGCTCCACAAGTGTATACTTAGCATGCAATGTGAGGTTTACAACTCACAGAGACTAACACGATTTTAAAATTGTCACCGTTGTACAAATCGTCGTAAATATCACCGACGCAGTGAGGTTACATGTGCACAGATTTTGTCAATCAAAATAAAAGCAAACACCCAAGAACAATGGTGGCAAACATGAAATGCGCATTGCAATGCATTAAAATAGGGGGCGCTCGACTACTAAACCCAAAGACGCAACAATTCCAGGCTTTGGTGGCTGCTTTTCAATGCAGGTGAAAGCCAGACGCTCATTCAGTGCGCGATGTCAGTGCACACATCAAGAATCTAGCCTCTGCAAATTTACGGAGCCCTACACTACAGTGACCTGCACAGTCTGAGTTGCTTTGAGACATTAAACAGCACAAACCAAATCATAAAAGTGTAATCGAAAGTTTGAGCACTTGGCAAAAAGATGGAAACATACAAAAAGTTGATATAAATGTTTCTGCACCTGGCAGAGGGTAACAAATGTAAGGTACTGAACAAAAACAATTCTTCGACTGGCAGGTAATGTACATAAAAAAGTAAATATAAAATGCTTAAAGAATTACATGAAAAGAAATTACGAAGACGGTGGGTCACTGCCCCCAAGAGCTGCACAGGCGGTTCATGGAAGCGGGAAGAGTCAGCCCTGGCTTCGCGAATAGCTGCCGCTACCTCCCGCATGGCAGCCTCGATACCGCGCAGGGCTTCGCATGTTTCGGCCCTAGATTCAGCCGCAGCTTGATGTTCCTGCATAGAAAAGGATGCTGAAGTGAAAACCAGACCTGCCAAGTCTCGCACAAGAATTTATTTTCTTAAGGACAGGTGCTGTGTCATCATCGTTAGCCTGAATGTACCCATCACATTACAAATGCTCCTTACATATCCCTCCAATTAACACTGACCCTGCTTACGGCCTTGTAACTTCATAGCTATGTTGTCTTTTTTCATTGCTTGCCATGCTGTCCTTAATTTAAGTACATCCTTGTTTTTTAGTGTCCATGCTTCTCTCCCTTAGGTTTACGCCGATATCATCCTTGAGCTATACTAGCAACCAACCATTCATGACATCATAGCGCAAGCCAAATGCGGTCCTTTGCAATATATAATTGTATGCAGTTTCCTTCCGTGATACAGATTTGTGGTCACTACCTGTTTCAAAACATTTATTTTTTTTATCATTTCCACAACCTCGCAACTCATCGTTAATTTCAGTTCCTTGATGCTATTAGCCATTCCTTAGTCTTCTGCATAATACAAATTACGAACATTTTGCTTTCCCTGCCTAAGTCAATATTCACCCTTTGCAATGAATCCCCCGATATGCTTAGCAAGGCATTGTCATCTGAGAGTAACAGACTACAGAGCTCTTCTCTATTTACTCATAATCCTCACAGTTCACAGCCTCCGAATAGGACAAGCAGTAAATAGTACTTCATAATCATGCCTGCTTGCAAACATACTTTCTTATGCGGATGTGTACAACTGCCTTCATGGAGGACAATGCTCGCTTTGGGACAGTGAGGTGTACTGGGATCACTTCTCACAAGAGACTGTTGTACAGAGGTGTAGTATGCAAGACAACCAACAGAAGTACATGCACATTTCATATGTAACGCCCTACTATATGTTTATTGGTGTGCACTGCCTGTACGTGCCTGCCTGTTCTCAGTGATGACCGTCTGAAGTGCGACCAGCACCTGCTGCTGAAAATAAGCCTCCTGCTGGGTCTTGGCCTCGGTGAGGGAAGCTGATCGCTCGGCTTCCCTCAGCAGGTGGTCAAATATTTCAGCATCGTCAGAAGGGCTCGGGTGCGGAGGGGCCGCAACGGTAGGCTGCTCCTAAGTGCACTTATCACACAATGCAATCAGCAAACTGCTTATTACAATATCTTGGATAATTAGTGAAGTGCGTAGGGACAGTAGCAACACACAGACACAATTAGTGACGAAACAATAGTATAATTCTTCTAAAACGTTCATTGTGGCAATTCATTGAACCAGTTGGACCCAACATTAACCCTACTGCAAAAGAAAAAAAAATGGAACACGGTGCAAATACCAGAGATGAATAGTTTCATGGCCAGTGTAAACTGCTTGTCACTATACTGTCCCTCTTTGAAATGTTTTTCTATTCTTCTTGCACCTGGCAAAAAGGGTGAAGCGGAGCAAAGGTAGTCAAATGCACACTCACGGGTCGCGCCACTGGCACTCGCCTGTAGCTCCTCCTCCTGCTCCTCCAGCTCCTCACTAAAGAGGCTTCCTACAGAGGGGCTCGTGAGGGTGTCCTCTGGGTGAAATGATTTCATAGGACATGATTACTTAGTTAACAACTGCCATAAGTATGCATTACAGCAGGATTATACGTGAGAGACAATGTAAAGAGAACCATCGCCGCTATTACTTGGCAAAAAGAGGGGACGTGCACAAGTCCAGGCTGCATTGTCAGGGAGCATTCCTTCACCTTCCAAATAAAACCATAAACGAACATAACAAGGTGTACAAGTTTTAAGACACACAAATCGCGTGGTTAAATGGTCTACTTACCCGCTGCCGAGCTCGCCTCCGTTTGAATGCCGCTTGGCCCAGGAACTGCTGCTCCTGCTGATCCGGGCTGCTTTGACGGGCCAGCTTGCTCTAGCGGGCCAGGCCGGGACACAGTGACACAGCGCAGGGCGCTCATTATAGATCTTTTCATTATTTGCTGAAGGAATATTTTCAACTACCTACAACGTGACCACAGTTTATAAATGGCAATGTGTACCCACCTCCTGGCGGGTCCTCGGGAAACTTTTCATGGGCCCCACGCCAGTCGCACTGGCTGCCCCAAGTAGAGCGACGACTCGGCCAGACAGCCAGGACAGCTCGCCACCGCCGTTTCCCCTGCGACAGAATAAAAAGTAGCATGAATAATTTGCACTATACGGACACATATGGAAAGACTCACCTCGCCTCGGCTCTTAGGCGCGTGGCCTCGGCTCTTTTTCTGCTGCACATCATGTGCCAAGTATGGCGCCACCTTTCCTCGCTTTTCACAGCTGGGCCCTCTCTGTTGAGAGATGCGGCAAGCTGCTGCCACAGCTCTCGCTTCTTGGCCGCCGTCTGCTGCGGCGTCAGCTCCGTAGAGCCCCGCGCCAAGATGGGATGCTGTCCCATGAACTGGACCAGCATCTCCTATTGGGCGCGGGACATGCGGGGTGCCTTGCCAGACATCTTTTTTTGACCGAATAACTGATTTGTCCGTTATTTTTCTCACATTTATAGAAGATTTGAAACTGCATCAGGGAACTACAGAGAATTATGTCTAATAACGGGGATTTATAGGGGTTGATTTCACTTGTTGGGGTTCGGCTGGTTGGTACACCATAAGGAGGTGCATAGGCATTCGTTGCACTGAAGGAGATTACAGTTAGGACCGAGTAAGAACGATAAAGACTGTTGCCAATGTGTGTTTCTTTTCTGCTTGTCCTTGTTTCTTCACGCGGTCATGTTCGTTCCTAACTACCCAGATGCATATGAGCTAGTACATACCAACAAGAAGTGAGTACGCGGTCACACTTCTTACAAACGCTACATGCTTTACGGTCGTCTTTTATGTCCTTAAGATAAGCTAGCAAAACCACAGTCACGCTCTAATATGAGTTCTTTTGTTTCAATAGTAAGCGGCAATGAAAAACACACCTCCACAAGTTGTCTTCGTCCATTTCTGTGTCAAGCACTCCATGAAAGTTTATCACTGTAGGCCCTGAGCTTCGGCTACTTTCTATTACATATTTAGCATGCTTATGGTACTCGCGCATTGCTTCGATTTCAAACGACGCTAAAAAAAAACAGCACCTTGCCGGGGATATAGTGCCTAGAATATACTTGCACTATACCGGGGAATCAGCTGTTTTCTGCCGGCCGCCATGTGCACTCCATGACGCCGCCGGCGCACCCTGGCGGCAACCAAAGTTATCTAATAACCAGTATAATTGCAAAACTAAGAACGCTTCTACTTGAGCTCAACGTTAATCAATACTAAAAATAGTATCTTGCAAAAATAAATATTTGTTTTTTTTATTTATTGCGTATTAGTTGCCTCCTGTTAGAAAAAGTTAGGAGACGGTCCCTGCTCAGTTTTGCGCCACACTGTGGCATCAACGTTTGCCGAGGATTCTGGACTACTAGGGCGAAGCCACGCTAAAAGTCGCTGGTAATTGGACGATTTCGTACTTCGTCACGATTGGCGTCTGAAGGCTGCGTCACGACTTCGTAAGTTTGACGTCACGCTCACAAACGTGTGAGCGGAGTCCGTAATTCGGCCCCAAGTTATCGAGATTGGTCAGCCGGATATGCCGACGTACCCTCGCTCTTAGCCACGTATCTGCTGATAGAGCACGCTGGCATGCAGTTTTTACCAGTTCGGCCAGGGGCCGAGTTACGGACTCCGCTCACAAGTTTGTGAGCGTGACGTCAAAATTACGGAGCCGTGATGCAGCCTTGACAAGTCAATCGTGACGAGTATGCGAAATCGTCCAATTACCAGTGACTTTTAGCGTGGCTCCGCCCCGGTAGTTCTCAATCCTCGGCAAACGCTGTTGCCACAGTGTGGCACAAAACTGAGCAGGGACCGTCTCCTAACTTTTTGTAACACGACGCAATTAATACGCAATAAATAAAACAGACTAAGGGTTATTTTGGCAAGGTACTATTTTTAATATTGAATAACATCAAGCTCAAGTAGAAGCGTTCTTAGTTTTGCAATCATACTTGCTATTAGGTAACTTTGGTTGCCGCGAGGGTGCGCCGGCGGCGTCATGGCGTGCACATGGAGGCCTGCAAGCAAACAGCTGATTCCCCGAGAAGGTGCTGCTCTTTTAAGCGTCGTCTGAAATCGAAGTACCTTGCGGGTGCAGTGAGTATGCTTAAAATCTAATAGAATGCTGTCGAAGTTCAGAGCTTGCAGCGATAAAATATCATGGAGCGCTTGACACAGAAATGGACAAAGACAACTTGCGGAGGTGTTTTCGGTCGGCGCCTACTAAAGAAAACTGAAAGTGCAACGTGCAAGCACTGTGGTGCTATTTGTTTCTCTTTAGGAAATGCAAGACGACTGTGAAGCATGTAGTGTAGGCCAAAATGAAACTCCGTGGTTGCATGATCATCTGTTTGTATGTAGCTGGATAGTTTAGGAAAGAACATGATCGTGGGAATGCTCCCAACCCTGCCGAGACTGAACCTGAAACCTTCATTCACTGCAGTGCCACCGTGACAGGGCTTTCTATGCAGCGTTCATTGTAGTGTGTTCTGTATTTTTTTTCTTTGTTCTCTATGACTGGGTTGCTTTGCTTTTGAGCGATACCTTCTGCCCACACATCATTTGCTTGATGCATATGTGATATTTTTGCGCCAGTTTAATTGTATACCTATGGGATTTTCTACTTATGCTACAATCACTGTGAGCACTAAAACTCGCAATATTATGCATTCAATTTGTCAGCTTTACACTGTTTAGCCACGGCCGCTCAATGGAGGCGCACTTGGTGCGGCCCGTCGCGTCGCGCCTCAATGGCTGGGGAAGTGCGTATTGGGAGAAGTTACAGTTTCCGCCGTCATTCTCCGCGGGGGCGCCACCACTCCATGACAAGGCGCCGCCGGCACGGACGAGCAGACGACGCGGAAGGAGCGCGCTGGCTGGGTTGGGGCGTGTTATCGTTTTGACTACTCAGCATAACCTCGTGGTTCTGATAGTTCTGCATGCGTGTCATCGGTGCCTGTGTCAACAGCGTCCTAAGCGTACGCAGCATCATGCCAGGCAACTGCTCTGTGCCGCTGTGCACCACGAAAGCAAGAAAAGGTCGGTTACTATGAGTTCCCATGCGATTCACAACGTCGAGCAGCATGGCTGAAAAACATATCTCGGGAGGGCTAGGACGGAAGAGGAAGCCGGTGGGAGCCGAGTGACAAGTCACTAGTATACTCACTGCAGTTCACAGATGACGATTACGGGAAGAACATAAAACTAAAGATCCTGTTTTCTTCAGCTGTCCCCTCCGTGTTCCCGAACTGCCCACATTACAAGTTAAGTTACTCATGCGGGCTCATGTTGAACCAAACAACCTTGAAAAAATTAATGTGCGCAGGTCAATAGCTTTATTTAACCCACTTGTTATAGCTACGCTTCATTTCCTCCTGGACAACCCCCCGTGTCATCCTGAAGCATGTGTGTTTCAAGATAGCTCCGCCACGATCACTTTTATGACGATGATATCAAAATGGTATGCCTTGCCCAACATCGCATAAGTGAAGCCATGGAGACACCAAGAGGAGCAGCTCTATTTGTCAGATGAGCGACTCTCTTGGTTAGAGTTGGACTTCGCCATATCGAAGACGTTCAGGTCCAAGGAGGCACGTCGAAGCAAAGGCTAACCAAGCAAACGTACGAAGCAACAATCATGACAATCAGATCAACAGTGGCGCTAATTAAGTACCTTCTTGATCTCATCAAGTATCTTACAACAATGTCTTCTGTGTGCCTTACTAGTGCATTGCATTTAACCGAATCTTATTTTCAGCTTCCGATACGCCCTAAAGCAGGCTCTTAAAGCGGGTCTATACTATCGCTTTTTAGCAGCCTAAGGCAATTCAAAGGCGGGAACGACAAAGTTGACGCAAGGGCTGCAGTTTTCACCTCGGAGAAAATACTGAAGGTACCACTAGCGAAAAATAAAATATATTTATCGACTGAGATTATAAACATTTTGCTATGCTTTGTGCACGTTGGCATCTTGCAAGCATCAGTCTGCAAAAGCATCTATCAACAATTAGGCAGCTATAAAACTTGGCATTCGTGAGTATGAAAGTCGTACCTTGCCAACTGCCATATCACGTCGGCTTCAAGAGAGTTTTCGAGTAAGCTTGGATTCATTCATTTGTGGTGTGAACCAGCAGCTCACATAGAGTTAGCACCGATTACATTCTTGGCTGGTTACCTTGCACGTCCAATTTAAGAGAAAGTATCAACAGTTTTACAGAATCTCATGCAACACTTTTATTTATTCTGTTCTCAGTGCCAGCCCGTGTTTTCATTATTTATATATTAACAAAGTTTAAATAACTTCTAGTGCTTACTTTAGAGTGTGAATAATTTTATTTTATTTGTCCGCATCCATTTATTAACTTTGTGCCTTGTGATTCCTGCAAAACCCTGGACTTATCAAAATTCTTGATGATGGACGCCTAAGGTATCTGAAAATCACCATGCACCTTTGTTAGCAAGGTGATGAAGTGCCCGCAAGTCATAAGAAGCAGCAAGCTATGCAACATGTTAGTTTCATCCCTTCTTCCCTATTCTGTGCAATTTCTGGAGTTGATTTGCGAGAGAGAAGACCGCAGTCTCACTAAGGAACTAACCACACTAATGCGACCACTGATGACCTACTGGACAGGCAACATCAATCAGACAGTGGAAAAAATGACGCTTGCACATAAACCTTTTTCGAGGAAAGTTCTTCGCTTGTAAAATAAGCTCGCGTGTCTTCTGTGCATCACGCGGCTTCACAATCAAACGAGAAAAAAATTACTTGACCCTGCGGGCGTGTCGTTGAACTGGCTGTCTTGTGTTGTTTCTTTTGCAACAGTTTATGTTAGTATGTTTTGGTGGTGGTACCGATTTGAATATTATTTCCAGTGAAAACGGAGGAACAGGCTGAAAAATAATGTTGAACGCTACGTCCTGAATTGTAAGCTTCCAGAAAAGTGCACGCTGAATCAATGGCCCCAAACCGTGTCCCGATTTCAAGATTGTAATATCTAATACGTTATTACAGTGGTTGAAACGCAACCAAATGGGTGCGCACTCAGCGAAGCACACTACTGCCTCGTTCTCGTTGTAAACGGAAGACCACGAATGACTTGGAAAAGCCTAGTGATGATGACTTGCCGCTATCACCTTATCAATAGCAAACTTGAACGTAGCATCACATACTGTGTGAAACGCCGCTCATAATCATAAATTGAGCAAGCCCCGACCACGCGGACGGCGAAACGAACGCGCAGCCACGGCCGCTGCGCGCAGCTCTCCGCCCGGACTCGTCCCGGAGAGGTGGCGCCGCAGCGGTGGCGATGAGAACTAGGCGCAATACGGCTCTTCTAGGCGACGCGACGGGCCGCACCTAAGTGCGCCTCCATTAAGCGGCCGTGGTTTTGCAATAAGCAAATGCGTTCTATGCATCCTAACCGTATATGCAGGCCTGTAGTCCTAAAAGGCTCACTAATGGAGACTGCCCTATGCAAACATTGTACATAACACTACTTGTGTCATGTTTCTGCACTGCTGAGTGCCATAATTTGTTTCCTGCTTCTGAAATGTGCCACACCTATGACAACTGCTATGCAAGCCTGTAATCATTAAGCAACTATTCTTTTGTGTCTTGCCTCTGTGTCGCAGTTTTATGCACAATACTTTCATTTCTTGCTTGTGAAGACCTGCGATGAGTACTGTGCCAGTTTACAGGCTCTAAAAATTATTCTTGTGTGTCCTCTCTGTGTATAGCACAATTGTGCAGCACGTCGAATAACTGCCCATGCTATTGCAGGCAGTTGGTTTCGCTGCTGCATATTCATGTGAACGGCTGGAAGAAAATAAAGGTGCACAATGGATACACGTGCTTCTAAAAAAACTGTGAGACTTTCCCATTCCGTAAGGCATCACAATTGCTTGCTTGTGAAACACTTTAATTATGTAGTCAAACACATGCACACACACAAACATCAACATACACGGTTGCGAGCAACAGTGAAGTGGGGTGTAAGAAGACAAATTTGACTTGACAGATGAGGTGTTTTAACGCATTGTTCGAGAGGATGCATCTTTATCACAACAGGTTTCTGGTACATACATTAAACGAGAAGACGCTGCACTTGGCTGCCTGTGATGAGTTGGTCAGCTACGTGTAGTATATCACGACCGATTGCTGTGCTGGAATTGACGCCAAAGCGGTTGCCGCACCATGGGCAGCTGTGCCAGCCTCTGGTGGTAGGTTCTGCGGAACAAGCTCACAACATGATTCTGTATGACGTTTCCCTACAGGTATGCTTGGCAATAGTGATTCCACTTCCAAGTAGCCATTGCACAGATGTGACCCTTTTTTTGTCTAAGCCAGCAGCACCCTCCTCGTCTGCAGGCAGGCAGGAAGACATCCAAAGAAGTTATGCAACAAGCCAAGGCAAAGAGCAGCGCGGCTCAGTGTCGTGAATTCGACGTCTCGCAGCAGGCCGGCCACGACCTGTGTCATAAATGTCGCCAGAAGAAAGCACCATGCTAAGATTCCAGGTAGGACGGTTCATGGCCAAAATCATGTTGGCATCTCATATCTGGAACAGGGACATCACAAGGCTACTCGTAGATGACCGATGTGCCGTCGACGAACCCGACTACGCCCTGGGTAGGCTGCCGTGACGAAGGAAGCCTTTCTTCTCCTCCGCCCTAGCTGCACGCCGCAGCAAACGCTTTCGAACTGTCGGCTGCGCGAGGCCGATGTTCGCCTCGTTGCCAGTAGCGGCTTGGAAGCCACTAGCAGTTCGGAAAAAGCGCAGGGCACACGTTGTCTGCCGCCGCACAGACAGCGCACTCGGCCGCACACACCTATCTCAGTTCATTGCGTCGCACAGTCACCAAGGTATATGTACTATGGTAGCGAAGGATCCATAGACGCCCATACGTACAAAACATGGCGGCTCATGGGCTCCAGCGACCAATGAAAATGGGGGGCCATGACGTCAAATGACGTCACGTATGCGTTCACATTGGCGCGAATTATAAACAAGTTTTTTTTTCTTTTAACCGCTTCTTTGCATTTACGAGCCTGTATCTTTTGAAGGTTGTTGCCGTTCAGCGCGCCAACCTTTGCCATCTAAAAGAAGTTGCGTTTCTGTAGTTTACGCCCTTGTTTATAAGCAGTTGCTCCATCACAATGAAAGTGGTTGGCAAAGGTGGCGGCATAGAAAGGCAGCAACACTTCCAAATAGAAACCGCGCATGCAAATTCATAATACTGTGAAAGAAGGCCAGGTCCAGACGGCAAGGTCGTGAAGGCAAGGCAAGGTATGCCGTGTCAGCGTTTAATCTGATGGAGAAAAACCCAAGCGCGCGCCGGAGCCGGCGCCGCGGGACGATGATGATGGTATGTACAAGAGGAAGACGAAGATCATGGTATGTACAAATGAAAGAAGATCCGTGGAGGGCTCACACAATCTGCCCGGGGGGTCGGAAGCGGCCAGCCTGGCCGCTCCTAACCAACCGATGTACCGCGGCGCACAAACGGCTTCAAGCGAGATACATGAACAATTTCAGTTCCACGGTGGCGTCGGTCAGCTGGGGGATCAACAGGTGTGACTTGGTAGTTTACTGGGGAAGTTTGGTTGATTACCTTGTAGGGACCAAGATAGCGGTGCTGAAATTTGTCACTAAGGCCAGGGGTGCGCAGTGGTGTATACAGCAGTACTTCGTCACCAGGACGAAAAGAGACCACGCGATATTTCGAATCGTAGCGACTCTTGCGGTCCTGCTGGCACGCTTCTGTGTTGAGGCGGGCAAGATGACGGCATCTGGCTACACGGGATAAGAACTGGGCTGGTAATGATGAGTAGTAGTCGGGCGTAGAGAAGAAGGAAGTGTCGAGGATTGTAGTGGGAGGACGGCCGAAAACGAGGAAAAATGGGGAGTAACCGGTAGTCCGTTGTACTGCAGTATTATAGGCGAATGTGACGAATGGTGGAACAGTATCCCAATTTTGATGATCCGGTGTGATGTACATGGATAGCATATCCGATAGGGTGCGGTGAAATCGCTCAGTCAGACCATTAGTCTGGGGATGGTAGCTTGAGGTTGTCTTATGCAGGGTGGATGACGCACGAAGAACTTCGGATACGACTGTCGATAAGAAGGCCGTCCCGCGGTCACTTAGAAGCACCCGAGGAGCGCCATGACGCAATACAATTGACCGCAAAAAGAAATTAGCTACCTCTTCAGCGGAACCAGTCGGTACAGGGGCGGTCTCAGCATAGCGTGTAAGGTGGTCGACAGCTGTTATAACCCAATGGTTACCCCCATTGGAGAGAGGTAGGGGACCATATAAGTCGATGCCGACTACGTCGAATGGTGTGGCGGGACAGGGAAGGGGTTGTAGGAGACCAGCGGGGGAAGAGGTCGGCCGCTTGCGACGTTGGCACAGGTGGTAGGAAGCAACGAAACAGCTACGGTGGTAGACAGGCCAGGCCAGAAGAATCGTCTTTTCACGCGGTCGTATGTTTTGTTAAAACCAAGGTGACCTGCGGTAGGGTCATCGTGGAAAGCTGCTAGTATACGTGGGCGAAGCACACGTGGTACGACTGGGAGCCAGCGAGTTCCATCAGGTTAATACACGTAGCGGCGTAGTATGCCATCTTCAAGCTTGAAATTGCGAAGCTGTCGGCGAAGCCTAGCGTTGGGTGGGCTCGAAGCGCCGATAAGGCGGTCGATGATGGGCCGACAGTAGGCATCAGCTAATTGCTGTGAACGGAGAGCGTGCTTGTTCTCAGAGTCGTCAAAAGAAACTGCAGTGATATATGCGTCGGTGGAAGCGATGATCGGCTGTGGTCAGAGGTGGAAATGCATTGTGAAGAAAAACAGCAGGCTGATTCCGAAACCGGGCAGCGAGAAAGAGCGTCGGCGTCTTGGTGTTGGCGACCCGATTTATAAACGACGTCGAAATGGTATTCTTGCAGGCGTAGAATCCACCGGCCAAGTCTGCCTGTCAAATTTTTCAGTGAAGATAACCAGCAAAGAGCATGATGATCGGTCACAACTGTGAAATGCCGACCATACAGGTAAGGACGAAACTTTTGAACAGCCCAGACGACGGCGAGACATTCCTGCTCGGTAATGGTGTAGTTTTTCTCAGCTGGAGTCATGGTCCGACTGGCGAAGGCAATCACTTTCTCACGTGAAGTTGCATCGCGCTGCAGAAGTACAGCGCCAAGACCGTGACCACTGGCATCAGTGTGCAGGATGGTAGGAGCGCTGTCGCGGAAGTGGCCAAGAACTGGATCTGATGTGAGGGCGTGCTTTAGGTCGTTAAAAGCAGTGTTGCACTGTTCAGTCCACACGAAAGGGCTGCGCGCCTTAAGTAGCTCATGAAGTGGCGCAGCAATAGTTGCAAAATGTCTTATAAATCGCCGGAAATAGGACGCCAGGCCGAGGAAACTCCGCAAATCTGTAGTCCGTTGCGGACGAGGAAAATTCAAGACCGCGGTTATTTTTTCAGGGTCTGGGCGAATGCCGTCATGGCTAACCAGATGTCTTAATATTTTAATTTCCTTCTCTGCAAAGTGGCACTTCTTTGTGTTGAGCTTAAGGCCCGCTGAAGCAAGACACGTGAGGACTTCATTCAGGCGCGTGAGATGGTCGGTAAAAGTTGACGAAAAGATAACAATGTCATCCAAGTAACATAAACAGGTTCTCCATTTGAGGCCACGGAGTACAGTATCGATCATTCTTTCAAATGTTGCGGGTGCGTTACAAAGGCCGAAGGGCATAACATTAAACTCGTAAAGTCCGTCAGGAGTTGCGAAAGCGGTTTTTTCTTTGTCGTCCTCATGCATAGGTATTTGCCAATAACCTGAGCGGAGGTCCAAGGTCGAGAAATATTCGGCACCTTGGAGAGAGTCAAGGGCGTCATCAATACGCGGCATCGGGTAGACGTCTTTGCGGGTAATTTTGTTGAGTGCGTGATAATCAACACAAAATCGTAGCGATCCGTCCTTTTTTTTAACTAATGCTACTGGGGAGGACCATGGGCTTGTTGATGGATGAATAATATCGCTACGGAGCATGTCATTGACATTTTCTTCAACTACTTTTCGTTCCGAGATAGAAACCCGATAAGGTCGTCGGCGTACAATTCAGTTACCTTCGGTAAGGATGCCGTGATGTGCAACACTAGTCCGTCCCAGTGGTGGGGAAGTGGCATCAAAAATGGCTTGGTGGGCTTGAAGCAATTGCAGCAATTCTTGATGTTGGTTTGGCTTGAGGTTCGGATTCATTGTCTTCGACAGCATGGAAAGAGAGACTTGCGATGAATCGCGTTGCGGAGGTAGCGGGGCAGTGAGCACCATCATGGATATAGGGTGAGCATCCACTATGCATGGCAGGGAAGTTCCTTTAGTCAGCACGAGGGATTCACGGGAAGCGTTCGTGGCAGCTACTATTGCAGAGCTGCTGCGGAATCGTACAAGGCTTGATGGGAAGGCGATTCCACGGGCAAGATGACGATGATATGGTGCGATGAGTACATCCCCGTCAATGATGGGTTCGGAAGAAACGGTAATAAGTGTTTCGCACTGTGGAGGCAATACAGTATCAGCTGCGGCAATGAGGAAATGATGCCGTGCAGAAATGTCAGATGAACAATCACTGTCTGTCATATGGATAACACGGTCGCCACAAGAAATTAACGCTGAAGTTGTTGACAAAAAATCCCATCCAAAAATCATCAAATGCGCACACGGTGAAAGCACAGCAAACTGCACATGGTGGCGGACGCCGTCTATAACAACTCGAACTGTGCACTTTGCTGGAGGGTGCAGAGGGACGCCATTTGCTCCACGAAGTTCAGGTCCATCATATGGTGTCGTTACTTTCCGCAAACGGTGGCACAAATCAGCATGAATAACAGAAAGTGCAGCTCCTGTGTCAATCAAAGCTTCGACCGGTAATCCTTCAGCTAAAACGGAAATCATATTATACGGGCGACGAGGAGGACTTTTTGTAAGTTCGCAAAGTGCAGTTTCTCCTCCGGAAACTGCATCGCTTAGTTTTCCGAATTACGGACAGGAACAGTTGTTGCTGGTCGAAGTGGCGAAATAGTGCGGCGGTATGGGGAAGGGGACCGGCGTCGGGATACATGAGCCCCACTTGGTTCAGACGAGGATACCGGCGGTGGAGAGAATCGACGAGGTTGACTAGGAATTGGTCGTCGCTAATAATATGCAGGTGTGTCACTTTCGAAGGCGTCATAACCACGTCGCTCATTCTGAATGCGTCGGCGACAAAAGCGAGATATATGTCCTCGAATTCCACAATAATAGCACACTGGGCGAGAGGGGCGCCAAGGTGCGTAAAGGTGCGTAATAGGGTGGCGTCGGTTGAGCCGTCGTCATGGCGTTGATGTGGTTGTAGGGTGGTGCTTGGGGTGGGGGAACGAAAGGAGGAGAGGATGCAGTGACGTGAGCGTAAGTGGGTGCTGGGCGAGGTGCAGGAGGATCAGGCGTGACAGGGTGGTTGATAGTGCCCAACTCTTCTTTAATGATGTGGCGGAGGCCGGCGTCATCAGGAGGAGACGAATGATCGCACCCGTGCTGGCAGAAAGGGCTGAGAGCTTGGAGCTCCTCGCGGATTATCGCTCGAATCATGGCTCGTAGATCGAGGTCAGTAGAGGTCGGGGCAGTAGTGAAGCTGGGCTGCAATCGGGAGGACTGTAGCTGGTCGAGGCGTTGGCAGGTCGTTATAATGGAATCAACACTTGATGGATTTTGGGCAACTAGGGTGTTATATGCCATTGAATTGATTCCCTTCAAGACATGGTGTACACGTTCAGATTCCAGCATAGTGGGACTGATACGCCGACAGAGTGAAAGCACGGCCTCTATGTATGACGCATAGGACTCACCGGAACCTTGACGGCGGGTAGCGAGCTTGTTCCTTGCGATCTCCGTCCGAACAGCCGGGTCAGCGAAGTACTGTCGGAACTGCTGCTTGACAGTGGGCCAGTTTGTGTTGTGGGGCTCGCGGTTAATAAACCAATTTCTGGCGACCTCAATAAGGTAGAAAGATACGTTTACAAATTTCAAAGCATCATCCCACCGGTTGTAGGCACTGCAGCGTTCATAAGTGTCAAGCCAGTCATCGACGTCTTCGTCGCGACGACCAGCGAACAGCGGCGGGTCGCGTTGTCGTGTGGGCACCATCGGAGGCGGCGGTGTAGCCGAGGTAGAGGGTCCGGCCGGGTCGGGACTACTCTCGGTTGACATGACGATGGTAGTGGTTAAACGGCGACCGGAACGTAACTCCAGCGAGAGGCAGGGCACAAGGCAGCAAGGGGATCTAATTTCACCTCCACCACTTGTGAAAGAAGGCCAGGTCCAGACGGCAAGGTCGTGAAGGCAAGGCAAGGTATGCCGTATCAGCGTTTAACTGATGGAGAAAAACCCAAGCGTGCGCCGGAGCCGGCGCCGAGGGACCATGATGATGGTATGTACAAGAGGAAGACGAAGATCATGGTATGTACAAATGAAAGAAGATCCGTGGAGGGCTCACAATACAAATACTGCTGCAAGTCATGCAAGTACTTTGGCTATTTACTTTGTCCCTCAGCACAGTAAGGTGCGGTCCAGAAATAATGGTGCAACTGGGCAGTCGTGCCTAGTTCGCAAAAGAGTGTATCAAGTGAACAAATATGGTTTTCATATCCATGGTTTATTGCATCAACCAATAAAATACAGCAACAAATCACAACAATAAAAATGCACCTCGCAGACAGCACGAACAGTAGCGCTGTTTAGGCGGGCTAATCATCTCAATGATCCCAGCCGAGGCATGGAAAAGGCTTCAAGTGCCTGCCACAAAACATCACCAGATAAAAAACATGCACGTACAGAAACAAAGCTATGACAGCTGCAACTGAAATAAAAATGTCATGAATTAGTAGGTGCATCAAAACATACGTGGAGCATAGAGCACTGGGATCACTCTTCACATTTAAATTCTTCGGCAGAAAGTATACAGCAGTTTTCAAGGCAATTTCAAGGTTGCGAGAGTCCAGACAGCTTTAGAATCAACAAACGTGCTTTACACAGGAGCATTAGAGCATACATTCAGTCTGTGTGCAACCTCCAGATCTGCTCACCGGTGAAAGTCAGCCGGGAAGCGGTAAGACACCGACGGTTGAGTCCACGCTGTCGCAACGTGTCACAGAGCATCGCTTCCTCACTTTGTGCGGGCTCATCTTGCAATAAAACGCTAAGCGCAATACAATTCTGCAAAACGACTTCGCACTGACCGCACGACGAAGGGGACGAAACCGAAAAAACACGGCTGCAGGGGGATATTAAATCTCACCAAACGGCGACAGAGCAGCGACCAGCAAGGACGGCGAAATCTTCGCAAAAGGGACATTTTCAGACTTGCGAACTACATTAAGCTTTCCCGGGCACACCAAGGTCCGCACCACAGCAGACGAGCAGCAGACAGCGATAAAAAATCGTTTCATGCATCGTCAGCTTCGTTATCTCCGTTGCCTTAGTTACCTCTGGCAGCGCCTCCTGACCGATGCAACATCAAGGGGGTGGGGCGATAAGAGTGTTGCAAGATTTAAAAAAAAGTTAAGAATGTATTTATAAAATACCTTACCTCATTCACAAGCGATTTTATTAAAATGTCTATTGTTTTTATGTTGATTGATACTTTTTAATTTCTAGTAGTATAATTTCTTATTCTGAGTGGTTGGCCCCCCGACCTGTGGCTATGCTGCGATACCGCTGAACCGCTTTTGGGCCCAGCCTTTCCCACCATTCTACTTCCGCCATGCAGTCACTATATATATCCTTATCGAGTAGCAACATGCGTCGAAACATCTCCCCGGGCACGTCAAACAGTCTTCGTACACCGTCCTTCGTCGATGATCGCGTCGGAGCGCCGCCGCTACTGCCTCACGAGAACGCCGGCCGCCGCATAGATCACCGCCATTTTCCCTTTGTGAGCGCTCACAAACGAGTTGTGAGCAGCTCGCGTCGTCCACAACCCCCGCTCACAATTGGCCCGTAGACAACGTCATCACTTCAAGTGTGTTCAAGACGTAAACAGCAGACGTCGATGGTGTAAAGAACGGCCACTACCGCCGTGTTGCCGCTGGCCAATAGGAAGGTTGTGAGTGTGAGTTTGATTGTGAGTGTGAGCCGTCTGTAATTCGGTCCTTGACGCTCGCGTTATCGCCGCCACAAGCGAAGCTGCGCTGCTACCATCAGTGCTCGCCAGGGGCACGTCATGCAAGGGTTTGTCGTTTGTCCGCGCCGTGTAAAAAGTGGGCGTTGGGCAGCTCGCGCTTTTTGCTTTTTCAGGAATGCCACCATGTTCAGCCTGCGTGACTGCCGTGGTTCACTCTTCGCTTCGTGACGAGTTTGTGACAATAAGAAAAGCGAAATTCACGAAAGACGCAGAAAGGGAAGACGAGATATAGGCGCTGATCCAACAACAGATCGTCGTCTTCTGATTGTCTTCCCTTTCTGCGTCTGTCGTGGAGTTTGCGCTGTTTTTATTGCGATGAACAACCAACTAGCTCATGATGTGTTCTGCGAGTTCGGGCGCGAGCTATAGAATACTAAAGCTCATCTATTGCTTTGGCAAGTGTGGTCAACTTTTTCTTGGCTCAAGGAAGCGTATGAAAAAAAAAATAGCTTGCCGGCGTTGCCTTCGTTGTCTTCATTTAAAGATATGGGCTCAACGGTATTGCAAGTTAGTTAAGGATCGCTTCCCTCGACACAAATTTACTTTCTTACGTTGGAGGAAACAATGACAAACAGAAAACGAAGTTGTCTCTCATTTAGTCGTCTGCGATCGGCTATATCGGCCGGCCCTCAGTCACCAGCGGCTGCGGAACAACTGACCACGGCGGCGGTCAGACCTGTGACGCAGCAGGGGGTGCTAAGAAAGCCTGGCTCCGCTGGACAGGCCGCCATTGGAAACTGACCTTGGCAACGTTTAATGCTAGAACCCTAGCTAGTGAAGCTAGTTTAGCAGTGCTGTTAGAGGAACTAGAGGGCATGAAATGGGATGTCATAGGGCTTAGTGAGGTTAGGAGGCCGAATGAGGCATATACTGTACTGAACGATGGGCATGTACTGTGTTATCGAGGTTTACCAGAGAGGCAACAACTAGGAGTAGGTTTCCTTGTCAATAAGTATATAGCAGGTAATATAGATGAATTCTATAGTATTAATAAGAGGGTTGCAGGCATCGTAATTAGGCTTAATAAGCGGTATAAACTGAAGGTTGTACAGGCCTATGCACCTACATGTAGTTATGATGACCAGGCACTTCAAAGCTTCTATGAAGATGTAGAATCGGCAATGCGAAAAGTAAAGACGCAGTATACTGTACTACTGGGCGACTTCAATGCCAAAGTAGGGAAAAGCAGGCAGGAGACAAGGCAGTAGGTGACTATGGCATTGGTTCTAGGAATAGCAGGGGGGAGTTACTAGTTGAGTTTGCAGCGCGCAATAACTTACGAATCATAAATACCTTCTTCAGCAAACGGAAGAACCGGAAATGGACATGGAAAAGTCCTAACGGAGAGACTAAAAATGAAATCGACTTCATAATGTGTCCAACCCCCGCCATTGTGCAGGATGTAGAGGTAATCGGGAAAGTGCGATGCAGTGACCACAGGATGGTGAGGTCTTAAATTAGCCTAAATCTGAAGAAGGAACGCAACAGATTAGTAAGAAAGAAACCCATCAACGAATTAGCGGTGAGAGGGAGGGCAGAAGAGTTCAGGATCTCGCTACAGAATAGGTATTCAGCTCTAACTCAGGATGGCGACATTACCCTAGAGGCAAGGAACAATAATTTCAGAGATATCATTACTGAGTGCGCGGTAGAAGTAGGCGGTAGGATAGTTAGAGAGGATACCGGTAAGCTGTCTAAGGAGACGAAAGATTTGATTAAGAAACGCCAGAGTATAAAAGCTTCCAATCCAACAGACCAGATCGAATTGGCCGAGATATCAAAGGTAATCAATAAGCGCAAGGTGGCCGATATAAGGAGGTATAACATGGAGAAAATTGAGCATGCTGTAAAGAATGGGGGAAGCCTTAAAGCGGTAAAGAAGAAGAAATTGGGCATAGACAAAAACCAGATGTATGCGATAAGGGACAAAGCAGGCAACGTCATCACTAATATGGACAAGATAGTCAAAATAGCCGAGGAGTTCTATACAGATCTCTACAGTAGCCAAAGTAGTCAGGACCGTAATGAGATTGGCGCTAGGGAAAAACAGTCAGACGTTCCACCAATGACGAAGGACGAGGTCAAGAAAGCACTAGAAACTATGAAAAGGGGGAAATCAGCTGGAGAGGATCAGATAACTACAGATTTGCTGAAGGACGGGGGGGGGGATATCGTGCTAGAAAAACTGGCCACCCTGTATACGTAGTGCCTGGTGTCATCGACGGCACCAGAATCATGGAAGAATGCAAACATCATCCTCATTCAGAAGAACGGTGACTCTAAGTACCTTAAAAATTACAGACCAATCAGCTTACTGTCTGTTACGTATAAGGTATTCACTAAGGTAATCGCTAATAGAATCAGGACAACCTTAGACTGCAATCAAGCAAATGATCAAGCAGGGTTTCGGAAACGGTACTCTAGTATCGATCATATCCATACCATCAATCAGGTGATAGAAAAATGCTCGGAATATAACCAGCCCTTATACATAGCATTCATTGATTACGAAAAAGCATTTGACTCAGTTGAAACCTCGGCGGTGATGCAGGCATTGCGAAATCAGGGGGTAGACGAGCCGTACGTGAAAGCGCTGGAAGATATATATAGTGGCTGCATAGCAACCATAGTTCTGCATAAAGAAAGTAACAAAATTCCCATAAAGAAAGGTGTTAGGCAAGGAGACACAATCTCCCCGGTACTATTCACAGCTTGTTTAGAGGAAGTATTCAGAGACTTGGAATGGGAGCAGTTAGGGATAAGGGTAGATGGAGAATACCTCAGTAATCTGCGATTTGCTGATGACATTGCCTTGCTAAGCAACTCGGGGGAGGAACTGCAAATAATGATTGATGACCTAGACAGAAAAAGTAGAAAGGTAGGCTTGAAAATCAATATGCAGAAGACAAAGGTAACGTTCAACAGCCTCGGGAAGGAACAGCAGTTTACATTAGGTAGCGAAATACTGGAAGTAGTAGGCGAATATGTCTACTTAGGACAGGTAGTTACCGCAGATCCGGACCTTGAATAGGAAATAACAAGAAGAATAAGATTGGGATGGAGCGCATTTGGCAAGCACTCGCAGATTATGACCAGCAGCTTACCGGTATCGCTCAAGAGGAAAGTATACAACAGTTGCATCTTGCCTGTACTCACCTATGGGGCTGAAACGTGGAGGGTATCCAAGAGAGTTCTACTTAAGTTGAGGACAACCCAGAGCTCTATGGAACGAAAAATGGTAGGGGTAACATTTAGAGATAGAAAGCGTGCAGAGTGGGTCAGAGAAATAACTCAAGTTACCGACATTCTAGTGGAAATTAAGAAGAAATGGACATGGGCAGGACATGTAGTGCGAAGAGAGGATAACCGATGGTCGCTGAGGGTAACAAACTGGATTCCAAGGAAAGGAAAGCGTAGCAGGGGGCGGCAGAAAGTTAGGTGGGCGGATGAGATTAAGTTCGCAGGGGTCAAGTGGATGCAGCTAGCACAGAACCGGGTTAAGTGGAGAAATATGGGAGAGGCCTTCGCCCTGCAGTGGGTATAATCAGGCTGATGATGATGATGATGATGATGATGATGATGATGATCGGCTATATTTTGCAAACATGCAAGGAGAATAGGGCAAAATGTAGGAAACGATAAAAAAAAACTTCTAAAAGTTCTTTTTATGCAAACTCAAAGTTGAATGACAGGTGAAGATCCTGCTCACGTTAATGACACCGGCCATACGCCGAGGAAGGGACTTTATTTTTTTTAGTCGATATATATTGCCTCAGGGCATCAGTAGGATATGAGATGAAGGATGAATGAATGATTAAATGAATGGAAAAGGGTTGGCTGATTTTATGAAGTCCAGAAGGGAGCGATGATGAGGTCCCTGCGTCCAAGTGGCGTATGAGGCAGGATTGGTTGCTGAAAGGCCAGCTATGCTCAGGGACTCATATAAAGAGTCGACGTATCCGAGTTGCTCTCGCCTCCTAGAGGTCACCTGAACCCATGCTGTGATTGATACGAGAGAGATTACTTTTCAAAGTTCCCCAAACGTTCTCAATGATGTTCATATCGGCTCCATTTAGAGTTCACTCGAATAGTTGCACAGCCTTTTCTTCAAGCAAGGCTTTCACATCTCGGTCAGTGTGGACGGGGCTATAGTCTTGCTGCAGGAGTATTACTCCATCTTTAAACAGCCTGTCCAGTTCGTACGGGACGAGATAGTGGTCGAGGACATCGCAGTAGCTGGCTCCGTTAAACATTGATGGCAGTCTAATAAGAGGGCCGAGTCTTTCTGCACTGACAGCTCCCCAGACGTTCACGGCACAACGACCACAGCTGATTATTTGCGTCGCGTAGTCGGGCAGGTATCTATGTGCGAATTAATGATGCATTGATCAGCTCTTACGTAATGCGGGATTACAAATTATGCATTCAACTCAAAACCATGACTGTCAGGCCAGAGAAAGCGAAAACGGTACGGCTTATAGAACATAATTGCTGCAAGATGACCAGTGAAGAAAAACAATTTCATTTTTCTATTTTTACTTGCCCATACCTTCCTGTTCTTTAGAACGCTGTGCTCTTTACTTCACACAAAATGATCTTATTCGGATATGCCTGCAATTACATGTACGCCAAAGACGCCGCTGCGGTCCCATCTTAAGAAGTAGTTTGTTCATCTGTAAATATGACTTGTCGACAGTCATCCACAGTTCACTGCTCGTCGGCGCGAGCAAATGCCAGGCGCTGTGCCTTCTGTCTTGTCGTCGAATACGGCTTATGCGCCGCCACACATCTACTTAATCCGGCTTCCTGGAGACGGTTCCGAATGGGGCCCAGACTAATATCTAGGCCGAGGACATCTAGAATTTCTTTGGCGCTCTGAAAAGGATCCTCAACGGCAGCAGCGACGATCAGTTGGTCAGCCTCAGCCGAAGTGCACCGCTCGTGATGTGGACGTAAAGCATCGCCAAAGCTGCCTCCTTCATCCCTGTAAGCTTGTATTATCCGATTCACTGCAGTCATCGACCTTCCAGTCCTGCGGCATACTTCGCGATGCGATACTCCCTGCGCGCATAGAACAATTTCGCTTCTAATATCCAGTGGGACTCTGGGCGACATTTTTCGTTGAATGGCAATTTCCACAACGTTCGTTGATAAATACGTGCGTGTGGGCGTATTTTCAAACGCGTCTAGCTTTGTTCTCATCGATTATCACGGTGACAGCATGAACGAAGCCAGCTACTGCGAGGCGCTCGGTCGCTATCTCATCCCATATGACTTAGACTACCCTTTTTACGATGATGTATTTTTCTAACAGTAAGACGGTGGTCCAGTCCACATTGCGCGAGTCATAAAAGTCTTGCTGGAAGAAAGGGCTGTGCTGTTGTTGGAGTGGACGCCAAAGGACGCCGATATGAACATAAGTGAGGTCGTTTGGTGAACGTTGGAAATCAATCTACATCGTATCGATCGTAGACCTAGTCCACGTGACCTTTGGATGGGAGGCTGTCAAGAAGATGTGGGACAACCTCCGAAAGCTACGTGGAATTATTGTACGAATCTCGTTTTTGGCGCTTCGTTTATGTCGAAAACTAGCTGGGGGATTTACCGGTTATGAAACTGAGTTCGCATAAAATAGCACATTTTGATGTTATATTTTTAACGGTTTCCTTTCTTTCACCTATATCTATGCTTAACCGTTTGTTCTCCAGTGTACGAAAGTGAATTTGTGTTGAAGAAATTGGTCTTGAATTATTAGCTCACTTGCTATGCCCTTGAGCATCTATTTGTATCAGAGACAGCACATGCATGCTTTGTTTTTCATGCGTTGCCTAAAGCGAAACAAAATTTCCCCGCACTTGCTAAAGCGTTGCATGAGCACGTTTATATTCGTCAGCGCACAAACTCGCCGCCAAGTGAGGCGCAAAAAAAAAGTTCGGCTGTTATGTAGAGAAAGATAATGCAGTTCCCGAAGAAGCATAAAGCGAACGGTGCCGATGGCAATTATTTCTGCAGGGCCCGTACGAACAACAAACCATGAGATAATGAAAACGTCCCTGATGGGCAGGGAGGGTAGCAGCGCATCTTCGCACTTTGAGGCAATAACGCGAGCTCAAGTTATCGAGGTGGGTCAGCCGGATGTGCCGACGCCCCCTCGCTCATGACCACGCATCTGCTGATAGAGCGCGCTGGTATGCAGTTTTTTTCATTTCGGCTACCGCTCGCGTGCTTCGTATTACTTTTGGTAATACGGCCTGTTTCCTATAGCAGCGATAACGGTGCAGAAAGGAATCAGTATTCGCACAGGATACATTGTGGTGACTGATATCGAATAGCTACAAATCTGCTTGTATTTGCAAAGTCTAGAGATGCATAAATTTCACATTCTAGTCAAGGGTGTGCACAGCCTAGTACTCGGCAAACAGAGCCCTAAAGGGACCATGAAAGGCGATTTAGGGAAAGTAGGAAATTCGTACTAAATATCAGTATTCCATCAGTTCCCTAAACAACACAATAATACTGAAGCTATTCTCACTGGCACAGAACATATCTGCACTCGGCAGTCATGCTCCTCGTTCAATCTTTTACATAAGTCAACGAAAGCCCGAGTCCAAGAAAAAAAAGAAATAAAGAAAAACGAGTCGTGACAGCGCCTCATTCCAGCCCGTCCAACTCGCATTATTTGAGAGCGTTCAATGAAATGGGCGCGCCTAGAAAGTCCAGTTGACATAAACGGGTAGGGGGCGCGCATGGAGGTGTCGAAACCGGTTTCTAGCAGTCGCCCGGAGCGCACTTAAAAAGAGTTCTAAATAATCGGTCTGGCGCAAAGATTTTACGTTTGACTCAAATACTGATAATTCCACTCCGTATGAATTTCTTCCATTGGAATATTACCGCAATTATATTTTCTGGGTTCCTTTTAGTCTATATTATGATATTACCATGCTCATTTGAGCTTAAGCCACTGAATGCGGTAATGCACCGCATTGAATTGCCAGGCAACCACCCATTTTCAGATTAAAAACAAATATACTGCTTCTGGTGACAGCAACATCGGCAGCTGAGACATGAAGCCCAAGCTTGTAAATAATGCTGTTGCTCATCCTGGGCCTGGTTACCTAACGCTCCGCCCCCCACCCCCCTATACTCTGTTACGTAGTTACCCTGAAACGCTGCCTCGATCGCGAGACGAGGCGCGTGCTTGATCTAGCGATGATATTCGGGTACGCAAAAACAGTAGCACTGTCCAAAACTTTCAGTCAAATGCTTCATACATTGAACTGGACCATCTAAAAGTTTATATAACTAATTTACCCAGTATCTGGTGAAAACTTTTCGTTTTACTCTTTTTGATGTTTGGTTGTGTCATGCCGGGTTTGAGGTTCCATAGCGAATCAGGCTATGAGAGACGCCGCAGTGAAACTTTAGATGAGGCGCAACTTTTGTTTAAGAACCATTATTCCCAGAGCAATAACTCAAACCCTGTCTTTCATAAATAGATTGCTTAAAAATGACCTCTATGTAAACAGAAAGCTATGCGTGTTGTACGATACATATCTCTTGAATTCAAGACATATCTCTTGAATTCAAGACGGGTGGGAGAGTACCATGTTTAGATTCTGGGGAGCCTACTTTTCCTTTTTCACCAAAACATACAGAAAAAATTAGCTGTGGCTTAGCTTTATTTAGGGCTGGAAATTGCGAAAGCAAGGTCCGCTTGTAGTGGTGCACATTGCTAATCTCCTGCATACCCACGAAATGATGTAATCTGTAGACTGTTCGGCATTCAATGCCTCCATCAGGTTTAACGATGCTGAATCACCAGTACATGAGTCTTCTACAAAAAGATTTTCTTCACGTATAACACTCATAGCGTTCCTCTCCCTATCCCGACGAGCAGCATATCTAGCTCGCTGCTTTTCTAAACGACGTTGCCGTTCTTCTTCGGTTTTCGACTCACATTGCCGTCGCCTGGTTGCATTCTTATGGTCTTGTGCAGTTGTGTAACTCGTAGCATCTTTGATAGCCTCCACCAGGTTAAACGGTAACACAATCGAAGTCTTCCATACAGCTATACTGACGAAACCGGCTAGTAGGCGCTACTTTTATTCTATACACCCCAACACCGCACGTGGTACCACACGCTGCAACACACACATCCATTATCGCAGCAAGGCGTGCAAGCTTTTGCAACTTGTATGACGTTAATCGCTTGCCGCCGTTCGCAGGTGGCCGACCGGCCGTGGAGCGTAGCTGCGCCGCGCTGAAGAGCCGACTTGGTCCAACACCACCTACACTATGAGAAGGTCAGCGCAAGACCCCCTTTCCAATAGTCCTACGTCACGACAGTGAGATCTGGGGATAGATCGGTGGCGCTGAGCGCAAGCGTACACAAGCAAGGCGACCTGGAACGACTCGGCCAGAGTGTGCGTGTTTTCAGCCTACGTTTGCTGTGTTCCTAATCAGTGCTGCATAGGCGCTTGCGAGCAAGGTATCTACAACGTCTGGGCTTTTTTGTGCGCTAAACTGTCGATCTAACTATGCCAATGGATCCAAAGCGCAAATGTACAAGTTTCCGTCGGACTCGGCTCAAAATGCAGCGTGAACAAAGGCTGTGCCGTAAAAAAACTTATTACCGATAAGTGCACTGTGGTAAGAAAGCGTTCTTATTTGCTTCCTAATACTCGTGCTGCTATTCACGACTAATTGATTTAGCACAGTGTATTAAAGCGTAGGCTTGGGCATATCGAGCACACAATTTGGACAGCACAGCTACAAATAATCGAGTAGCATCCGCCTTGTTTTGAGTGAGGAACAAAATTGTTTTGCAACCTAAGTTACTTTCTTATGGAAACAATTTTATTTCGCTAGTGGCGACGTGATTGTAGTTACCGTGGTAAATGACTGGTTTAAAGCCGAGTTAGCTGCTCGCTTTGTTAATATACCCATGGCAATCGCTGCTCCGTGCTTAAGCAGCTTTTTTTTATATTTACGTTACAGCTTTCTGACCAGCATGTCCGTGAAAGCGACCTCGTATTCACAACAAGCTACACCGAGTGTCGTCAAGGTCACCGTTAAGAATAATATCTCTGCCTACCATTTTTAGCTTTATCTATCCATCTAACAATAAATATACTCTGAGCTGAATTTTGTGGCTGTCTTAATGATTGTTCAAGCAACTCTGAATGAAGGTGAAAATTTCCTCGCCACTTCATTTCTGCCATGGAAATAAATTCCAGGTGGATTGTGTCAAACTTCTCATACTTCAAACGACTGGCAATACAGATAACAAAACTATAACCCTCTTCATCGCCAGCACTAAAAATTTGAAGAGGTAGCTCCAGAGCAGCGTTGAATAAAAAGAAACGCGAACGCGTAGGGTGAAGCCGACTTTCAGTATGATCTCACTACGATGATGTCATATAAGCTTGCGCAGGCCTTCTATACTCGGGGACAACTTTCTCTGGCAATGTGGTGGAAGCTACGGAGCCGAAACGCACCAGCTCACTCCGCACAAGCATATAGTGCCTCCAGAAATTTCGCAGTGGATACCCTGGAATGTTAAATCATTATGGAACTATTAAGCTTATTATTGTATCAGGCTTAAGCTACAGTACTAGCCAGTACAGTGGGAGTTTAATAGACAGCGTTCACGTCGATGGCTGCGCGGCCTGTCGACAATCTCGTAAAGCGCAAGAGCGTAGGCGGGGCCGGGTGGGATGCGCCGGCCGCTTTTCTCCGCCCATTTCTGCGCGCGTTCGTATCGCTCGTCTGCTTTTGACAGCGTACGTCGTGCGCGTTTCCGAAACCGCAGCCGAAGCCAGATACTTGGAACTACATGACGTAGTAATACAGTTAGGAAAGCCCCGCCCTCGTAGCTTTGGCTCCATTGCCACAGAAAGTTGTCCCCGAGTATAGTAGTCTAGGTTATGTTGCTTGGTCCTCTGTCTTTCCCTCTGGTGTGACGTCAGTAGTCACGTGACCGACCGCCGCCGTCGCTCGACCGTTGAGCGGCGTAGCTCCAGCGCGCTGAAGAGCCAACTTGCTACCCTGTCTCTCGCTCTGGTATGACGTTGGTTGTCGCATGACCGACCACCTACCATAAAGGGTAGGCTCCGGTACGGCGAAAAGGCGAAACCTGGCGTAGTATTGTTTTCGCAATAAAAAAAAAAACAATCATTGCACTTAGCGGATACTGGACTGCGCTGCCATGAATTAGGAAAAATGCTCCGTCTATTGCAGTGTACATATTTCTAGGCTAGCTGCTTCAGCGGGCCTTCTTAGCACCTAAGCCCTCAAAGAAGTGACTTGACAAAATGCTGCAGGGTCCGCAGAAAAAAGAAAGGAATTGGCCAACAAAATTTTGTCATGTCGAGCGAAAGCAGGGGCTAGCGTTTCTGACTGCAGCACCGCTTAATGTTTTGTTTTCTTTTGCTTTGTTCATTCTGCCAGATTTATTGGCAAACAGGCAGCTGGTGTGTCCACATATTAAGTACCCCCTCCTTCGTCTTGGGCGCCACTGTCTAATATAAAAAAAGAACACTTATATGGCCGGCCTGCAGCCGAAAGTACACGTGGGCACTTTCTTTTGTTGACAGACTGGAACGTGAAGATAAGATATCGCAGCCACTGCGCTTTTCCGAAGAGAGAATGTACGGATGTTTGCCCTCAGATGTTTTGCGCTGCTCAAGCAAGACTCAGGTGCATTTAGTTGCGGTGTGCTGATGCACATGAAAGCGGTGTACCACCACCCGCAACAAAAGCAGAGCGTTGGAGGCGACCGTATTTTGGATTGTAATTAACGCTGCCCAACTCTGGTTGTCGGCTACATCACGCTAAGGAGGCTGCATTCACAAAATACCAGAGCATGCCGTGTAGAATCGTCTCCAGCTCTCCGTGTTGCCAGCAATAGTCTAAGCCGCGTGCTTTAAGGGACACTGCAGCACTTTTCGGAAAAATCAGGCTCTCAGCAGAAACCCACAGTTTTTATTGCTGTGACCGGTAATACCAGGTTGAAAAAAGGCAGAAAAAAGCTGAATATAGCCTTTTTTCAGCATACATGCGCAACCAGCGTGACGGGGCTCACTGCGTGTCGCGCCACCACCTGGGATTGGCAAAGACGTCGCGTGACGACATTTTGAGGACCGGGAAAGCTGCCAATTCGGCCCCTTCGTCGCGCCGAGTGCTTATTGCAGCCCTCTGCAGTCGTGTGAATGTGATTATGGCATGTCATTTCCCCTCGAATGACCATGGGGATTTTCATCGCATGTATCCGTACCAGATGCGCCCACAAACGATGCAGCACTTACGTTGTGGGGTGCGTAGGGTTTGCATGGCAACTAACTGCTTTGGTTAGCATAAGGCATTTTGAAAGGTAGTGTGTGTCATTATTAGCCCTCAGAGAAGCCTCCACGTGCATATTCCTGGGAAGGAAGGGCAGCGAACAATGCAGTAGCAGACTATCTACGTCTCAGGCGTCCCCCCTCCCCCCCCCCTCCCCCACCCGCCCTTGAAAAGTCATTGTTGTGAAGAAAGCGCCCAAGGCAAGGTGTTCCACATCCTGCTTAAAATTCCAGGCGTCGTACTTTTGGAAAAAAGAAGAATGGCTTCGAAAGAGAGAAGCAGTGCACAGCTGCCACCAGACAAAGGAACAATAAGCAAAGCACGGTTGCCGAACTATGCAATGCATGCTAGGCATTGACGGAGCCATTGTTCTGGAGACCAGATCAAGTACGCGCAGAATGCTGCTTGAGTCAAGGGGAATTTAACAGTTGTAGAGAACTCTTCCCTTTTATCATACGCCGACAATATACGTTTAGTGAATTGTGGGCTGACGTATGCTGAAAGCCGAGCTGCAGCTCCGCCGCACCCATACCTTCATGAGAAAACAATGTCATGAAATGTGCTTTCTTACAAGTGCCCTCATCGTTTTCATTTCCAATTTAATTTACGTTCCCGAACAATACAGGACTATGTAAAATGACGACGTAGCAACGGATGCGAAATCACAAGGTCATTTATGAACAACTTCGATGATTTCTTGCTTAGAAGCATCGATGGAAACCTCGCTCTGTGCACTCCATACCTGAATGCGCCCATAATCAGCGAAGCGGTACACACCTTATCTTCTAAAAGAGACGCTTAGTTTGGCGCTATGCTTACCGCTACTGCCTATCGCTACCGTGTGAGCGTCATCACGCATGCGCTGATCACCCGGAGGGTGACAGATGGCGCTACGCCGCTGTCAAATTTCAGCGGACTCCGCACGCAGGGACCAATTAGCGTGTCCTGTGCTGACGGCGGGCGGCAGCTGTAGACGCCGCCGTAAGCGGCAGCGGTAAACTAAACGTCTCTAATAAAGCTCCCGTAGCGGTTCCACGATCATATCAAGCTGTTGGAAAGGATCTTGCAAAGCCGTCAGAGCCTAGCTGCGACATACCAGTGTGCTCTTCTTAATCATCTGCTCGTTCGCAAAGATCATCAGTGCGCGCCGCTGATGATTTGTCCGATGTTTAGCAAAGAAGCCGTTGCGCGGAGCATTTCGCAAAAAAAAAAATTAAAAGGAAATGAGACATACAAATACAACCATGCGTTGATGCTTTCCACCTGTTCCATCACTAGATTCTACTCCGTGAACAGATCGAAATCAACGATAACGCTACGGTTCACATACAAATCAGACCTGTAAAGTCAGAAAGTAACAATACTACAATTTACAAGCCTTCGCTCCCTTTTCTTCTTTGAATAAGCGTGGTTCTAGGAAATGGAGACTGGTACGACTCTTTTGTACAAGGAACAGAAGGAACCGCGTCATGGTTTGTCCACTCCTTATAGACAAAGCCCTATAAAAATCGCATTAGGAACAAATTCCATGTAGTCATAGTCACGAAAGTGCGTCGAGTAGAATGTTTCCTTTGGTCGGCTTGAATTTATCGCTCTTCTCAGCAGCGCCACAATGCGCCGTGACCTTTTGACAAAATGGAGACTGCATCGTCGCGTACACAGCTGTTTGTCCATCCGAGCAAATGCAGAGCTGTGTTGTATCAGGTACACAACACTAATTAGTTCACGTGTGTTTTACGCCCGAAACGCACGCCAGACGAGGAACAGCGCATGCCGAAACCTCCCTTCGTTGGCTCGCAATGCCTCCGGCACCTCCGGCTCCTCAATGTGACGTAACGTCGGACGAAGAAGCGAGGTTTCTCTCTCCGCTTTCCTAGTCGCGCGGAGCGCGGAATATTTGAATTGCGCGTTTCAGGTTGGCGATTGAGCAGGTGTTTTATGCAAAATTGAAAACAATAACTTTATGGACATGGTAAACAAATTATCTACAACAAAAAATTTTAGTTTTGGCACATTTGAAAACCGCTGCAGTGTCCTTTAAGGCATACGCGTTTTCAGGCGCCGGCACGTTGTGCGCCACGCTCCAGCGATGTTGTTGCAGAATAGTTAGGCTGTTCGTCACGCCAGATAAATTGTTTATCAAGAATTTTGCACTTTTATTGTTGGCACCTTATGTACCCCAAGACTACCGCTCGGAGTCTGCACTGGGAATTGTTCGAGGGCTCAGAAGGTATGCCGCCATATTTTCATGGCACTCCATGCGCCCGTGTTTCGAAAGGTTAATTTCAATTCCCTTTGATTTGATATGCACACGGAAAAGGGTGGTAAAGTTAAGAACAAAATGTTGACACCGAGATGATACCAGCGTTTCGTATGGTATGAATTTCCAGAAGTTTTCTGAAGTGTCGTCTAGTTGTGAAGATGTGCTGCTTCTGGCATTAGCGCTGTTTTTACAGAAGAATCTTCTAATAGTGATCACTTCTAGCTACAAAGTAGAAATGTGCATGAATTATCGTTTATGGCTTCCGGAAACATATTTTGGAGTAGAATGCAAGATGCATGTCACTGCTTTGTAATATGAAAACATCATAATGCTGCCTGAAATGCTCAAAGTATTTTCGCAATATATTACCCGGCAGCCTCCTGGTAAAGGAGAACATACCCAGCATTTGTGAAATAGGGCTGAAAAGGTTCTGTTTAATAAATAGAAACGTAACTGCACTACGTTCAATGTAATTTTTCCAGATTATAATGCATGGGCAAGGTGTAATTTGAAATCTTTACTTTATGGACACTATTATGTAAAAAAACAAAAAAACATTAGAGAACACGCTCAAGATTAGCCTCAGTAGACGCGGTAGCACTATTCAGCTACGACGGAATGACTCAGCTCTTCTTGTTTAATGTTTCTATTTTTATTTGCCCCGATTATTAAGCGGAGACCACAAAATTAAGCGGCAAGAGAGAAACAGGTGCGGTAGTGGATAGGATGTGACGTCACGCAACCTGAAGTACAGCCGAAAAGGCATAGGGAGGAATGAATTGCAATTTGAAAGTACCAAAGACTAAACGGGGTAAACAAGAATATAATTAATGCAAGGGAGAGGATGTGACGTCATGCAACAGTAAGCAGAGCCAAAAAAGGCATAGGAAGGGATGGGTGCGGGATAGAAAAGTACCAAAGACTAAAATGGGCAAACAAGAAGTGAATTAGGCTACTAAAAGCATTCAACAGTAGCATTCGTGCTTTCGCATTACTCCAATGAAGATTCTGCAGTGCTCTTTAATTTTTTTCTCTTCGGTCCTCACGAGGCAGCGGAGGTGGTGGTTAAAACATATTTTAACAATTAAATGCTTACATAGAGGTGTTTGGGTTAGAGACGTATCGGTGTCCTCCCCTCACAATACTAGGTGGGGCCCCTATTCCGGGCCACCGTTGGCAAGCAGCGCCGCCCGCGTCCACTGAACCAAGGCCTTTTGAGCCTTGAGGTCTTGACAGCCAAGCAGGGTCGCCTTCAGTCCTCTCTAGTTGGATTGGAATTGGGAGGAATAGATGGGATTGACTGGGACGCCCAGACCATGTGGAAGGTGTCAGCCAGCTCCCCACAGTACCGGCACGCACCATCAAAGGACGGGTTTAAATGTTTAAGCACCGCCGGGCACAGTACAATATTGCCAAAAATTTTGTTGAGGAGGCGTTCGTCAGCGCGATGCAGTTCCTTACAAGGGGCCGGGTAGCGCCTGTGCTCCTCTTTGCAGTAATCGGTGATGTTTTTGAATGTAAGGGCCAGATTGTCTGGTTAGGAGTAGGCTTCTAAGGACAGGGAGATAGCCCGGGGAGATAGTGCGCGGGTGGCCTGATCGGCCTGTTCGTTTCTCTTAAGTCCCCGGTGACCGGGTGGCAAATGAGGTTATGCGGTGTCGGGTCTATGTATTGGCAGCTATATTGCACTGTACGCCGGGCAAGCGGGAGAGCCTATCCCAGCCTATAGTTCCGACAGGCCCCTCGCGAGTCGGTGATGATGTGTTTCGACTTGGGAATACTGAGAGCCAGAGCGATAGTAATCTCCTTCGCGTGAGTTGCGCTGTAGGCTTTGAAAGTTAGCCCGTTAACCGTGTTTGTGTTGTGTACGACTGCAGCCGCAATACCTTCCCCCGTGGTATGGGCCTGCAACATCCACATAATACACATGTTTCTGGTGACCATAGTATTGCTCCAACGCTTCCGCGCGCGCCTAACGACGACCATTATGGTCTTCTTTGGACATGTTGCGGGGAAAGGGTCGGACCCGGAGAGTGCGTCTCCAGAGTTCTGGCACTCTCACCCTTTTCTAGATGTGGTAACCATGTTTGATGTGTAGTCGGTACAAGAGGCGGAGACCGGGCGTGGTCTGTGTAAGACGCGTGTATTGGCTTAGTAAGTGGGCTTCTCGTAGCTCCCGGAAAGATGTTCACCGCGCCCAGAGCCAGACGTCTCTGGTTGGACGTGCTGACCGGAAGGTCGAGAGCCCGCTTGATGACTCTCCTGTGGATGACCTCCAACTGATCATCATCGTGTTCATGCAGGTACAAGTAGGGCGTCGAGTAGCAGATTCTGCTCGTTACAAAAGCATGGGCTAGCAGCAGTGCATCCTTGCTTCGTATTGCGCCCCGCTTGTTAAAAGCCCGGCTGACCATACGGCCCACCTGGTCTCCCACCATGCGAAGTTTGGCCAGAGTGGTGTGAACCCTACGTTGATGTTGCATGAAGAGGCCAAGGACGCGGATTGCTTGCCTCCCGGATCGGTCCTGAGGGGACTGATGCGAAGCTGAGTTGTCTCGAGGGGAGGGACGTACGTAATATTAAATAAGAATAATAATAATTGGTTCACAGGAAGGGAAAGGCGCAGTATCTGCCACACACGTGTCTCTGGACACCTGGACAGCGCCATAAGGGAAGGGAGGAAGGTGGAAGTGAAAGTGAAAAGAGAGAAGGAGGAGCCTCAGTGGAGGGCTACGGAGTAATTTCGACCACCTGGGAATCTTTAACGTGCGCTGACACCACACAGCACACGGACGCCACTTCGTTTCGCCTCCATCGAAACGCAGCCGCCGAGGTCGGGCACAAATTCAGATTTCGGGCGCACTGCGGACTCCAGTGCGCCTTGGAGGCGCACTGGAGTCCGCAGTAGGTCGCGTAGTCGTCGACTACAGTCGCCGTTGTCTGCAAGCAGGACTCCATGTGGCCCAAATTACCTTGCGTGGCCCAGATTGTGATAACATCCGCGTAAAGTGCGAGATATATCCCGGGAAGAGAAGCCAATTTGGAGGGAAGATGAAGCATGGTAAAACTACAGTGTACTAGAATTCTAGTACACTATAGATAAACTGAAGAGAAGGGGACACAAGACAGCGCGCTGAGGTGTTCCCCTTGAGCCGATGGTGTATGGTCTGTGTTCCGCATCTTGTATGCGTATGTAGACTTGGTGTTCTGCAAGAAAATGTTTTATGTAATTCAATGTTTTGGGACCACAGTTGGTGTGACTGAGCTGATCGAGGATTACTTCGTGCTTCACATTGTCGAATCCACCTTTAAGGTCCAAGGCCAGGACCACCTTGTCATTATGGGGACAATCGACAGGATCTAAGAAGTCGTGGTGGAGCTGAAGGAGTATATCCTGTGCTAATATTTGAGGGCGGAAACCGAACATGGTGTCCGCGAAAATGTGTTGTGTTTCGAGAAATTCGGAGAATCTGTCATGCACCCTTGTCTCCATCAGCTTGCCGACACAAGACGTGAGAGAGATGGGGCGAAGGTTCTCACATCGATAGGTTTGCCGGTTTTCGGAATTAATGTCACGTGAGCCAACTTCCAATCGAGAGGGATAGGAGTGTTTCCGTCCCAAATGCTATTGATGTATTTGAGAAGTACGACATATGCTGCATCGGGAAGGTTGGCCAAAAGCTTGACCGTAACCTTCTCGCGCGCCCGGGTGCAGTGCCGCGCGTTTCATCTTGCTTAAGGCCACCCGGATGTGGTGGAGCTGAAATGAATTGTCCAGCTCCTTGTTCTCTTTGCCTGCATACGAGTAGGCAACCGCCCGGGGGTCCTTGGTGGTGCACAGGTATAGGTCCCTGACCGTGTGCGCTAGCTATGAAGTGGCGTTGGGTTTCTGTGCGTGTTTGTGTTGGATCAATAGGCCCGCGGAATAGGCGCCACGCATTACGACCAGACATCTGGCGCGCAGCCGTGTTGCACCTGTCTACCCAGTTAGTGTCGGCTAGATGAGCAGCATATTCCGCGGCTTGAAGTGTAAGTTCGAGGATGCGTTTTTTGAGGCGTTTGTTATGTTTCTGTTTTTTCCATCTTTGGATGAGGCTACGGCGGGCCTCCTAAAAATGTAGGAGGTGGTTGTTTACGACCGTTTTCGTTTCCGTGAGCTGTATCTGCCTTTCGTGTTGTTTCAGTGTAGACGTGAGTAATTTGTACCAGGTGTCATATCCCGACTGGAGGGGCTCTACGATAGGCAGAGAGGTGCGGAAATTTGTCCAGTCCGGGAGACAAGCTTGTGTTTGTGGGCGTTTCAGTGGACGCGTGTAGATGGTTGTGTAGAATATACAGTGATCGCTACCAAGAGTTTTCTCTGTGTTCAGCCAGTCGGCATGGCGTATGTTGCGTGTAAATGTGAGGTCCGGGCAAGTGTCGCATTGAATCGAATGTCCTACACGTGTTGGGTTGGTGCGGTGAGTGTGGAGGGTGAGTCCGAGTGTAGAGAGAAGTTCCGCAAGCTTCCTACCACGTGTGTTGGCCCAGGGGTAACCCCAGAGCCTGCTCTAAGCACAAAAATCAACGACAATTAGAAGTGGGTCCTTTCCCGCTACCTGCATAGCTTGCAGGAAAATTTCGCTTAACGTAGGGGGACCATGAATGTTACGAATGTGTACAGGTTGGTCAGACCGCCTTAGGGGCAGTACCGACACCATCGTGTATGCGAATGGTGGTGTTGTGGGGAGTGTGACTTCCTGTGCAGTAT